>NC_135082.1:27730000-28030000 GCF_051107435.1 Chaetodon auriga
CTTCTGTTTACATCAGGAAGAAGTCGAGGAGCACGAGAGCGGGAAGGAAGGGAGGGATAAAAGAGGAGGATGAGGTAGAGGTTGGAGGTTAGAAGAGCACAAGGTAAGAAAGGAGGAAATCAAGGAGCTGAAGATGAGGAGCAGATGTGGAAAAGGGGGAGGCGAGGAGGATGGAACAATTAAAGAGAGAGTGGTATAAACAGAGGGAGCAGAGAAGGAGGAGGAGGTCAAATGAAACAGGGTTTGAAAGAATGGTGTAAACAGAAGATTTCCAATGATGGGAGAGGAGGAGTAAAAGAGGAGGGAGGTCAGGAGGAACAATGGAAAGAGTGGTGTAAATAGAATGCAGAGGTTTAACAAAACAGGGAGGCAGAGGAGGAGCAAAAGAGAACCAGTGGAGTGGAAGCAGAGAGTGAAGGAGGAGGAGGAGGAGTACGAGTGATCGAGATAATGAGGCAGCAGAGAAAATGGATAACAGGATGTGAGGAGGAGAAGGAGTACAGGGGGAGGACTTCGTGAAGATAAAGGAGTGGAGGAGAAGGACACAAAGAGGAGGAATTGAGAATCCAAATCTGTCTTCTGAAGCAGGTAATGAGGAAGAACATGACAGTGGAGGAGCAAAGGAGGAGCTGAAGAGGGGAGAAGAGCTGAAGAAGGAGACAGCAATGGAAATAAAAATAAAAAATCAAGGGCCGGATGAGAAGGAGGAAAAGCAGGAAGAGGAGGAGCATGAGGAGTGTAGAAAAGCGGAGGAGGAGGTGTAGAGGAAAAGGAGAAACAAAGAGGAGATAGTAAAGAAGGGGAGTTTAGAAAAAGGAAGCAAAACAAGACAACTGAGTAGCAGTTGAGGACCTGAGGAGGGGGAGAGAGGAAAGAGGAGGAGTAGGAGATAAAGGAAGAGGAGGAGAAGAAGAATCAAAAGGGAGCGAACACAGGAGGAGCAGTGGAGTGGAAAATAAAAACAAGAAGTCAAGATAATAAAGGCAGATGAAGAGTATTACAACAGGACCAGGAGATCAGAGGAGGTGAAAGACCAAAGGAGGAAGAAGAGGAGCAGGGGGAGTGCAGAGGTAAGGGGAAGGAGGATAAAAAAAAGGGAGAGCAAGAGAAGGGAGAAGGAGCTGAGGAAGAAGAGGAGCAAAGGAGTGGAAGCAGAGGAGAAGAAAAAACTGGTTTGAGAAGGAGGAAACAGCGATCGTAACAAATCAATGCAGTGGAGGAGCAGTAGAGCGCCACAGGAAAGCATCCTTACAGGCAGAAAATAAAGGAGCAGAGGAGGAGAAAGAGGAGCAGAGTCACAAAGAACTGGAGGATGAAGGGAGGAGCAATCAAGTAGTAGAACAGGAGGCAGAAGCAGAGTTGAGGAAGAGGAGGAGCAGAAAAAGAGGCTTAAAAGTGGCAAAGATAAAGAAGACCGAGGAGGAGATGGAGTAGCAAAGGAAGAGGAGGTGCAGGAGGAGCAGCAGAGGGAGTGGGTGTATTTGTCGGGTTAATCCTCTCCTATTAGCTGCTCCTCTGTGTGCTGTAAGGATTAGCTTGTTGTCTGAGCTCCAGCAGGTCGGGGAGCAGGGGGCCGTGCCCGCCCCGACGGCCCAGCCAGGAGCCTCCGACGGCGGGCACAGGGACCCCCCGGCCCCCCCGACCGAGGATCCAGCTCCAGTTTGTTTGTTCAGCGCGTGGTGCTGAATAGCCAATGAAGTGATGGAAGGGAGAGCGTTTCCCTGGGCAACGGTTTAGAGGCCCTCCCCTCAATTAACCTCTTGGCATGACTCATACACACGCACGCACACTCTCACACACACAAACACACAAACACATACACACATATTGTAGAGATAACTCGCACATTGATATGCAAGATACAAAGTCATACAGCCCATAAACAGATCGGGTCAGGTTGAGGCTGCTGCTCATAATTCATAGCACACAAGCCAACACACACTCACACTCACACACACACACACACACACACACACACACACACACACACACTAAAACACACAGCTTAGCGGAGGATGCTGTATTTACAATTCGGGTCACACAGGCAGAGATAAAAACACACCGAGGCGAACACGGGTCAGTGGTGCTGCCGGTGCTTCTAATGCAGAGCACACACACACTTACGCACACGCACTTACACACGGCCATATACACACTTACGCACATCTGCACACGCTCAGATACACACTTATACACACACAGTTTGAGGGCAAAGCATCACTTATGATGTTTGTAATGCTGAACACAGGCTCGGTTTAACACTGAGCACACACACGCAATCATATCCACAGCACAATACACACACACACACACACACACACACACACACGTACTTTACACACACGTCCACACACACACTGGACATTCGGCTGGGTGCAGATAAGCCATGTAGGCGCAACAAAAAAAGTAAGAGAAGAGGAAGTCTGTCTGAACTTCCTGTTGCGACCCCGGAATCTGAATTATTTGACTTATTTTTCTGTCAGTGTGTGATTTAGGTTTGTGTATAGAGGACAGCCAGCGCTGCTTCTGAGTAAATTTAACTCCCAGTAACCTGAAGCATTTGATTGGTGGAGCTTGATGGGGGGGCAGGGGTGGTGGTGTGGGGTCGGGGGGGGGGGGGGGGGTCAGGCGGCGGGGGGGGGGGGGGGGTCACGCAACGTGTGGCCAAGCCTGGGAGGCAAAGATGAGGGAGAGAAAGTCTATGACGGACTGCAAACGGCACGCAGACAGGCCTGCTTTCACATCACATCACGTCACTGAAGTGTGTGTGCGTGTGTGTGTGTGTTTGGGATAGTTTGGGGACATGTGCATGAGTGTGTGCGTGCATGTGGCAACAATTGTATGTGCATTCAAATTTGTGTTTGTGTGTGTTTTTGTGGCGTGCAACTAAGATGGGAAAAGGTTTGGGGACATGACTCTGTGGCTGCTGCGTGAGTGATTTTGTGTGTACGAGTGTGGCGTGTGTGTCTGCGTGTGTGTGTGTGTGTGTGTGTGTGTGTGTTTGTGTGTGTGTGTGTTGCAGAGAGGGAAGTGCTGTCCAGGGGGGAGATCTTCTTCTGCTCCAGTTATAGCGGTCAGACACCAGCACAGTCCTCCACGGTCTACTTCCTGTCCATTTCCTGTTGACCTCTGACCCCTGCTGGCTGAGTTGAGGACCTGAGGGTTTAGATGGTGTGTGTGTGTGTGTGTGTGTGTGTGTGTTTGTGTGTGTGTGTTTTAGGGGTGTTCCCCCTGCAGACCTCAGAGGCAAAACCCAGAATGAAATGAAGCGAAAACGGAGGACGACTGAATTATTTTCCCTCTCTGTCGACTCACAGAAACTAACAAATGACATTAATAAAGACCATAAAACATGTCTATAATAATAATAATGATAGTAATAATAATAATAATAATAATAATAAATGCACGATAACATTCATTTAAAAAATATGAACCGACATATTTTTGAGTCAGTGTCACAAT
Source organism: Chaetodon auriga (assembly GCF_051107435.1). NCBI lineage: Eukaryota > Metazoa > Chordata > Actinopteri > Chaetodontiformes > Chaetodontidae > Chaetodon > Chaetodon auriga. The sequence goes on from NC_135082.1 coordinate 27,733,466, forward strand.
TGAAACCAGTTTCTGTCGTCTGATTAAAAGATTCTGTTTGTATTTTAGATTTTTATTTATGACACACTGTAGTTTATTCTGATTCTCACTCACACACACACACACACACACACACACACACACACACACACACACACACACACTGTCCTGCTGCCCCAAATACTCACTAGACCACTAAATGTCAATTAATCCGCCGCTGAAAATAGTCCCCAACAAGTGCACTGTTTCCCCTGTTTGATAAAACCTGCAGCGAGCGTCTGTGTGACTTTTCTAAACCTTTTTAGAAAGTAAAACCAGATATTTCTGAGGTGTTTTTGAAGATTTCCATCTGACAGGAAGTCAGAACGTGCTGAGAGGCAGACTAACATGATGGTTTTGCTCATTTTGTTGGATTTCTTCACACGCTGACGTCGAATAAGGCGATCCTCATCGACAGATGGCAGCGAGAGTTTGTTCAAACGTGTTTCTGATGTTGAGTTTCGTCAGAGTTGAAGCTCCTCCTGGAAGCTCTCTGGTCAGCACAGCCGTCATTGTTTTGGGTCTGAGCCGCAGCTCAGCTCACTTTGATGAGGATGACTCACCTCTGGCTTTGCAGGGTTTGAAGACCTTCTTCATCGTTTCATCCAAAATTAGCGCTGATGCTCAACAGCAGCGTGAACTGTGTGCAAAGACAAACTCTCCTCAGGTCTGACTGTCCAGCTGAATGTGAATACGCTGGGAAACAGTGATTCTGTGCGTGTCTGGTCGTCGCAGTAAAGCTTCTATTAGCTGATTTGACGATCGACAGAAGATCAGGAGTCATTTTGATGAACGTCTGCTGGTTCCTGCTTCTGAAATGTGACCGTTTCATGTGGCTGTAAATTGAATCTTTTTGGGTTTTTGAAGTGGAAGTCTGACAAAACAAGCAATTTGAGTATGTCACCTTGGACTCCAGAAGGATGTCATAGACAATTTTCTGACATTTTATTCGAGAAAACAAGGAAAATAGGTGCTGCTGTTTTCAAACACTGCCGGCTCAGACGCTGTGAAGCTACTTCTGACAGAATGAAAGAAGCGAAGCACAAGTTCGACGTGTTTCTGGACTCTGAAGGTAAAGGAAGCGGGTGGATTTCATTCAGGAACACACACTCTCCTCTGTGTAGAATACATGCAGTATTAGTACACAGTGTACAGTATCCCGGCAGTCTTTAGTACATGCAGTATTAGTACACAGTGTACAGTATCCCGGCAGTCTTTAGTACATGCAGTATTAGTACACAGTGTACAGTATCCCGGCAGTCTTTAGTACATGCAGTATTAGTACACAGTGTACAGTATCCCGGCAGTCTTTAGTACATGCAGTATTAGTACACAGTGTACAGTATCCCGGCAGTCTTTAATATTCCCAGTTGCTCCGTCCTTAATTTTCTTCTTTTGTGTATCTTCTTCCTTTCTGCTACTGCGACCTCCTAATTTCCCCGCAGGGATCACAAAGTTTCTCCTATTAAACTTAATTTGCACAGAGCGTGTGTGAGTGTGAGTGTGAGTGTGTGTGTGTGTGTGTGTGTGTGTGTGTGTGTGTGTGTTCAGTCTGCTCACAGACAAGGAGACGCAGCCATGCGGTAAATTGTCCTTGTCATCCGTGTGTCACCAGCAGAGTCGGTAACCTTAACGAGGACTGCGTGTCCGCTCGTCCCCGTGCTCGGCGGCGGGGTCTCTGAGGGCCACCGCGTGGCGTCCTCATCTCACAGCCGGAACCGCCGGGACGCTTCCCTCGGCGCGGCGGGGAGGACGCCCACGTGAGCCCGTGTCGCTGCTAATTAGGGGAGCGGCGTGGACCCGCTGGCTACCTGTGAGGCCTGTCCTTCTGCTGCTCGACACCACTCACAAGCTGTTCAGTCTGCGCTCAACTCCAGCCGCTAAACGACGAGGAATTCACAGTCAGAGCGCAGATAAACCCTCGCCGAGCTTCGCTGGGACAGCTCAGGGTTCGGCGCCTTGCTCAAAGGCTCCTCGGAAAAAAGAGGGCAGCTCGTCAGGCTCGTCTGAGGATCAAATTTCAACTCTTGAGCCCCACATCTGGTCCTCTGCCCCTAATTTCTCCTCCTGTTTCCTGCACATTGATTTTTGTTTTCATTTACTCGTTTCTCATACAAAAGTTCACGGTGCCAATGTGAAAGGCATTTTCTGAAAGCTCCAGTCATGAGCACGAGGCTAAACGACCTGTTGGGAGGCTGCTGAGGCAGGCACAGCGTTGTGGTTGGTGGAGTTTGATATGTTTGCAGGCGTAGAGCAGAATCTGTGAGCGGCGTGTTAATGCAGGCGGCGAGGTCGGCCTTCACTGTGTGTGTGCGGCTCAGTGCGAGCAGCGCTGCTCTGCCAGTTATTGGAGTTTTATGGTTTGTAAAATACTATTTTTCCTTCGCAGAGGAAGAGCTCGCCTGTAGCTCTGTGATTGACAGCTTGAGATAGCAGGAAGAGGCGGGGCTTTCAGACAGCAGCATCATCATCAAAGTCTGACTCCCTGATCTGCAAACACAGTGTTTGTTGAATGAGTTTAATACGCTGATTTGATTAGCTGCGTCATGTTTCCGAGCTCGTCTTCTGTTCCAAGCTGCTCTGTTTGGAGACGTGATGACGGGTCTTGGTGGACAGCAGGCGGGACAGGTCGTCTCGCAGGTGCATCTTGCTGTCAAATGAAAAAGACAATATGTCCACTGTGAGTGTGATGGAGCTGCAGGGCGATGAATAAGTGAGGGAAGCGGCCGCGCTGTAAATATATCGCTTCCATCTGGCTGAGATTGGATCACATTATGTGGTCTGGCTGATGTGTTCTGCACATATTTACACCTGCATTATCGCCGCCGCCTCCTCCTCCAGAGACAATGTTTGCATGTAAATAGCAGGTGGAAACCAGGTCAGCATGTTCTGCAAATGCACATATGTGTGTAAAATACGAGCGCGCTGCCTCTCTCTCTCTGCTGCTGTGCCTCTCTCGCCCTCTTCTGTCACTCACATCTCCACACACACACACACACACACACACACACACGCTCTTCACAGTGATTTGAATCTGATTTCTTTCCTTCAATCACTTTCTCTCTCTCTCTCTCTCTCTCTGGCTTCCCTCCCACCTTATCTCTCTCTCTCTCTCTCATAGTATCTCCTTTGTAAATGGATCCTCGGCCCTGGCCTGCATTTGCATGGGCGGGAGCCAATAAGGCGTTTGGCTGGGGGGACGCCTGAGAGAGAGATAGAGAGAGGAGGAGAATCTCATTTCCATATATAACGAGGCCTTTTCTGCAGGCAGCCAGGGAAACAGAAAACACAGGAAAATGGATTTATTTATGTATGGTTTTGTCAAAGATTTCCCCCAGCAGTTGAAGTCAATCCAGGAAGCCAATTATGCGTTGGATTGCGAGTGTGAGAGAGAGATTTCTTTTAATTTTATTTTGTCTTTTCAGCTCGCTGTGCCTCCATATATCCTCAGAAAGGAGAAAAAAAAGCGTCTGATGAGTTTTCGAACTGAACCGATGGTGATGTGGAGGAGGTTAGGGCGATTCCATCATCATCACTTCTTCTTTGTGTTGGAGTTTTGTTGCTATCAAAGCAGCAGCCTTTCATCTGCTTCCTCCTTTTCTTGCGCTCGGCTCCGGGCCTGTTTCTCTGAGAGGAGCTTTGGGGTGAAAACTAACCGTCTTCCTTGCTTCCTCGCTGTAAATGTCAAGAAATTAAAAAAGAAAAAATTGCAGGAAACCAGTGAGAGAGCAGAATGACTTCACATCAGGACAACGGCGTGCAAGATGTGCAAGACGGCGGCTGTTATTCCGCCTCGCCAAGAGCCGTTTTTTTATCAAACAGGACTAAGAAGCAAAAGAGGAGAGCGAGAGAATAAGAAATAAAGGCTTTGTATATTCTCCAGGATTGTTTTTTTCTTTTTTGCCTTTTCTAATCTGCGATGCAAAAGAATTAAAGCATGCAGCCGAGCTGTTATCTCTTGCACGCAGCACGAGAGAGAAAGAGAATAGGCGAGAGCTGAATAATGAATCAAACACACTCCAAAGCCTTATACATTTCCTATACTTCACCTTAAATATTGAGAGGCCTAGTTCTCAGCCCGCTGCTCCTTTCAGGCAAACAAGAAAGTGGAAACTTTCAAGAATCGGGTGCATGAAGGACGGAGGATCTCTCCATCCTCTGTTTGTTTCTTTCCCCGGGACTCTGACTGATGTTGTTTTGCAGTTTTACACCCGGCTCGCCTGCTGACATTTTGCATAATGTGGACCGAGCGACCGCCGGCTGAGGATGATCTAAGCAGCTGGACGGCTCGTGATGAATGCTGGGAAGCCGCAGCGGGGGGCGGCTGATGGATCGGCAGGGGGAGCGGCTCCGGCTCGGGGCGGAGACGTCAGGAGGAGTTTAAAAAGTGTGGACTTAATCAAGTTTCCTGTATTTAGCTCAGCGGTTCTGTGTGCGTCGTGCTCGTCGGGGCATCTGTCTTTGTGGCAGCGGTGAGCAGGAGTGTGTGATGAAGGCTGATGATCGCTTATGTGTGAGATGCAGATGTATCAGGAGGGGAAGCGAGGCACCAGGCTGCAGATGCACAGGGTCTACATTTCACACTACACGGCTGACGTGCAGAGGAAGGTGGCGAGAGAAGCCGAGCTCACGGCGAGCTCCGGGCCCGTCGACGGCTCCAGAAAAGAGATTCCTCCTTGACGCTCCAGCCGCTGAAGCCATGACGGTCACACTGAGTGAAACGCTCAAACCCACGACGCTGCACCTGCTCAGCAGATGGAAATGGTTTTCATGTGTTGTGCATCATTTCAGACATCATCCAGGTCACATGATCTCTCAGAGGCCTTTGAAGGTAAATGGACTTTCTGTTGAAGTGCAGCACTGCAGGCTGGGACTGAACAGTATTTAGACCCATTCAGCACAAATTCAGCCTGATAAACGTACCTATAGGTCGTCTGTGCAAGTAGGTTATCATGACACAATAACTCTAGTCTTCATAGTAAGTATGACGTCAGGAAGGAAGGAAGGAAGAAAGGAAGGAAGGAAGTCTGAAATGGAGGTTCACTCAGGAGGCTGCTGTTTGTGCTCCAGCGTTGACTTATTTTAACTTCCTTAACGTAGTCAAGTAACAGTAATCACATACTTATTTTAGCCAAACGGAGTCGTTTCGGTGCCTGAACCGAAGCAGCCTGACTTCGTTCAGCTGGCTGAGGTGTGCTCTCTGTGATCACTGACCTTTTCCAGAAATTAGAGCCGTACGTTACAGATCAAAGTTACAGCCGTGAAGGAAATGCATTTCATTTCACAAACGATTACTTACACAAATGCTCTCAGCGCGTGCCGTGTGTTTTCCTGCAGAGACGGATTTCACAGCAGTGTCACCAGGATATATCCAGCCGAACGTCACGCGGTTTCTGCTCCAGAGCAGGAAAAGAAAGTTCTGCAAGTGTGAACGTGACTTTAAGCCGGCCGCGAGTCCGCCGGAGTTTAACGTTAATATGAATAAATGTGGCAGGTTGAGTATGAGCCTAAATGCCTCGTTCAGACAGATGTGTCTTCGCGGAGCGCTCCGAGGCTCCGCGGGCGGTTTTCAGTGAAAAACTGTGAACTTAATGGCGCTGCCTGGTTGAAGAATGGTTGATAACGGTTGGAGGAGGTAGGAGCTGATGCAGTGGCACCTAAAGCTGCTGCTGTTTAACATATGGCTAGGTGCTAATGGAGCCCTCCAGACGCTCCTGTCTGCATTGTTAAGTGCCAGCAGTGAACTTCCAGCCAGCAGCAGCGACGTGAGACTTCACAGCTTCCCGGAGAAGATAATCTGATGTTAATTACCACGGGGTGCCAATAAATCACTCACAATCATGTCATAAACATGAAGGGGCCCTTCATGCATCATTATAACTTCACGGAGACGAGCCAGCGCGAGCCTTTCGCCGTGACACCCGCCGCTTTCCCTTCATTAGCCCGCCCCCATCATTTCCCTCACATGACAGCGAGGGTTTTTCTTTAACAGCCTCCATCACGTCTTTCTTCACATTTCCTCACGTCGCTGATGTCAAATCACAAAGAGCCTCCTGACTGAGCCGCGGCTCGGCGCAGAGCTCCTTAAAGCAGCCTTCGTGTGGGCAGGAGGACAGAGGCTGGAGGTAATTATACACTTTTCAGCTCTTCATTAGAATCGATCACTTCATTGATGAATTCAGAAACATTTTATGAAGAGATTAATTCAGTTTGCATCTAAATTATCCATCCATCGACTTTCTGGATGCTCTTTAAGCTTTTCAGGGTCGCAGGATCCTCTCCCAGCATGCACTGGGTGAGAGTCTTTCACAGAGAAGAAAAGCCTGGTGTTAAGGGTAGTAGTTAGCTTAAATGACTTGAAACATGAAGCGACTGAGGCCGCCTCCTGAAAGTCAAGGACCCACCATCAGCTGAGGAAGTCCTCCTTTACAATCTGAAACCAGCACATGATTCACATCATATTTTTACAGCGTGACAGGTCATGTTTTTAAGAATTTAAGTTAGAATTAAATTAGATTTAGTTCTGAGCAGCTGCTGGTTTAAATGGGTGAAGGCTGTTATAGTATTTATATGATTTTATCCAACTGACAAAATCTCAGCAGAAGGTTCATTTCAGAGGTTTGTATCGCAGGTTGTAGATACCTGAGCAAACTCCACCTGCAGAGGGTCATGTGACCTGGCTGAAAGCGCCAGAAAAAGTGAATTTAAGACTGAACTTTTAAGCTAAAGCTAAAACCCTGGAGCTTTCAGCCGTATCACCTGGTCTTCATGCTCAGGAGGTGTTCTGGCTGTGGGAGCTTTAATGTGATGAAGATGATGAAGGTGATTCCTCTGGGAAGCTTCAGGTTTGCTTGAACGTCAGTAAAATACGAAGATAAACCCAGTGCTGCACTGAGCAGGAGGAGCTGTTTGTTCAGGGTTTTAATCCGTTCTCCTCCTCTTCGTTCTTCTTCTGTGTTTCTTTAATTGTGCTTGCGGTCAGGACTCTCTCTCCCTCCGTCTGGACCTCCAGGGACCATCCTGGTACCGTAAAGGTCAAATAAAAAACACTAAATGAAATCAAAAGAATTCCCCTCTCTCCCTTCCTCCTTCCTGTGAATCTCCATATCTAATGAGCGTGGAGGTGACTCTAACGACCTGGCCGCGGTAACAGCCAGCCAATTAGAGCGTCCGAGGAAGACGAGCAGCCTCTGTGTGTCCTCCATCTGAACATCTGGTTCGAATCTGCGTCCGCCTGCTGTACTGTTGACCGTGCTGACGGGTCTATTAGGAGCACCGTGAGTGTGTGTGTGTGTGTGTTTGAGCCGATACAGGAAGTGACACGGCAGCAGCAGGTACACAGGCGCTCCCAGAGCAGCCGTCCAAACCGATCAAACGCAAACTGAAGTAACCGTGAACGCCGGCAGATCCGTGTTCAGGGACTCGATCAGCGGCCGATGATGACGCCGGCTGACTTCCAACATGGCTGCCAGAGGGCGAGCTGTCTGCTGCCTGTGCGATACCTCATTCAGCCACTAGTAAAGATTCATCTAAGATCAGAGTTTAGCTAAACTAGGTCTGAAATGAGTAAAGCCAGACTTAAATTAAGCTCTGTGGCACAAATTAAGAACTAATGTCTGTTCAGTAAATCAACATGGAGATGTTTGCTCGCCCAATCTGCTGCTGTTCTGCCCTATTTAGTATAAAAGAGGGGAACCCGGGAACTTCTGGCTGCTTTGTGTTCCTCAACACGACGCTAAATTGTGTGCTAGCTGGCTAGCATCTGAGTTGAATTCATGCAGCGATATGACCAAAGAACAGCAGCTGACAGACTGCTCTGATGGAGCTGGAGATGGTTTCCATCCACCCTCCAGCAGCCATTTGAAAAGTTAAGCCTCCTCTAATGTGAGCTTAAAGTTAATACTGGACCACATTTGAAATTGGTGCAAAGTGCTTCTGAACTTTAAGCTGGTTCTAAAGTTTGGTGCAGCGTATTTTAAAGTTCAACCATTTAATTGGTTTTAAAAATGACAGCCCGCCCTTCGAGTCAATCTGATGGCATTTTAACATAAAATGTGAACTTTCAGGAAGTTTATTACACGATGGAGTTACATCCATGACTTGACTCAAGCTTAAACTTTAATCAGCAGTTAAGAAGTTATTTTAAAAGCACCTTTTCTTTTTCCGTTCATCACTGCTCATCCTGCAGTGAAGAAAACAGTGAAGAAAATGCAGAACTATGAGGAATCATGTAGTTAATGTCAGATTTCTCTTCGGACATGATGTTCACCACATTAGCATGCTAACATTTGCTAATTAGCGCAGAACAGAGTACGACTGAGACTAATGGGAGGTGTTTCTTCAGAAGCTGACAAATTAAAACCTGATTTTAACACTGGGAGTTTGATGTTGTAGGTGGAGGATCAGGTGAAGAGCAGAAGGTTGGTTGTGATGCAAAAGAGCAGCGAGCAGGAGATCAGGGACAGTCTTCAGTTTGTGCACGATGCACAGCGTTGGCAATGTGTTCGGCGCTGAAGCCAAAGATGTCGATCGAGGCTTCGCTCTGCAGGATGTTTCCGTTATACTTTCACTCCAGGTGGTTTGTTCTGCTGCGACTCTTCTGCTGTCTGCTGAGCTACTGGTTAGCTTGTTTTGTTGAATCTTACTTTTGAGTATTTGGTCTGGAGGCAGTTGATCTCCCGTAAACCAAAACGGGCTGGAAACCTGAAATAAACCCACAAACTTTTCTCATGCAGATACGTGAATCTCCTCTTTGAGTCCTTCTTCTAAACAGAGCTGTAATGAGGCCGCCGCTGCGTCGACAGGTCATCACTGTGATTTACTGTTCAGGCTTTCATCAGCACACACACGCGCACACACACGCACACACGCAGACAATACAAAACAAAATGTTCAAATGAATCTGCACCATCCCTCACCCTCTCCTCTGTTGGTCCAAGCTTTCTGCTTCATTTGAGCCCAGAGTGCGTCGCATCTCCTCTGCCGAAGGAATCGTCTGCCACATTGCATTCTGGGTGTAATGTGCCCCCGGGCAGTATTAGATTTAGCCGGTATCAGCCTTATTTGTTCACTTTACCCAGTCGAGTACACAGCGCGTACACGGTATACAGTGCAGCTCCTCATCCACTTAGCACTCAGCAGATAAGAGCTTTCTTTATCCTGCTTATCTTGCAGAAGATAAAATACACTCAGAGGCCGAGTGGAAATGAGATGTGGCAACAAAGCACATCTTTAAACGAGGAGGTGTTTCTTCATTTCCAATAATGATGGCCTATATAGAGCGTGAAATTCTCCCAACTTAGTGTGAGAGGGAACTGTGCGTGTGTGTGTGCGTGTGTGTGTGTGCGTGTGTGTGTGTGTGTGTGTGTGTGTGTGTGTGTGTGTGTGTGTGTGTGTGTGTGATAGAGAGGTACAGCCGCATCATTTGAGTGTAAAAAGCGTTCAGTCCGAATAAGTTAGCGCATCTAAATGAGCGAAGGGAAGGTTACGGAGGGACAAACCTGAATCCCATTTTCTGCATCACTTCACCTGTTCAGAGGTGTGTGTGTGTGTGCGCGCGTGTGCGTGTGTGTGGCGGGACGGGAAAGGTGCGCTGATGTTGGCCAGGCCAACCGTTTGACCAGGAGAGCGTGGACGGATGACCACGCTGCACCGTCCGTCCCCAAACGCCATCTGACCTCTGAGAGTCACATGTAGCCGCCTCCTCCTCCTCCTCCTCCTCCTCCTCCTCCTCCTCCTCCTCCACCTCCAGATCTGTTTGCAGATCGTGTTTCAGGACGACAGAGTCACCGTCAGACTGCTGCAGGAAACTTTTTCCACCTAAATACGAGTTCAGAATCAAAGAGGAGCCCACGGGGCGTCCTGAGTGTGAAGCAGAAGCTGAACGTTTGTGTTCAGGCTCGTTTTAAAATCCAGATTTCTGAACTGAGACAATGATGTGGCTCAAAACATCCGCTCAGCGGTCTCGTTGGTCAGCACGCACACACATGACGCTACACGCTGAAGGAAATGTTACGTGACGTCTAGTTTGGGACGTCCTGTTTTCATTGGCTCCTTGTGTCTCGCTCAGTCCATTGGAGGGGACATTTGAGGACTTCTTGTTTTCTGTCTCAGTTAAAGTTGTAATATTCCCCATCCTCCCCGCCGCACTCGAACGCCTCGCGCTGCCTCCTGTCAGCTGTGTTTTTGTGACGGAGCGACTGGCAGGTTTGTCTTTACTGACGGTCAGTGAAGATCCTCCTCCTCCTTTATTTCCTCCTCTCCTTCTTCTTCGTCTCCTCTGTGCCGTCGCAGACGTGACAGAACGCTGTGAAGCTCCATGACAGCGTTTTATTTCCTTTTCTCTCTTTTTAAAATTTTTTTTTTTTATCTCGTCTTGTTTGTGTTCGCTGATAAATACGACTCTTCACACCAGACACCTCCTGCTCGCACTGATTCCTGAAGAGAGCCATTAAAGGACCAGACTGCTGTTTTTTAGGACAAATCACACACTGCTGACAGTTTCCAAAGCAGTTTTGGTGCTAGAGTCTGTGCTGACTTGGATGAGAGTCTTTGAGTCGAATGCACACTGATGAAGATCTTTCAGATACTTCACAGTCCATTTATTAAAGCGTTAAATCATTAAATACATTAATACATGTAAATTGCATGAGTTGAAGTGTGAAGAAGATCATTTTCACAGCAGCGCCTCAGACACACCAGCCTGCCTCAGATGTGACACTGAAGTTAGGAATGAACTTTAAAATTCATCAACCGGAGAGGAAGATGCTGATAAACACGACTCCAGTCTCAGCGTGGTGCTTTTAATCCACCAGCCAGGGTTTTCAGAGATTAGACACGTCCCCTTGGAAGTTCATTGAAACATTTGAACATATTTATTTGCACATATATCTTTGTTCAGCTTTGTCATGCATTTAATTGAACGTAATCACGACACGTCAGCTCTGCAAAGTCCTGGTGCATCGTCTGAGTCTCTGCTGAAACTTCTGTTTCTGGTCATTATCACCTGTGTCAGACAGCGAGAGCAGAGAGGAAGGGGACGCTGCCAACACATGGGCCGCGTCTCAAACCAGCGGGCCGCGATCAGGAGCGTTTGAACGGCGGGTGGTTCTTGTGCTCACGGCATCATTTCCAAAAATCCTCTGTTATTCGTCTGCAGTCAAAGCACGAGCGAGCGCTGTCAGCCTGCGTGAAGGAAAAACCACCAAATCTACAAAATATCCCAGCACGTCAACAAAAATCCGGCGGGCAAAACGCCGTCGCTGTTGTTTGTTGAGGACGTTGAAAACGTGGTTAAAAATCCAGTAAGAGGACGTTGAGTTAATGTGTAAAACTGCACTTTATGATGTTTGTGTAGCAAAAAGAGATCAAAGGTCTTTTATGCAAATGAGGAGCTGACTGATATTGTTAATTTGTTTGTTACTTTGCTAACGCTAAAGTCAAAACCTTCCGGGAACGTTTGAGGAACATCAAATTAACGTATGGAGAGCTTTGAAGTCCGACACCGTCGCACACGCCACGAGCACAAGTGTGTGTGTTAATGTGTGTAGCAGACATATGGTCTCCCTCCAAACAAGATGCTGACCGGCTCTGCACTCTGCATCCAAATGAGCTCCGGCACACACACACACACACACGCACACGCACACACACACACACACACCTACCACACACACATTCAGATAATATATGGCTTTATGTGTGCCCTCTGACCCCTCTGCAGTAGTTTAACAGTAAACAGGCTATAAATAGAAAGGGGTGTGTGTGTGTGTGTGTGTGTGTGTGTGTGTGTGTGTGTGTGTTTTATCAGGACGACCAGCAGTTCTGTAGCACTGATCTATCCCATAAGTCACTGGGGCTCCTGCTGCCTATTGATCTGGCAATCCTCCCTCACACACACACACACACACACACACACACACACACACACACACACACACACACCATCTCATCGCCTGCCAGCTGGTTCAGAGAAACATCGTCCGTACAGATGGTCTGAACTGATGAAGAAAGAAAGAGATAGAAATAAAGTCGACTCATCAGCACCAACAATACCACCATCCAAACCCCTCCTCCTCCTCCTCCTCCTCTTCCTCCTCCCCCTCCTCCTCCTTCTCCTCTTGCTCCTCTTCACTCGATGAATGAGACCATCTCTCTGTACAGTTTGCTTGTTAGAGGAAATCTAAACTCCAGTGACAGTCAGGACACTGTTCATGTTCTATTGGACGTGTGTGGAAATTAGCTTCAAGCCTAGTTAGCCTAGTTAGCCTAGCATGCTAACACGCACTGGTTTCCTGTGGATGCTACGGGCAGCTTGGACACGCTCGGCTAGCATTAGCCGCTTCTTTCACGCGTCGTCGTCTGTAACTGAGCTGTTTGTGTTTATCAGTGTAGTACTGATATACTGTGAGTGTAATACTTGTACATGTACTTCACATTACACTGACAACAGATCGAAACCCAGGCGGGAAATAAACACTCACACATCAGTCAGCGGCGTCCTGTGAGACTCCCATTTTACACAGAGCTGCAGGTTCTGGTTCAGGTTTGGCTCCAGGCGTTCTGCCGACCTTTGACCCCAGTGTGGGAGCTCTGAGACACAGTGTGTGTGTGTGTGTGTGTGTGTTAGCTGTAGCCTGAAGCAGAGAATCACAGTCACCTCTCTGGAGTCTCGCTCTCTCTCATTCGTTTTGGTCCTTCCTTCCTCTCGTCTTCCCTTCCGTCCCTCCATCCTTGTCTCCTCCATCTTTTCCTTCTTTGTGTCTTGGTGCCCCCCCCCAACCCTCCACGATGCTTCGTTGGGTCTCACGCCGTCTCCTTTCCTGTCAGCAGGATAAAACCTGAAAATATCGACTCGTTTTAGTCTGATTCCATTTTGCGTCCAGTGAACTTTAAATATCGGACGTTTTGCAGGAGACAGTCGATCGTTAAGGACAGATCTGATGACTGATTGGTCTCTTGAAGTCTGGACATGAATGATCATTTGGTTAAGACGGTGATTGATGGTTTAGTTGATGAGACCTCGTTTGAAGAACTTTCTGAAGACGTTTTGTCCTTCACGTCTTTATTTTTGTTGGTGTTTTTAAGCTGAATGAGCGAGTTGACACGGGTGAGACAGTGCTGGTCCAGGATCAGGGTCTCTCAGTGGGCGTCATCTTATAGCTGCTGGTCCAGACTCTTTCCATATTCTTCGTACGGTCGTCTTTAAAGGTACGTTTGTCCATCCCATTAGTCCACTGACGGCCGCCGTCCAGTCCTCCGTGGCTGAAAGGTTTTCAAACCCACGTGATGGCGAAGTATTTTAAAGACGTATTCACCCTGAGTGCTTCACTGGGATTTTGGCCAGTTAAAAAGAGCAATCAGCTCCTCTTGCAAACATGTAATTATCTCTTTAAAAGACAAGCAGAGGAAACATGATCGCCGTCAGCTGTTTTTTGCCTCCAGCTTCGTCCCTGAGAAGCTTTGTATGAAACTGAGCTACAGAGGAAAAACTCATCAGATTCAGTTCCTCCAGCTGAAGTCTCGGCCTTGAGTCGGCGGTGTTCTTCAGCTCTTCCTCCGTCACCTGCAGCCTCCTCATATCGATAACATCTCTGTGCTTATTGGCAGCATCGCGTTCGTTCATCATCGAACTGAGTTTCTTTGCACGTATGAAGCGTTCAGATATTTCCATGCAAAGATCATTTGAGCTGTTAATTTTCGGGAGCAGCTTTATTTCCTCCTCCCTCTCTGCAGCACAGCTGGACCGAGTACTTTTTCCAAACTTCACCGGAGGAGCTGCTTTCCTCTCCCAGCCTGTATTGTTTTGTTTTTTTTTTTAAAGACACACTCACATAAAGAATGAGCAAACTTTGATCTCAGCAGGTCTGGTCCCTCTTCCTCCCCGCTGGCTGTAGATGCTGCAGAGAGGAAGAACAAAGACTGATGGGACATCAGGGTCGAGAGAGGGAGGGAGGGAAGAGATGCAGGTAGGAAAGTTTCAGGAGGATGAAGAAAAGAAGTGAGCAAGGAACAAAAGTGAGGAAGAACAAAGGATGAAAGACAGATGGACATGAGACGGAGGAAATGTGGAGTAAATGCAGAAAACAGAAATTAGTGGATGAAAGGAGGCGGAATAAAGGATGGAGATGAAGGATAGACGGGTGGAGGAGAAGGACGCTCCTGGTTTGCGGTTTCAGCACACGTACGCTCCCGCAGTCATTTGGAGGTTAAATTGAAATGCTTTTTAGTAGTTTTCTGTATCATTTTCTGTCATTTAATGAGTTTCTGCGTCTAAGAGAGAAGTCAGAGCGAAGCGACTGTCAGACTGTTTGTTTTAATTCAGGGAAAACACGACGGCTTTTATTACCGACTTCAGCTGTCAAGGTTGCACCAGTCCGACACTCAGAGACCCTGAACGCTGCGGGAAAAGAAACTGAAAGGATTTTAGTCTAATTTCGACCAAAACACTCTCACAATGATGCCCGTGGACGACTTTCATGTTGTGCTTTTGATGTTGGTGTTCCAGTGCTGTCGGATCTGTAGTTCTCAGCACCGTTAATGAAGCCGTTACGCAGACGACTTCACCTTTAACCCCGAAACACCACAAAGTTTAATGTTTAAAGTTCGTTCTGACCCTTGAAGCAGGAGCTGAGCAAACGGTCTCACCACAGAGTCCATTTACTTTCTGCTCTGGAGGATTTAGAAAAGTCTTCAGCAGATGAACTTTGTCAAAGCGTTGTTGATGCTCCAGTGTCTGATTTCCTGAGCTTTTTGGCTGTTTTGTGATCCAGACTTCAAACTTAAAGAGAGGCTGCACCTTTCAGGTTTTGACTCCCGTGTTTTGGAGCTCTGTGGACGTTAAAGAGCAGCTTGGATCCAAATTTTTAGTTTATTTCATTATGACTTTTATATTGCGTCTGTATTTCATGTCTTGGTTTTGTCTTTGGCTCCAAGCGACTTTGTGACATCTGATGCAGAACGATGTTGCACACAGAAACTAAACTTTCCTTCCTCCGTCAGTATTATGCAGCTGCCGCGGCGCTCCGCCTCTCAGCAGCTGTAGATGCACTGAACCAGTTTTTCCACATGAAGTTTAGTCGGCGAAGCAGTTTTCCTCCAGAGAGCAGCATCGCCGAGCTCCAGCCTCGATGCACAGTGACGGACTCGACTTCTGTTTGAGGACTTTCTCTTTTACATTTCCAGCAGGGGAGGAAAAAAAACGTCTGTCACACTTTATTCCCTCCATTAAAAAAGGAAAAAAACCTTCTGCAAACTTCATCTCACTGTAGGAAATGACACAAAGTCTGACAGCGAAGTTTATCTGCAGCCTTCCTGATGTTCTTTTTTCTTCTCAGTCAAATTATCTCTCTGCACAGTTTCGGCCCCTTTTCGAGACGATTTGAGAGTCCTTAGAGCTGCTTTCTGTCTGCGAGGAGCCGCAAAATATCACTGTTGAAATAAGGAAGCGTTCTGATCTAAATCTCTGGTGTCGTCGGAATTTATGAGTAAACATAAAACGGGAGGGTAGTTATAATTTATTATGTTCCTCGTTTTGCTCCGGCGCGTGTGAATCTGCTCTTCCTGCGTTCCACTTTTTGTGGTTTTTAGCATTTTTATTGTTTAATATTTGATAAAAAATATGGACACGAATGACAGAAGAAGAGTTCTTCTAATCTGAAGACGCCTGAAGGACAGGAAGGAGATTAAAACTAATGTTTCTCGTCTTAGTCGTCGTCCAAGGCTTCCTCCATGCTGGCCTTTCTCGCCGCATAAACAAGTGAATTTCCCCTGAGATCAGGCGAAGCGGATTCATCCCAAACACGACGCAGCGTTACCTGTGCCGCCGCTCAACACGCCTGTCACACGTTGTTTTCTGCAGCCGGTCATACATGTCGCCATCAATCAGTCTGCAGCGTCGCTCCGCCACGCGAGCGGGAATATGAGAGCGCATCAATCAGCCGCAGGTAGACCGTTACCGCCGGATCAAACGGGAAGACGCTGACAGTCTTCACGGCGAACACGCAATCAGTTTAGAGTCGTGAAAGACAGAAAGGATCAGCGAGGAAACATGAAAACCTGCTGCTGACAAACAGATGGAGGCGGAGAGGCGGCATCAAACATGGCAGCTGGAGGGAAAAGTTTTCCGCTGAGGCTAAAAAGTGTGGAGACGCTGCTGCTCAAAGGAGGGAGGACGCTGTCAGAGGGCTGAATGTCAGTACGGTGGCCAGTTCAGGACATCTGTCATGTAGCCTGAGCTCCTCCTTCTCATGTCATTATTGTGCGATAACCACGTGAGCTGTGTTGTCTGCTCTGCCATGTTCAGTCGACACAGAGGGGGAAATCTGCTGATGATGAACAGCTCAGAGCGGAAAGCGCGACGTTTGTCACGTTGATCAAAGGAACGTGATTGATGTCAGAATCGTCACGTCTTTAAGGAAACAACGCGCGCGGCCGCGGTGCCATTGTCCACGCCTGTCAGCCTCTCGCTGCAGATTTAGAGCGTGGAAGCAGGCGTCAGCGGGAACAACGGCGGCCTCGTTTGAGTGACGGCAGAAGATCCTGCGTGGGCGGCGACTCGCAGGTCTGGGATCAGGCTGCGTTTCGTTGTTTGTTTGTTTGCTGTTCGCATGTTGAGATGACGCCACGTGAAAACGCTCAACATCATGTTCACACATCAGCATGCGTGCTAACATGCTAACAGTAACGTCCTCGCTAACACGGGGACAGATGGACGTGTCGAGGACGAGGCTTCGCATAAATATGTTCTTTGTTGTCTCGATGCGTCATGATTTCAGCACAACATGCAGTACATGTGTAGTAGATGTAGTACATCACTTACATTCTGTGAGTCTTTGCAGTACATGAAGCGCATGTGGTGCAACACCAAATATTACCATGTAGTACATGTAGTACGTTTCCTCTGCACCTATAATACCTCTAATACCTGACTTATACACAGTATTACTAAAGTTTATGAAAGAAATGTATTTTCCGAACATACGTTGGCGCTGCTTGTACTTATACTACATGTTCTCATTTGTACATCTTGTAGTACTTACGGAGAACACGTCCTGGCATTTCTAGTACATGTGGTACGTCAGTTACTACATGTACTACTTTCAGTTCATCACGTGTCATGTTGTTGTACATGTATGTTACTTTAGTTCATGCAGTACATGTACTCTATAAAGCTGTAGTATATCCACTGGAACACATATAACAACACCTTGCGTGTCTACTACATTTCCTTTATTATAACAACTATTAACGACTAGTATTACTACACCTGCCAGGAAACTTTGCACACAAGTTACATGTAGTACTGTGGTACAGTATACTGCTGCGATTAGTGTATATTTATACATATGTTACATAATGTGCATTATATGTGCGACACAGTACATCTAAAGCATCTAATTAGTCCAAATATTAAGTTAATTTCCTGGAATATGTTATAGTCCATCTAAGTTAAGATTAAGATAAGATAAAGCTTTATTGATCCTCAGTGTTCGTAGAGCAGAAAGTAATAATTAATGGAAAAGAAAAAATACAAACTACATGCTTATACTGCACAGCCCGTACTACTACGTATTTACTGCATGCATCTTCTGGAACATGTAATACATGCAGTACATCCTCTGGTACTTCCAGTACATGCAGTGTACTGTGTCCTCGATCGATGAGTTCGATTGGTGGTTTAATCCAGTTTTACTCTTTTTGTTGTCGAGTGTCCTATTTTTCAGTTTTATTAAACAGAAACAGAAAAAGTCTGATGGTTTAACTGAAACATCGTCAGCGCACGCACACACACACACACACACACACACACACACACACAGACACACACACAGACACACACAGACACACACACACAGACACACACACACACACACACACACACACACACACACACACACACACACTCGGGCGGCTGTAAAGGAGCAGCTCTGAGTGTGTTCTCACTGTGACAGAGTTAAAAGATTGCAACGTCTCATTAATATGCCTCAAGCCCCCTGTGCACCCCCCCCCCCCCTCCATATGATCCCCAAATGCATCCTGGGAGACAGAAGCAGCTCCAGCCACGAGCTGCGATGCTGCAAATTTATTCACTTTTGTAGGATAATTGAATTTTTCCTTCATAGTAGGCCGATTCCACGGGGGTGGAAGAGTGTGTGTGTGTGTGTGTGTGTGTGTGTGTGTGTGTGTGTGTGTGTGTGTGCGCACGCTCTTTTTTTCCCTCTGCACTATTAATAATTGACTGGTTGGCGTGTCTTTCTCCGTGCAGATTTATTTCACCTCCACGCTAATTCTGTCCTTTTCAGATGTGATCTGCGGGTTTCTCGGTTTGTTCTGTTCCGGTCGGTTGAAGTTATTTCCAGTCGATGAACGTGGACGCGTCTGTTGTGCTGAGGGTCACTGAGTTTGGTTTACTGTCTCAGCTCGCCGTTTGATGCGCGAGCGTGCGAGTTAACTTCAAGAGACAGGCGTAAACAGGAACACTTTAAACCTACAACATTAGTGATTGTTTGATGCATGGAAAACAACATTGACAGGTCTGGAAGTCCGTCTGACAGCAGATCCGCAGCGGAGTCACGTCTCCATCTCAGCGGAAACATTAAAGCAGGAAATCTGCCTCCTCTCAAACACTCTGCGCCTGATTACAGCGTTTTATCCTCGTTCTTATCAGATATCATCACGTTTCACAGCTGCACCACCACAAATGGAACTTCTGAATCGAGTCCTTTAAGTGTCAAAGTGAGACGCGTTACATTTATTTAATCTACGTGTGGTTTTATTTAATGTCCACGCTGTTTAACCACAGGTACGACTGACGTGAAGTAAGAAATCATAATTAAGCTTTAAAAACCACCAATATGATTAATGAGACATTAAAATGTCATAAAACAAAATGTGAAGTATTTTTAGGCTCAGCTGGATCACAGGGAATCATCTACAGCTGCACACAACAAACAAACAAACAAACAAACAAACAAACAAACAAACATATATATACATTTATATAAAATCCAGTCAGAATGGTTGATTTCATAGTAGTTCATAGAGACACACAAGAAGTCTGCTGGATAATTTAACCAAAGTGTTTTTCTTATTTCTAAATTGTTCCTGAGGAGTTCTGGTAGTTTAATGATTCTTCACACTACAATACCCATGAGCCTCTGCTGCTGTGAAGCGGAGCTGCAGCAAACTCCAAAATGCTTCCAGACTGCAGCTGGAAAAAAACTAATTATGTGAAACATTTTGCTAAAATCTCCTTCATCCATTCAAACGTCCTGTGCAATATTCCTTTTTAAGCGTGCTTATATATTAAATATATATCATATATTATTTCTACTGTTATAGATTTTCTATCGTACAAAACATTTTTATTATCCTTATCCCACCATGTGCAATTCAAAAGTGTCCACTGAGAAGCTGAACCGTCCTTCTGAAGGCAGGTTCATCTTTGGAGAGTTGATTTTTTATTTCTTATTAATTTTTTATTCTTCTTCTTTTCTATGTCTCTTTCTTTCTTCTTGCTATTACAGCTGTTAGCTTCAGCTCAGCCTTCGTGTTCCTGTGAAGGTGTCAGCCGCTCGCTTAGAGACAATACAAGAGCTTCCTATCAGGACTCTTTTCCTTTCACATCATTTATATGATGAGGGAAAGACAAAAAGTCTGACTGTGCAGGAGGCTGCCTGCTCTTAAACGTCCTCATTCATTCAAGAACATCTACCAACCCCAGACCGTCTGTTTGGACTCGCTGAGGCTTCTCTGCTGAGCCAGAACAGAGCAAATGTAGCGTGTCGCTAAATCTGGCAACACGAGTCCATATACATAAACATCAACGTGTCTGGAAATGAGAATCTAATACAATCGCTGGTGGACTAGTTGGTCATTAATCTCAGTAAACGAGACAAAAAAAAACCCCTTAACCAATCAGATGCGAAGGCCGTGCTGTGGCTGGTTTACAGTGCGAGCAGCTCCTGCATGAAATGAGCAGAGTGAGAGCTCGTCTGAGGAAAACTGAGGGAGCGAGTTTCCCTTTAAAGAGATGCAGATGTGCTGCGGCTGCCAGCTCTCAGCCCAGCCACAGTTTGTGTATTCAGGTCAGTTTGTGCATTCAAAGCAAACACAAACCATGTTCCTCAGCATCTTTAATGACCCGTCTCTCTCTCACACACACACACACACACACACAAACAGCGGGGTGCAGTGGTCAAATATTTATGGCCAGGAGAAGCTGCTGTGTTATTGTACTTGATATAGCTTCAGGCGCTTTCTACTGCGCTCGCTTTGGTTTGTTCTCAGCCGCCGCTCTCAAATACAAAACGCTACACATACAAACTTTGGTTCGGTCTGTCTTCTCGGGAGCCGCAGCTCTGATCTGAGGTCTGGGAGGTTCGACCAAAACCTTCATGTGAATCCGTCCAGGATCCGTTAATTCACCTCATGACGTGCTGGACGGATGCAGAGCAGGAGGCGCAGAGGCTGATTGGACGAGGCGCAGGAAGTGTTTGTGAACACACGGGTCAGGTCGGCGCCGGCGGTGGTGGTGTTACATCACGCAGAGGCTCTGATGAAACGACGCTCGCAGCGCTAACAATGACCCTCGGCTCGGTTACAGTGTTCAACCTTTGAGACTTTAAACTGTGGATCCAACGAAGACGTCAAATACGAGGCTGAATTTTGAGTAAAAGTGCAGAAAATCACATCTCGAATATGTTAATTTGATGGAATTGTGCAGCCATGAAAACATCTCCGGACGCTGGTGGACAGGAAGGAAAAAAGTGGTGGAAAAAGTTATGAGAGAAGAAGAAAAGCAGGAAAGAAGAGAAAAGTCCTGGAAGCAGGAAGTAAGAAAAGGAAGGAAGGAAGGAAAGTCTCCAACATGGCCGACCAGCCGTCCACTGGGCTGGGACAGAGGTCCCCCTCTCGTCTGTCCCCCGTCGCCCTGAGACGCAGTCGGACGCTCTGACTTCTCCCCTTTCAGCCGTTTGAGTCAGAGGCTGAATTCATTTTGGATTTGGAGAACGAGCGAGGACGGAAGGACTGGTCGTCCGTCTGAAAACGGGGGGGGGCGCTCTCACTTCTCAAAGCATCAAATGTTGATGTTTGAAAGAAAAAAAAACAAACGATTTTCATCTTCATCGCTCTCTCCTGCTAATTAGCGAAAGAACGGATGACATTTAAAAATCTATAATTCTCTTTTTTTTATTTTCCCTCCGACTTTGAGATAAATCTGTGTCTCCTTTTCCTTCATTTTCTGCCAAAACCGACTCCTCTTCCCCCCCTTTTTCCTGTCTTCTTCTTCTCCTCCACTTTCATCTCCCCCTCACCTCCCTCCATCCCTCCTCCCCTTCGTCCTCTTTCCCAGCTCTGTGTCGATTAATTAATTGCCGGCTAATTTAATTTCTCAAAAAGTAATAACTTGTTTAAGCATGAATAAAGACTGACAAGGCAAAGTTCTAATCTGCCCAAAGTTTAATTAGAGCCGGCAAGGTTTCCACACAGAGCCAGACTGGGGGGTCAGAGAGAGACAGAAATACAAAACCGGGGAGACAGAGATGGACTGATGGACGGAGAGGAGACAAAGGAAGGAAGGAGGACGCAGGAAACAAAGAAGAAGAAAAACACCAACATTTCTTCTTGATTTTAACCTCAATTTATGTCTTCATGCTTCAAAAAGTTGTATTTTTTGCTGGGAGAAGACGCCAATCAGAGCAGCTGACGGTCAACATGGACCTCAGACAGAGACAAGGGACACACATTTGTATTTGTAGGAGGAAGATTTCAGCATTTTTGGGAATATTTTGCTTTCCTTCTAATGAGATCAGTCTCATGTCTGTGCGTTAAGGACACGGTTGGAGGCAGGTGTTGTTAGCCTAGCTTAGCATAAAGACTGGAATCAAAGGGAAACAGCTAGCCTAGCTCTGCGCAAAGTACACCGCCACCACCTCATTAAACCTGCATGATGCGTCGTCGTTTGTTTAGCTGAAGATCTGAAGAGACCCAGCCGGCCAATGAGCTGTTTACAAGTAATAACTCCACCAGGTAACTCCACCTAAAACCTCAAAGTGACTTTTAGAGGCGCTTTCAGGTGTATTTCTGAGCCAGGCTAGCTGTTTCCCCCTGCTTCCAGTCTTTATGCTAAGCTAGGCTAACCACATCCTGACTTCCATCTCGCTGTCATGGAGAAAGAATTTTGTGTTATTAATTTTCACCTCCTTTTGAGCCACATGGTCCTGGAGAACACTTGATTCTGATTGGCTGGAAGGGTCCCACACTCATTGGTTGTATTAAAACGTTGTGGACACTTTGTTTATGTGTAGCTTGTCGGGAATGATTTTCGTCTTCCTCTTTTGTCTTCATCATCTTCTTGATTATCCTGGAAAGTTTAGTGTAATTACAGACTCTCAGGTCAGGGAGCAGTTCTGTAAAAGCCTGTAAAATCTTTAAAGGAACACAGAGCACATCACACAGTGACTGACAGGAGTGTGTGTGTGTGTGTGTGTGTGTGTGTGTGTGTGTGTGTGTGTGTGTGTGTGTGTGTGCGAACTGAAGATTTGTATTGAGGTGTGTGACCATGAATACAGAGTCAGGTTTACTGCAGTGTGTGTTTGCTTCACTGCTCAGTGAAAACAGCCACATGTTGTTATTTCAGAGTAAAATCTGAAGTGTCTGCAGGGACGTCGTCAGTCTGAGGTCATGGCGCTCTGCGTCCGGGTTTTCTTCATGAGTGACATTCAGGAAGAACTCGAAGCGCCGTTTGAAGCCTGCACACATCGTACAGTGTACGGCAGCTGAGAGGTGCCAATCCGGAGAGGGAGTTTGATAACAGCTGTTTTAAAGGAGCGTTGACAGTCGGCGTGCTTTGAATGAGACGTGAGGACGTCGACACCTGCGATGACTCGTATGTCAGTCGCCTGTGTGTGTGTGAGGAAGTGTTTTTCCTTCAGAAGACGGCGTGTTTCTGACAGCATGTTTTAGAAGCAAAGGTACGAGACCTTTGAGGGACAGACCTGCACTGTGTCCGACGTCACGTCCACTGCCGAGCGAGTTCTAGTGAAGACGTCCTCTGCTCTTAAACCTGAAAGGAGACGTGAAGAAGCTTCAGGTCGGTACAGGAATGAATGCTGTTTATTCCTCATCCTGGACGTCGACTCCGGCCCAATCGCCCTCGCAGGTTGTTTTTCGTGAGAGCTGACTCGCCTGACTCGTCTCTGTGAGGTCGAGACAGACATTTAAGACTCCATAATCACCTGATCCGACACTGTGACCACGCAAACACGCTGAAGAACATAAATGTCACTGAGACTGATCCCACATCGTGGTCACGGCCTCCAGGGAGGCTAAAGCAGTGACACGTCTGTAAAACGAAGGTGTCCTCGTGGGCCGCTGGCGTCACCGATGATTGCGGCGGGGGAAGCAGCAGCATGTCGTTCGCTTTCTCCTGGACGTCTTTGAGCCCTGCGAGCAGTTGCACCTCCTCTCACTCCTCTATTGTTCCTATAAGATAAATTGGAGCCATTGTCATCGACAGAGAAAAGGCACTAATTGAAGGTTTTCCTGCTGCAGCTTTAACGGCAACATGAACACACACACACACACACACACACACACACACAAACGCAGCTTCAAAGTAATTAAACACATTAACACTTCAAGCAGAAGCAGAAAAAAGAGGAGCTCTCTTTTGTGTACATTCGCTTCCATTTATCAGCCAGGACTGAGCAGAGAGAGGGAAGCACGAGGATTTAGCATATCTCTGCGACTAAAGTGATGGAGCGGAAAAGCAGAGGAAGAAGAGGAGGAGGAGGAGGAGAAAGAGGGAAGAGGGAGCCAATCCGCCCGGGCTCTTTACTCTAGTCGACAGCGTAAAATGTCAGATACTCATCTGGAAATTATTTTCATTTCATACCACTGACATCTTCCCGAGCGGGGACTCTGAAATCTAATTAGTTTGACCGGAAAATGGTGACCAAGGTAGCGGAGTGTATTATGCAGAGAGAGAGGCCGTCAGGGCGAGCGAGGGTCCCTGGGGTTAACTGGAACTCAGGAGTGCAGATAAGGGCTACAGGGGGAAAAAACTCAGGAGGGCTACTCCATTTTAAATAGCCTTGACTAATAGAGGCAACCTTGAATTCAGCGTTCCGGCCCTCTGACAGCGCCGCCGCCGCCGAGCCTCGCCGAGGGTGCTGTGGAGAGAGCTGGAGAGATAGCTTCTCCTCCTCCAGAGGCGACCGCACAACTTTTCAAACTTCCCTTAAGTACTGAAGAGAAACCCCAAATCTCCGCGACGCGACTCCCTGCGGTTCACTTTAAGGTTCAAAGCCCCCGGAGCGCCCCCGTGAGGCTGCGGTGCTCATCGCACCCTCCAGCGTGAGACATCAGGCCGAACGAACTGATGATCGAACTGCCCCTCCGAGCTTTTCCACCGCAATTCATGAGGTGACAAAGTTCTGGGACGATGTTGATGTTTGTGCCTCAGTCACTAATGAGAGTCAGCGGCGGTAAACGCTGCTTTGTCAGCAGGCTTCATCAACATCTGATCAGCCTTCCTGTCGGCTTTGATGATGATGGCGAGCAGCGGCGGCGGCGGCACCCCGCTCATGTCCAGCACCAGAGGAAGGCCTGATTAGCCAAACCCGGTATTGATCTTACATCTTAGCCACAACCCACCCTAACCGCCCAAACTCTTCCTGCCGTCATGCTCGCCAATTAGCTCCATCTTAGGCCAGAGCCAATTAGTTCTTGTGCTTCATTAGGACAAACACGACCCCCATCAGCCGAGCGCTAACTCCTGTGATTAGAGCTACAGATCGCTGTGCTGAGGGCCTGAACACAGGGTCGCACTCTGATTGGCCCCTGCTCTGTTTTTTTAATTAGTTATTGTTTTACATTGAGTCATATGTCGAGTGCATATTGAGGAATATTTGCAGTACTGGAGTACTGCAGTACCACAAAGTTCTCTCACACAGACAGTTTGTGTCCATACAGTCATTTAAAATATACAAAAACAATGAGGTACATCCATGTATGTATGAAAATATCTAAACTAACTCTTGAGTAGTGACCATGGCCTTTATTCACCTCTGGAGAGAGACTCAGGCCTTTATTTGAAACAGGATTATTATATTTTTAACTTTCCCTGTTTTTATAAATAAAGCTTTAAATCATACTTTAGTCGGACGTGTCCCTGTTTTCTTCTCTGGTCCTGTTTTAATTCTCCTCTCGTCATGTTGAATTCTTACATTTCCACAGTTCTAATTCCATCAGCACACTGACAGAGTTATGGCATCTCATGCTGCCATCCTGAGCCATTTCCTCAACCTCAGTTAAGGCCACACTTCCTGCTGCACACAAGTTTCACATTAAAAGCATTCTAACCTCTGAAAGGGCAAATTGTCCTCTTTCCTGGCAGGTTTTTACATCTCCTCTGAACAGAATCTGTTTTGATTCACTCGTTAATCCCAGAAAACCCAGTGATGGAAGTGATTGTAGTGTTTGAGCCACAAACAGGCTTTTAATGTGAAAGGTCTGCGCACACCGCCGAAGGAACACAAAGGTTTTGTTCATACTGTTTGAAAAAGAGGCAAAGAGGAAGTAATCAGAGATGTTCTGTGTGTGAAAAGGTTGTGAATATGAAGTGACTCCTGTTGTTAGTGCTAACATTAGAGCTAACAGAAAACATAACTAGAAACATGTGTGAAAGCACGAAAAGGCTAAATACATTGATTTGATCACATATATACAATTCTTTTATTATTATCTCTCTATTTCTTCATCATGTACCATTTTTGTCTTCGTATCCGTGACTTGTACCTTTGACTCGACTCCTGCTTTCAGTTGAGATGAGGCGGAGAGCAGACAGGCTGGAACTGAAGCAGCTTGATCACATCACGCCACTACAGGCGTGTCTGAGCAGAAGGTTAGCTTCCTGTTTATCTCCTCTTACACACCTGTTCAAAGATGGCTCCCCTGAGAAAGACGCTCCACTCTGACAAGTGTCAGAGAGCTCATTTCAGCGACAAACACAAACAGAGCGGTGAGTCCTCCAGGAGGAACATCTGCAGGAAGTACTCCTGTCTGGTAAAGGTAGCAGTACTACAGTTTAAAATACTCTGTTTTTACTGCAACTGTAGCAGCCACAGAATACCGAGCACGAGGAGAATGGCTGATCTGACGATATGCTGGATGCAACGCTGTCACTTAGAGACAAAATGTTGAACTGCTGGTGGACAGTTTAGAGGGAATCTGGTGAAAGAGGTTCCTGTGGCATCACTGTGGACACAGTCAGAGGTCAGAGGTCTCAGCTGTTGCCAAACAAAGTTTCCCTGCAGGCTGCAGTCCGGCTGAACTTCCGCTGAGTCTTTTTTCTGTTGTGGCTCTGTTGCGAGTGGAGTTTAGAGTGTGTTGAGCCCTGCAGCTGCGGGGGCGTCCGTGCTCTATAAGCCTCCTGCTGACACGACGTTCAGAGGCAAAGCACTTATTAACAGCCGCTCTGAACTCAGCAGCCACTCGCACATGACTTAACATTTTTGCAAGCACCTTGCTTTTGCATGGGAAGTGCTTAAAAACTAAAATCCACGGCAGCGGCGGCCGTGAGAATGTGGGGAGGGGAAGGAGGGAAAAAAGACGGAGCGCGGTCGCTACTCAGCACTCCCCGGGATTAAAATGTACACATCAACCCGCAAACAGACAGAAAAGCCGACTGTAGCTCCTTTTGCAAAAAGGAGGCAATGAATTTAAATTATGCATGAAGCAGAGGGCATTTTGGGAAATAAGCGCCATTCCCCGGGAGAGCCGGCGCCCCCTCCGCCCCCCTCCAGCCTCCAGTATCAAAGAATGATCTAATGTCACGCACAGAAGAAAGGTTACTTTCTGCATACGCATTGATATTTCTGCTTCCATCTCTGACCTTTTTCCATTCTAAGCTGTGATTTTTTAAATGCGAACTCAGCCCCACGTCCGTCCGTCTGTCCGGTTCTGTCCGTCCGTCTGGTCAGGATTAAAGATAAAATCATAAAAAAAGAACAACGGGAGAACACAAGAGAGCAAAGGGAAGAAATATTCACCATATTAATATACAAGACAGGAATGAAACGATTCATGAAACGTCTTCTTCACGTCGTCCGCCATTGTGTCATTCCTTGTAGGTAAAGAAAACACGCTTACAGTGTTGTTATTTTTGCCTTAATTGGCTGTTTGTGCAACATAATTAACGTTTTAACGAATTTTTTTTCCTGCTTTAAATCAGCTGATCCTGTTTCACGCTCAGCGCCGCCGTTTGATATGTGGTTTCCGTCTTTCAGCGACAAATTAAGCGACGTTCCTGGCGAACTGATATTGACTTTAAAAATACACACTGAGCTTTAATTAATTTCCTTCAAATGGAGAGCTGTGCGTGTGGATAAAGGAATAATGACAGGTTTAATCTCGCGCTCTTGCCAGCCTGTACGCAGCTGAACTGTGACACTGTACTCAGGTTTGTTGGCTTTTAGGGGACGAAAGCAGCGTTTACTCAGAGACCTTCGCACACAGAAATATCAACGTCTGTGAGTGGAAACCTCTATCTGTCTCCTGTCCAGGATTTATTTATCTATTTACAGTCAACTTCAACTCCAAACTTTATTATCTCAAAGGAAACCGCAACCAGGAATTAAAGTCAAATCACAGAGCACAAACAAGCATCCGCACACGAGACAACACGAGAAAAAAAACATCATAAATCTGAATAAAACAGACAAATAAAAACAGAGACTCTTCCGTTTCTGGCCGAAGAGAAGAACATTCATCATCATTCTACGATGCAACTTCCACCATCCAGCCATCTTTTCTCCACCCATTTGATCAAACAATCTGCTTCTAGTTCATCAGAATATCCCATAAACATTGTGTAGCACCAGTCTGTCCAATCTGGAGTCCAAGTCTGGTCCAAGATCAGGAACAGTTTCCACATGTGTTCAAAAAAAACCTCATGTGGAAGAAGCTTCTAGAATAAACTCCTCAGCAGGACGCTGTGTGAGTCTCTGGTGGAGAACGTGGAGCATTTAGCAGCTAAACACGTTTTCCTGAGGAGACGGCGGAGACCAAATCAGAGCTAAAAGAGCAGGAATGTTGGACTGACGTTCATCAGGAGGACACAGACGCACCGTTGCTAACGTGTTAGCCACAGCACCTTTATTGAGATGTCAGAGCAGTTGGTTTGTTTGCGTGTTCTCCTTCTTGGTGCGTCTCTTTGAAAGGACTCTGAGAGAGCTTCATGTCCATTCCAGGTTACTCATCCTTCCTTTGTCTCTTTGTTTTTCTCTCTGCAGACCTCAGGCCTCTTCCCGATGTGGCCATGACTGGTAACTGCACCCACGAGTGCACCGAGTTCGGCCACTCCGACTCCTGCTGGATGCCCGGCCAGCCTTCCCCCAACCGCAAGGTGTCCAAGAACGCCCCCAAGCTGTCCACCTTTGTGCCTTACCAGGAGATGGACGGGCAGGAGCAGCTGATGGCCAACGGCAGCCCCAAGCCCCTGACGACGGAGGAGCGCGGGACAGGCAGCGGCGGCGGCAGCAGTTCCAAAGTGGCCAACATGCGGTTCATGACGCCCTACAGCAGTGCCTACCCCGGGGGTGGAGACTCGTCCGGTAAAGACTGTGGGCTGGAGGAGATCCCGCTGAGCCAGGCGGTGGAGTACCACTCGGCCACCACTCCGACCGGCCAGACCTCCAAGAGGGAGATCTACCTGTGAGGGCGCAGCTCTCCACCTTAACACCCCCCACCCCCTCCTTACTCTCCTCATCATCCCCCGTCGCTGCTCGCCGCCACCTGTCCCGCCCCCTCACTGCCGCCCCCTGTGCCTATTACTCGCTGTGCCGCAGCACCGACTCCCCTCCTCCCTTCTTTTTATAACTGCATCCACCGTACAAGGCTTTAGACCCTCGCCCACCTCGCCCACTGCCACCGCCGCCGCCCCCTCTAGAAACCAATCAAATGTAAAATAGAATTAATTAAAATCAATTGAAGAAAACACGCGGCTCGCGCTGCTGCGGAAGGAATGTAAACTACACCACATCGTTGTGATAATTTAATGGGAAACTATTTAGCTACTCACGTATTTGAGTTGGATTTTTGTGCGTTGCTTTAGGCTATGTTACCGTGTCGGAACAGAAAAAGAAAAAACACCTTCAGGGGGAGAAGGAAAAGTACATCTTGTAAATCCTACTTAAGTATACTGTGTAATGCTATCTATCCTGATTTTTTGGGATTTGGATTAGTTTGATTTTGTGTTTCTTTATAATTTTTCTCTGTCGGCTTCGGAGCCTCCGGGAAATACACTTTTGAGCCGAGTTGCATCAAATCAACCGGGCTCGTTTTTATCAGGAACAGCTTGTCATCAGCGTGAGACGTTTGCAGAAATGCAGCTGTTTTGCATTCTCCGGAGTTGCTGTTGAGAACTTTTTCAGGTCTGTTCATTTTCTTGCCGTGAAGAGGTCTTTTTTCAGTGTACAGAGCTGTAAATACTACAAACAGGAAACTGCTGTGGCTGTAAGTGTGGATCCGTGGCTGTCGTGCTGTCTGGAGATCTTCATGTAACGTCGGCTTGATGGACTAAAAACCTTCGCATGTACAGAGAAGCGGCGCCGCGGCGTTTGCGTCACACTGCAGGAACCTGGACTCTTGAGCATCACCGACGGTGCCGAGTTACAAACAGACTTTTTCTTATTTTTTTTTTCTCTCCTCTACAACTTTACAACACACTTGAATTTGGGTTCACGAGGAGACAGAATCGTTCAAGGTGAACCGATACCAGTTTATTCAGAACCCGGCAGAAAGCGGGTTCTGTGTGTTTCAGCGGATCAGCCAAAGCTGAGCATCCAAGCACCACTCATACTCTTAATGCTCTCGTCAGTAGTACACCAGAAATGAAACCTAACAGGAAACGATGTGACGGTTAAATTGATCCTCACAGAAAAGCATCAGAAAAAGTCCCATGAAAACACATTTCGGTTTTCATGTCTAGAAACGAAATTTTGTTTCTCCAATGCTAACACGACTTCTCCACCTGTGAGTCGAGGCTAAATGTTGAAGTCCCGTCAGCGCCCCCTCCAGGCTGCAGCGATCGTTGTCGAGCTGAAGCTGTTAATCGTTTAACCTTTAAATTAAGCAAAATTAGCAAACATGATTCAGTTCCAGCTTCGCCAACGTGAAAATGATCTGTTCTATCTGTCGCATCGTAAACTGAATAGATTTGAAAGCATCACCTCCGAAATTCTGATATTTGACTAACAAAGACTAAACGATTAACTGAAGAATCCAAAAAATAACTGAGATACTTCAACGTAAAGTCTGTCCTGAATGTGGCGCGACAGTAAAAGTCGAGACGTCATTGAAGTTAAAGGGGTTCATCCTCCGGGGAGCAGGAAGTGATCAGTGAATGTCACGACAAGCTGCTGCTTGGACTGTGATCATTTGATCCTGATCATTCTGAGGAAAGATCAGATGGTCGCTGCAGTTCTTATTCTTCATCCTCTGGGGAATCTGGATATTCCTAATTGGTTTCATCAGAATTCCTTTTGAAGACGCTGTAGCTTGTTGAGGATTTAAGTGGAGTTTGAGAAATTTGTCCTGAGCGAAAACAAAGGTCATCAAAGTCATCAGGGTTCCTCCTCGGGGAGCAGGAACGTCCACACTGTGATGTGCAGTCTGGCTCGTCGGTGTTGAGATACGCTGATCACGTGCCCGACAGACGGACGGATCGATGAATCTGATTGGTGCCATGTTGCGGTAGCACCATATCAGTTTGGATTAGTGCGTTTAAGGTCATCTGCATCAGCTCCTCTACAGATCGACGCCGCGGTGCTTTGACTTTGTCGTGCTGCACGTTTCCCTGCTGTGTTCTCGAGCTGGGAGGAAGAGCTCTCTGGTCGGCGTCGCGTCTCGTTAGTTCCCACCTCTTTACCTCCTCAGTGTGAGGCCGAGCCGTCTGACGTTTAGCGCGAGTATTTATTGAACCTGTTAGCTCTGTGCAGCAGGGGAGGTGGGCGCCGCTTCCCGCGGTGCTGCAGTCGCACAGAAATGCAGGATTAATGACACCTGCGCAGGCCTCAGTCCACTAACACCCACTCCGCACAGCGCAGCAGAGAAACTCTAATTACAGCCCGAGGCTCTGCACATTACCGGCGATAATTTGCGCCAGTAAAAGCGAGCTGGTTTGGAAGTTCATTCGTTCTCAGCCTGGTGTTAATGGCTGCTGAGGGTAATGTGAGATTTCACCTGTAGTGATGCGCCAGCTGAGACTGAGAGAGTCGCTGCTAAAAATCTCCCTAACAAGTCATTTAGTGTCTCGCTGAGATCTGAAGTCTTAAAACAAAGCGAGAAATCGGCCTGTGTGAGAGCGTTTCACCTGTTTCTGCTGCAGATCAGGGTTTTGAATCAGAGAAGATTTTTATATCATACGAATCTTTCAACCTTCAATCTGGACTCATGTTGATTTAAAGCTCAGCTGAGGCAGTTTGACCTGAATGAACTCATGTCCACGTGCAAAATGAGGATTATTAATCCATCATCCCTTTAACAAAATAGACTTGATAAACAGAAGAAGAAGAAGAAGAAAACATTCTGTAGAAAACAGAAAATCTCCGCTTTGTCTTAAAGAGACCTGAATGATGAATAACCTGAATGTTGCTGCTGAGAACAAGAATGTAATTAAACTGAAAGAAATGACGACAAACTCAAATCTAAAACTTTTTCAGCACTATCTAAAGTCAGAATGTGGCTCAGAGTTCAGTAATATTCATTTCATGGATCTTTAAATAAATAAAAACATCTCTGATGTTTTTATCTTAGCAGCGTTTTCCCTCATTATACAGAGACATTTGTTTCGAGGACACGTCCAGTGTCCATTATTACTCTGAGTGTGTGCTGATTTTTAAACCACAGAGGAAGAGAGACACTCGGCACGTGTGCAGTGGACAACAGAGCGTGTCGAAGACGAGTCGATGGTGTTGATCTGGTGACGCCTCCATGAAGCCCATTGGTCAGAACTAGCTACGAGCTAGTCACACATGTACTAACCAGGACTCAAACTTCGCTCTTCTTAGTGCAGAAATCTGCCTCCTTTCGTCTCCTTTAATAAACTGATTTATTCATTTGGAGAAACTTCCTGAAACAAAAGAAGCTGCGGCGGGAAGCAGCGGGATGATCTCAGCCCTCGCCGGCTGAAGATGAGACTAAATGACTTGTCATTTGTTTTTTACGGCGTGTGTGATGTTGAACATCCACCCTCCAGAATCACAGAGGGAACATCAAAGCGACGCCGCCGGGCTGCGACGCCTTCCAAGTCTAAACAGGCAGCAAAATGAGGCCGTCTGCGGGTCGCCGAGGGGTCGCGATATCTCCTTTTATTAGGCGAACAATCGCCTTCGCCGAGCCGATCGGACCGCTTCCCTCCCCTCGTTTTCTGTTTTTGATGTCGTCCTCCGCCATCTCAGCTCCGCCGCTTAATTGGTTTTTATTGTACATACATTTGTTTTTGATGTGTGGAAGCTCCGTGTGTGTGTGTGTCTGTGTGTGTGTGTGTGTGTGTGTGTGTTAACGTGATTCAAAACGCTTCCCTCTGAGGGTGATTTGATTTATTGTGGACGTATCTGCCTGTTTAGAAGCCACACACACTCACACACACACACACACACAGTATTCCCCTGCAGATAAATCAACCATCATTCAACCGACGTTCAACCCTCCCAGTGACAGAGATTTAGAGTTCACGGGCGCCGCCGCGGTCCCTCGCGCTCCCCGTCTTCCTCTGGTGATTTAGCGCCGGCGCTCAGAGTTCTGATTGATTATTTACAGACCCAACATGGAGGTCCACATCGACTCTCCTCCTTCCTTTTCCGCTTATCACACTTCACAGTTTCATCGTAAACAAGTCATTTTTTTCGCCTCTCCATGACGCCCGCCGGCCGGCCGGCCAGCCGCTGCGCTCCCAGGTGGCCGGTGTGTTATGCTGTCTAAGGCAAAGATAGAGGAGAGAGGTCGGAGTCGTGAAGCGTCCGTTTAACCTCAGCTCTTTGGCACCAATTAACCCCAGAAGAAGAAAAGCAACCTGCGCTGACCCCTGATGACTTTTGCTGACCTCTGGCGTTGCTGTTGCCTTCACCTCACAGCAAATCCTGAGAGCAGGAGAGCTGTGTGTGTGTGTGTGTGTGTGTGTGTGTGCGCGTGTGTGTGTGCACCAATAATAAGAAAAATAGCAACCACATACACCACATGGTCAAAAGTATGTGGACGGTTAGCCTCTTCTTCTGTGCGCAGAAGCTGGACATGTGTTTCTGTAACCGTGTTCTGGTTCCAGTCTTTCCAGTTGAGGCTGCTTCAGGGACACCAGAGCTTCAGCTGGAGTTCCAGCTCATCTGGAAGGTGCTGGATGGGGTGGAGCATTAAGGTTTACCTTCACCGGAGTGAAGTGCAGTGGACGGACGGCTGACCACAAACCTTTGGCCATGTGGTTTATTTAAACGGTGATTTTTCAACAAATTGTGCTTCACAGGAGAAAGTAGAGGAGCAGCCTCAGCAACATGGTGGAACAGAGTGTAATCCTCTCCTTTAAGTAATCAGATTACATCATTTTAGAGGAATTTATTGTCATCTGGATTAACAACTGAACTTAAAAAAAAAAAAAGGAAAATCGTTGTAAAATTTCCTCTCAGCCTCATAGTTAGAAACAGTTTTGATTTCCAGTCACATGTCTACGCCGCTCACACACACACACACACACACACACACACACACACACACACAGTATACGTGTGTGTGTGTGTGTGTGTCTGTATGCATAGAGATGATCCCAAGCTTTTTGGTCTTGAGGCTTCCTGTCAGACTACAAACACTTCCTGCTCCCTGGAGGAACACCCTATACACCCCCCCAATCCCCACCGACACCCACTACCCATCAACCCCCAGGAGAGCTGCTGTCACACACACTGACAGCCTCTGTGAGTGTGTGTGTGTGTGTGTTCAGCAGGTGTCTCTGCATGCAGAGCGTCCACCTCTCGTCCTGCTGCCTTCACATTCACTTTCAGATCTGCTTCAGTGACACATAATATACATACACACACATATATATATGTACACATATGTGTGTGTATGTATTTCTGACATCACCAAAGTACTGACACCATACATGAATATTCCAGAGAGAAGACAGCCAATCAGAGCAGGCTGCCGCTCCTCCTCTCCGTGCGTCGTCCAGCAGGTTTTCACCTGATTTATTACCTTTAAGTGTTTGAGGGGAAGCCTTTGATCAGGAATCAGAGCGTCTGTCAGCGGCGCTCTGAACTGTCTGAGCCTCGCTGCACACGCACGCCGCCATGTGCGGCCTTCGCTAATGAAATGCAGTCAGTTTACCTCGAAAACGTCTTTGTGAATTTCTGAAAACGCCGGTTCACATTTTAAAAGCAGCTTCTCTTAGTTTTAAAATGAAGAGTTTTCCCTCTGAAACACGCTGGTTTAGCCTCGATTCATCATTCAGAAGGTGCACTGGTTCACTCCTCCAACACTTATGAACTTACTGATTTAGGACTGAAGTCTATTTCTTTTGGAAACACTGGTTTACTACTGACGGACATTATTTATGTATGAAATCTGCTGCTCTGCTTTCAGAGGAATGTTTGTCTCCTTAAACAGACGCTGCGTCTCAAATTGTTGGTTTTTGTGGCGACGGCCGACTCTTAAAGCTGCACTGACGACGGATCGGATCACTGCCACGTGAACCGTTTGGTTCCAACTCTTTTAGCTCCTAGTTTTGGTTCTGCGGCTCATTTCCTGTTTGGTTCAGTCTCCACTTCCTGCTCAGACAGACACCAGTAAAGAAAGTGGAACATCTGGCAGCTGAAGAGACGTTTTCTCAGGATTTGGTTGAGACCAAACATGGAGCTAAAAGGAGAGTCAACATTGGATTAATGTGTTAGAAGTAATAACTTCTAACTCGTTCTGCTGCCTCCAATTGGCCAAAAATAATACAAAGTTCAAGTTAATGCAGCTTCAAGAGGGAAATATCAACACGTATGTTGCTTCTTCTCTATGAAACAAAGATTTTTTCAAATGATATCTCATATTTTTCATTACTTTCGCCCCCTAACTGGACTACAGTTGTGTTCCGGCCCAGTTTTTTTAGGTAAAGGTGAGGCTGAGTCATTGGCTCGTAATCATAAAGTTAATAAATAAACTTTGAGTCTGGTTCAGAGTATTTCATCATTTACTGAACTGTATTTATGCGCTGAGGACAGTTTGAGACGCAGCCTGTATTTCGTACTTTCAGCCCTTCATTTTGCGTTAACGCTGATCCAGTCGTGAGACTCTTCTGGTATCTTATCGGCTCATGTTGTTGTAGCTGTGAGTTCAGCCGTTTGGTGGAATCTGCTCCTAAATGACCGTAAAACATGAATGTTTTTGGTTTCTAAGTCTGTGCAGCTTAAGGAAAACTTCACTTTGTTCAAACACACAACAGGAATCGTTTTTCTTCAGTGTTTTCCCCTCGACTCCTCACTCTGTCAGTGATCCTCAGTCTGTCAGTAACATGATGACTCAGTGAATCATCTTTTCTCTTCTCTCTGTCCACTAATATTCAGTCTGGAACAAGCTTCTTCCTCTCATGTCAGCGCTGTTTTTGTCTTTGGGACTTTTGCGTCACAGAAACTGGACGCAGCTTTCGTCGAATCAAATACGATAAAATGCTGAAAAGCTCAACAGAAGTAAATGTTTGTGTTTCTCCAGACGCGTCCACGATCAGTAAAGACTCATGTCAATCTGTCGTCTGCAGCTGATTTAACACAAATGAAACTGCACATATTTACAGCAGCAAATGTCTCATTTACGGCCATTTTCTAACAAAAAATCTACTTAGTGACTTTACTTCAATCAGATGTAACGTGGTTAGAAATCGGTTTGGCCTGAAGGTCTGAGACGACGTCACTGACGAGCGTTTGCGTCCGGTAAGTTTGGGGACTGACAGGAATCAGACCTTTGCATTTCATGTTATTTCCCGTCTTTCAATAGATTCTCGCTGGAAAAACTCTCAGAAAACAAAAAGTTTGGACTTTACAGCCTCAGAGCTCATGAACCCTGATGACATCACCTTGATGTCATCAGGGTTAATTTCCATGGCTTCAGCTCCTGCAGAGCCACAGAGGATTGGCCCTCGCGGGCTGAGTAGTCACACCTGCGGCGACTTAATTGACTGTGACAGGTAAAATGTGCAGAGCGCTCCTTTAATAAAACATGAAGCTGCCGCGGCCTCGGCGCCGTGATGGAGCGTCGCCTCCTGATTTCCAAACTGATTCATGTGTCTGAGGCTGAGAGCCGCGTCTCTCCCTCTGGAGGGAGGAGTTAATGTGGAGCTCATGTGACCAAACTCTTTGTGGACGCGTCTCTGAAGGCACCTGCTCCACGTCTGCTGCGTTCAGTTTGACTTTCAGGATCTTCGCTCGCTCATTCTAATCTGATTGGTGCAAAAGTCCGAAGTTTGAAACGGAGCGACGGCGCGAGAGCGGAGGACTTGTTCCGATCATGTGATGAAGTTCGGAGTGCTTTGCTGTTTTTTGGTTGTGTATTATACTAAGGCTGAAGCCCCCGAAGACGAGGCTTCAGCTGAGCATGAAACAAGCCAACTTTATAAATATTATACATTTTTGTTGTTGTCGCAGTTGTTTTATCAATGTTATGGAATCAACACTGCTATAGACATACTGTATGAATATAAATGGTCGTTGCTGTTTTTTACCAGACGCGGCGGTGTACATGATGTTTTCTGAGCGGGCAGACTGGACTCTGTGTTTTCTGTTTCTTTACTCCATCATAACTGGAAAACTGGTTCTTCACAGAATCTGACAGTCGAACGGTGACGTCAGCGGCGACAAGCTAAACCCCAAACAGGAAGTCTCTCACACTCAACTACGGAAGCTGAGAGCGGCCGTCGACGCTAACGCTAATTTTAGGGGAGTTATCTCAAGATCGTGACTTATCTCAATGACACGATTATGGTTTGATTTCCCAGAACACGAGACAATAAGCATCAAAAATACCACGAATCCACTTAATGGACATGGACATTTGTATAAGATTGACATAGTTCTTCTTACAAAAAACATAAAATAATATAATTGGTAATCACGTCATGGTCATGAGATAATGTTTGAGATCTTTAGACAAAGAAATGACCTCGTTATCTCAGATTAATAGTCTAACATGTCGAGTGAATATATTACAGACTTTTTGAGAGAATGGTTTGAACCCTATAGACGACAAGATGTTTGTTATTTTTCAAAAAAACAAAAAATAAAAAATTTATGGAGCTCCAAAAACAAACAAAAAAATATCTTCTGGGCTCCATAAAATTCCATTTTGAGAAAATTTGTAATCAATTCTGAGATATTAACGGTTTTAAAACAACCTGTAAAAGTTAAATACGTCAAAGTGTTAAAAGCTCGTTGTTGTTGGTGCAGATGATGATTAATTATCAGGGTGAGGACACACGAGCGCCTTGATTTTCTCAGTCAGATCATTGATTTGTGATTGTCGTGAAATGATGTTTCATGCTGCATTCTTGGAGATAACGCTTCTAAAAAATGGCGGCTCTGAGCTTCCGTACATCAAAGATGGAGTGAAAAACGTCTGGTTTTTTTTTTTTTTTTTTTTTACACTAGAATAAGAAAACAGCAGGACAGAGCTGCCGAATCACTTTGTCTTGACAGGAAGTCCACGTTTGTAGCCTAATTGTTGGTTGGTTATATTTATATAGGAACAATGCTAGTGATGCCTTGTTTTTTGTACAGTTTTATGTACATGGAAGTGTAGGTTTTTAAAAAATGAAGTTAAAAAAATATATATATTCAAACAATGTGAAGGAAATCTGGTCTTGAACCTGTAGGATTATATTGTCTAAAGTACCGTAGGCTCTATTAAATGTAGGAGTGATGATCCAGGCTCAGAGCGGAGGACGACGGCGTCTCTCCTCCAATCATCCACCGGCTTTACCGCTTTCCGTTCTCTCATGTTCGTCCAGGCTGAGTCTGAAGACAAGCTGAACATTTCTTTTCTTTCCTTGTTTTGTTGGTTTTTTCGCTCTTTTCATTTTCTCGGAGGAAGTTGGGCGATGTGTTCGTTTGAGCCTCATCTGTTCTCTTTTGATCAGCATCCGCATGTTTGAACCTTAAAAAAATGTGGTCTTTTATTTTTGCTGAGCAAATCAAAGAAATGATATCTTGTAATTACTCCTTCCTTATAGCTTTACAATAAAATACATTCAGTCAAAGAAGACGATGGCTGTCGCTCTGTCTTTGTTGCTCTTCAGGTGTGAGTCTGGACGAGAACTTTCCAGGTTTCCATCCACCAACGTCACCTTCAGCTCATGTTTCGTTGATGAAAACATCAAACAAATGAGCTCGCTCGCTGCAAACTGGCCGATGCACCATTTACCATATTACTCTATGATCAGTCTCTGAACTTTGGCCACACATGAAGCCGGTCCAAACCTGTTCCTGACGCCCACACCTGTCGGGTCCGGCTGTGATCTGGCTTCTGTCGCTCAGTCTGAACCCGCCGTTAGAGGCTGACAGTGACGAACCACGTGAACAGCTTGAAGAGCTTTCATGAGGCGAAACCAACAGTTTGAGCTATTTTATCGGCCAAATTTAAAGATGCTAAGCTAAGATGCTAATCCACAACTTCCACCTGCAGCACCGGTTCACCCGATTAGCAACCTGAGACGTAAATGAAATTTCAGCTAATCTTTCAAAACAGACGCATGAACGCAGGTAACAAACTAATAAGATAAACCATCAGACGGCCAATGGGGTCTGAGGTTTCAGCCCACGTGCTACCTGCATGCAACCAAAGCCGCTCAAACGTGATTGGTCAAAAGCACAAATGAACTACAGAAACAGATTTGTAAGACGCACGGCTCCAACCTGCAGACTGCGAGGAGCACCTCAGGCCATTAAAACCTCCAGAAAATTCCCAGAATTCCCGCCTGAGGACGTGACCCGTTTCCAGCTGGGAGCGACTTCGGGCCTTTTCAGCGCCGCTCCTCCTGATGTTCCTAAGGAGCCGTGAACGCCTCGCCTCTGCTCCTTCGCCATTATTAGATTCCACTCCAGGAAATTGACTCGTGAATCCTCAAGTTGCAGTGTGTCGTGCCCTAAAGCGAGACGCCACCCAATCACATTTCAATAAAAACAAAGCCCGTATGCAGCTGCCGTGCGTGAGGAATATCAAACGCACTCAGAGGAAGGCGCTCATGACACTGTGCTTATAGCGCTGTTGCATCGCATTACAGCAGTAAATTGAAATTCGGGGCGAAATGATTAAATTCATTGCCACACAATATTTCTGGGAACAACAAAAAGAAAATATTATCACAGCTTGTTTTGAAGGGGATGACACAGTTGCAGCAGGTTGCTTTTCTCTGCCGTCTTTTCCCCAAAGATTTCATCACTTTACCCCATTTCTCCTCTTCTGCTTTTTTATTGCGGCTGTTTGTCTTCACGCTCCTCCTCTCTGCTCCCCTTCTTTCACTTTGTTTTATTTTAACTCCTCCCTCCTTCAGGGCCTCCTTCCTACCCTTGTGTCTCCTTTCCTTCCTCCTCCTTTCCTTGGTTTGTTCTCTTCCGGCCTCCTCTGTCTCTCCATCTCTCTTTGTCCCATCTCTTTGGTCCTTTTGTCTTTCTTGTCCTCTTTGTCCTCCTTACTCCTCTTTTCTTCCTGTCCTCCTTCATTCACTGAATTCTTCCATCCTTTAGTTCTGTTTTCCTCCTCCTTCCTCCTCCTCTCCAGCATTTTCTCCATTGCTTGCCTTGTCACTTTTTAAAGAGTTCTTTCCATCCTTCCTCAGTCCTCTTTCTCCTCTTTCCCCCTTTTCTTCCTCCTCCTCTGCCTCCTTCTTTCCTATCACTTATTTCATCAGCTTTCAGTCTGCATTTCCTCCCGTTTCCTTCTTTCCTTCCTCCTCTTCACAGCACGTGTTCCCTTGCTTGCCTCCTCCCTTGTGTAACCTGTCCTTCCTCTCCTCCCTCCAGTCCTTTCTTCCTCTCTTGTTTCTTCTCTTCCTCACCCCTTTTCGCCAGCACAAGCATCCTCTACCTCTCTCTCCATCTCCTCCCCTCCTCCCCTTTCTTCCTTCAGTACTTCGTCTCTTGTTTCCTTCTTTCCCTCCTTTACCACACACTTGTTCCCTCGCTCTCTGTCCATTCATCCATCTTCTCTTCTGTTCTCTCTTTCCTTTCATCTTGTTTTATCCCTTCCTCCTCTTACCTGCACTTGTTTACTTACCTCGTCTCATCCTCTCTCCTTAGATTTCTTTTTCTTTCTACTGTCTTCCTCTTCCTTCCTCCCGCAGTCATTGCTTCCTCTCTCGCCTCCTTACTTTCTTCCTCCTCTGCAACAGCACTCGCTCCCCCGCTCGCTCCCTCCATCCTGCCTTTTTCCTCCCTTCTCTCCTTCCTCCCCCTCTCTCTGTGGTTATTGTGGAAGCGGGAATGTAAAGCGAGCCTAAAACAGGAAGCAGATGATAATATAATAATGCAAGATGAAACTGTATTGATTCCTGGTGTTGAAATCAGGTCGCAGCAGCAGCAGAGAAAGGAAGAGAAATTAGAGTCGAGAAATGCAGGAAGTCAAATATGCAGAAGCAGCAATTTCAAGGTGATAAGGGCACATTAAGATGAATGTATGAATGATGAAATAACGCTCAGCGTGCAGTGGAACATATTTGGTATCTCTGGGAACGTTTGGATCTCCAGGAGAATTTAAAATCAAGTTCAAGGACTTCTGTTTTAAAATGTATAGAGACCAAAAAAAAAAAATACAATTTCTCTTCCCGAACACTCGAGAGCTGAGATTTCTGCAGAGAAGTGGTGTCGAAATCCTCTTTCAACCCGCTTCACACTGCAGCCTGAGTTGCGGATGAAGAGGAAGACGAAGAGGAGGAGGAGGAGAGCGGTGTTATGTGGTCAGGAAATAAATTTTTGGCAGGGAGAGAAAGCGATAGAGAGCCGGGAGGACAGAGGGAGTTTTGTGTAATTGGTATTAGGCAGACTGTCAGGCAGGCGGTGGGTGGGAAGTGATGTATGGACAGGGGAGATGTTAAGGAAGTGAACAGACACGAGGAAGAGGAAGGAGGCTGAGCTCTGCTGCTGCTGCCTCCAACAGTCTGTAATGATGCTAATGAGGAGGCGATGATGCAATCTGAGGCATCGCCAACGAGGAGAAGAGCAGTCAGAGTAAAAGGAGGCTTAACATCAACGCTGTTAAAAACACACTCAGAGAAGCAAACAGTGCAGCTGGATTGGTTCTTATGGATGAGGAAACTTTCCTTTTCAACACCTTTCATTGGGGAGAAGTTATTGACTTTTACATCATATTAACCAAAACCAA
The DNA here is from genome assembly GCF_051107435.1 of Chaetodon auriga. Classification (NCBI taxonomy): domain Eukaryota; kingdom Metazoa; phylum Chordata; class Actinopteri; order Chaetodontiformes; family Chaetodontidae; genus Chaetodon; species Chaetodon auriga. The sequence goes on from NC_135082.1 coordinate 27,774,887, forward strand.
CCCGGCATCACGACAGAGCCCCCCCCCCCCCCCACCGCGTCAGTGCATGAAAACAACATGTTGTCATTCTGCAGTCAAGTGAGCGACAATAAAAATGCAACGTCCAGCTAGACTTTCAAAATAAAGCTCGCTGAGAAACAGTTGTAGTTTGGTTAGTTTTGGGAAAAGGTCATGATTTGTGTTAGTGTGTCCGTTCATCTCAGCCTCCTGTCGTGATCGCCCCCTGCTGGTACTGCAGCTTCGTGCAGACGTGTACTTTTCATGTGAGGATGAGCCAAAACGTGCCTCTGACACGCTGCCCTCTGGTGGATCTGCAGGCGATTACATGTCAAGCAGGTTAAACTTCCTTCAAAACATTTTTGAATATAAATTGGTGATAAATGAAAGTAATTTTTAGGAGAGAGCAGCCAAAAATATTTGCTCAATTTACCGACACTGACTAAGGGAGCAGCAGTTAAAATAGATAAATTAATTTTTAATTTCGGCTCTGATTTGCTTTGGGGGCAAAATAAATCTGTAAAATTGTTGAGTTCAAGTGTTGAAAAATAAATCAGTGTCATGGTTGGTTGAGTTCAGGCACAAAGCCGGCTTGGTTAGGTTGAGGGAAACGTTTTGTTTTGGGTTAAAGACTTTACTACCTTCATCATCATCATCATCATCATCATCACTATAATAATAAATGTAAGTGGATGAGGTTATGGAATGAGTCATTTATTAATAATAATTATACTCATCTAATAAAAAAGAATCGAAGTTGAACGTGTTTTAGATGTTTTGCTGACGCATCCAACCCGACCTCCTCCGTCTGTTGACTTCTTTGTCACGTTTCCTGCGGTTTCTCACAAATCTCACAAATGATGTGAAGAGCGTGATGACACGAGAGGCTGAGTGGCCGTCTGAAGCGCCGACAATGAAGAAGATGAATCTGGGTCAGACTGCGGAGGACTTTGCAGATGAGTGAGTACATAACAAACTTACTGGCGTCTGCACTCGCGAACCTTAACGGCCTTATATGAGCGCGCGTGCTGCTCACCTCGCCGCTCGTGCATCGACAGGTACGTGCTGTCTTTCTTTGCGAATCTCTTTTCAGTTGCATGAGCTTCAGACTGATGAAGGCTGTTGTGCATCTGCGTCGTGTGTCGTCTGTTTGAATATTTGGTTTGGACAGAAGTCTCAGCGTGCTGTTGTTGACACACAGGGTGCGTTCACCAGCAAACATGTTGTTGCTCATTTTGATTGAGCCTCTGGTTCCAAAAGATTAGACTGATTTGTTTATATTGCTGAGTAAATTCCATAAAAGCCACATGAAGTCAAGTTTTAGTGTCTTCTCCAGGTTTTTTGGTGTGAATAATATCAGTGTAAAGACTCTGGACAGCAGTGAACCAGCTTTGATCGTGTTTCACGGCACAGAAAACTGGATTTGTGCATGTTTTTCAAAGATGCTTTACAGCATCAACAATACAAGATAAGATAAAGAAGACGAGGTTTTGGGTAAAATGATCTCGTATCTCTGTTGAATATTATTAGTTTTTCCTTTTCCTGCTCTTTTAAGGTCTTGTTTAAGGTGCTTCCTGAGTGCATCTTCACGCTTAAAAACCTCAGCTACATGCAGCGATGGAGTGAGATTGACCAGAAATATCATCTTTTTTAAAAATCAATCAAGAGGGTCAGCTGGTTTTTGTCAGAGGACACTGTGCCGCGTGGACGCTCATCTCTCTCTAAAACCACGTCCTTTCTTCCCTCTGAATGTTGCATGTGCATGTGTGAATTAAACCAGGACCTTATCGGAGCGCTCCCAGCCACAAGTGTTCCCATTGAAATGCAAGGCGTGATGTTTAATCATTATAAGCGAGATCTACGGCGGCTGGGCTAATCTCCATTTTAACATTTCACACAGCGCCTGCAGTTATGTGCCTTTTCCCTTCCTTCCTCCCTTCCGCTGAAATGACGAACAATAGCTGCTTTTTTCACAGCGGTGAAGTGGCGGCGGAGAGAAGGCAGAGCGCTGGTCGGCAGCGTTAACAGCAGCTAACAAACTTGACCTCGGCGGGTTCATGCAAATGCACAGTTAGAGGAAATAATGGCTGCTGCTAAAACACGACCCGCACTTGAACCAGCTTCATCCTGCAGAGGAAGAGGAGCCACCAGTCACTCTCAGAGCTGTTCAAAGACATGAAGCTCAGCCGCAGGATCATTATGCATTACACACTGCTATTTACATTAATGCATGAATTACGCCTTCATGCAGTTTGCAAGAGGAAATAAAAAGCAGCAGATAGCGGCAGGAAGCGCTCGTCTCTTTCCACTGAGCGATCAGATTTTCGGTCACCTGAGAAAACTGTGGCTGCAGCTTAGTTTGCGTGGTCGTATTCTCACTTTGTTCTTGTTTGGCTGTGGCGTCCTTTACATAATTCAGAGACACACAGATGTCCAATCACATGTACTGCTGTCTTTCAATGGTCTCTTTGTAATCTGATGCTTTAGAATGCATCATTCCTGCCATGAGAGCAGAACAGGAAGAGCAGAAAAAGGTATTCTTGTTATTTTCATTATTCTAGATAGTTCTCCTCGTTGCTCTAATCGCAACAAATGAACAAAAATGTCTCCTTAATTTTAACTTTTTTTTTTTTATCATTAGAGCTGCTTATATTCACGGCCTGTGCAATATGGACACAGAGACAAGTTACCAGAGGACAAACTCTTTCTCTTTTCGGACAGGCTAGCCTCCTCTGCCCTCCTGCTAGCGCCAAGCGAGGAGCACCATCTGACCAGAAACTAAAAAATTATTCATGCATCCTTGCAAAACATCTGGGTTTGGACCGATGGACAGCAGGTGGACAGACAGTAGAGACAGGAGAGGCAGGGAGGGGGGAAACCGAAGGACACAAAGGGGAAAAATCTGCAGCCATGACTGACAGCAGTAACTACCTAAAGCTAGCTGGTTTACCTGTTAGCTCTGTCGCTAATCAAACGATAAGTCAACACAGTTTACTGAGTTAGTCAGGCTAAGCTAGCTGTTAGCTAGCTGTACAATGGCTGCTACAGGATGTGTGACGTGCATGTGGAGGCTTTGAGTTAAATCATGGAGCGAGAGCAGCTGGACGGACAGTCGCTACTTCAATTACTTAGTAATGTAGTAATTAGCTCCTCAGAGGACGCAATATTAAAATAAGACGACTTTGGAGTTTGCTCCTCTTTTGACAGAATGAAGCTGCCGACCCACAAATCCAGTTTGTCTTCACCTCAAAACGTCAAAGTTGGCTATTGATGCTTTTACTGGTATTAGCAGCTGTAATGAGGCTACGTATTAAATTTCATCTTGTAAAATCTGGAGTCCGACAAGCGTCATGCAGAAACCTTTAATTTGAGCACTCACCTATACAGTAATGTTACACAACGTTAACACTTTGACATCCAAAACAAATCTCCCATAATGCATGCAGTCCAAGCAGTATTAGTACTGTCATCTGACCAGTTTGAAGTTTTCAGTATTGTGAAAACAAACAGCTCGAAATGAACCGAGCTTTGGCTCCAGCAGCACTGATTCTATGGTACACTCCGTCCTCTGCGACGTTCTGATAGGTCGAAGGTTGGTACCCGGAGGCGGGACTTAGCTCTGCAGTCTTGGACAGTACCAGACCCCCTCATCCTCCTCCTCCTCCTCCTCCTCCTCCTCCTCCCTGGTGTCTGTGATGTTCGCGGCCTCTCTCCATCACTGTCGGCCCCGGGGCAGGCCGCTGAGGAGCCCGCTGAGGAGAGAAAACAGTGGAGGGGGTGGATGGAGGGATCAGAAGCTGGAAGGAGGGATGGATGGATGGAGGGAGGGATGGATGGAGGGAGGGGGAGAAGGAGGGGGTGGGGTTGTTTCCCCTCAGGGCCTCCAGAGGCAGCGCTTGTATCAATCACTCGACGGGAGGAGAGTGTGATTCTGACGGATGATATCCCCCAGCAGAACGCCTCCTCCTTCACCTCCTCCCCCCTCTCCTTCTCCCCCTCTGACCCTGCATGGATGAACTTCCCTCCTTCATTCCTCGCTCTGTCCGTCCTTCCTCTTCATTTTTCTCTCCTCTGTTTCTGCATGAATGGACTTCAGATAATCTGCAGTTTCTCCTCCTTTGCTCCTTGTTACTCCTTGGAAGGAGTCCCTCCTTCCTTCCTGCTGCCCATTTCCTCTGTCACTTCTCCGACTTACATATCATCCATTACTTCCTCTTCCTCCCTCCTTTGCCTCCTCTTTTGTAGTCTCTATCTTGGTTTTTTGTATCCTCTCTTCTCTTCCCTCCCTTATCTTGTTCTCTACCATCCTTTTCTCCTTACTTACTCCTTTCTCCTCCCTTTTAAGTCCCCTTTCTCTACTTTGGTGCCTGCTTCCTCCTTCCTACCCTTCCTGTTACATTTCCAAGTTTTATACTTACTTTTCTGCTCCTCTTACATCCTATTCACACTGCCTCCTCTCACCTCTTCCTTCTCTCCTACCCTCATTCCCTCCTTTACTCCTCACTCATCCCCTTTCCAGTCCCAAAGCCTCTTTTCCTCCTTATGTCCCTCCTTCCTTCTTTTTTCTTACTCCCCCACCCCCCTTTTCTTTGCTCCTTCTTTACCATTCTCTTCCTTACCTCCATTTCAGTCTTTACTACTTTGTCCATAGTTCTCTCCTTCCATGATTGCTTCTTGTTATTTGACCCTCCTTCATCCTCCAGTCACCTCCTCCTTCCATCCCAGTCCTCGTCCACCTTATATCCCTCTTTCCATACTTTGCGGCCTTCTCCTTCCATCCCTCCTCCTTATTTTCCCCTCTACAGGACATCTCTCCTTTCCTCCCCAGTCTGTCCATCAGCTTTTGCCTCCTGGAGCAGGACTGTCTCTCACCACACTGTCACCTCCTCCTCCTCTTCACTGGGCCCCCACAGCTGTCAGGTGGCTTGGTGTTTCTGGCCGAAGCGGCCACTCTGTGTCACGGTTCAGCTCTGCGGAGGAAACTGCAGGAGGAGAAGACCTGTCAAGACCAGCTCTGGGGAGGCACAAGGTGGGGTGAGGAGGTGCTAGGTGATGTGAGAAGGCCCTCGCTGAGTGAGAAAGGATACAGCAGCGGAGCAAAAGGCAAAGGGAAGAGGCCAAGGTACAGTTTGGATGACAGCAAGGAGGAGAAGGAGGAGGTAGAGAGAACAGAGAAAACAAAATAGGAGGAGGGATGGAGGGTAGAAATCAAAATGTAGGAGGCGTAAAAGGTGAAGCAGGAGAAAAAATAAAATGAAGAAATGTGAAGTGGACACAAAAGAGGAGAACAGGAAGAGAGGAGGGAAAAAGAAATGAGGAGAAGAAGCCAGAGGAGGGAGAGGAGTGGAGAGTTAGTAGTAGCAAAGAGTAAAAGAAGAAGAGGGGAGGAGATAGAGGAGATCAGCGGGGAGGTGAAACAGCAGTAAAGCTCTAATCTCTCATCTCCCAACGGCATTTCAATGGTAATGATGACACCAGCAGGAAGCTTCCACTCAGCGGGCCTCCTCCTCCTCCTCCTCCTCCTCCTCCTCCTCCTCTTCATCTCTCTGCTCTTCCTTTCTGTTTTTTCTCCCTTTCCTCTTCTCCACTCTAGTTACTCCTCATCTAGTTCCTCCTCTCCTCCTCCTGCTCCTTGTCTCCTTTCCCATCCACCCTTTCTCTGTCATCACTTTGTCTCCTCTTCACTCCTCTTGTTCCTCCCTGACCTGCTCCTGTTCTGTTTGCTCCCCCTCTCTTTCTAATACCATTTCTCCCCTCATCTTCCTTTCTCCTCTTGTTTCTTCTCCCCCCTCCTCTCTCCTCTTCTCCTTCACTATCCCTCAACCACAGTGCTCCCCTTCACCACTCTTTTCTTTTTTTGTCTCTACTCCTCCTCACATCTATTTTCTTGCCACTCCCTCTGTCTTCCTTGCTCCTTTTTCTTATCTCCTCTTCTCCATTCTCTCCTCTTTTCCAGTCATTACCCTCTATTATCCTTGTTGCTGCTCTTCACCCGAATCTCTTTATCAACCTGCTCTCCTCTTTCTCCCTCTCATTTCCTTGTTTCTCCTTTGCTTGTTTCTCCTTGTTTTTTCTCCCCTTCACTCTTCCTCTCTGTGCCTTAACTCTTTTCTCCTTTACTTTCCTCATTTCGTCTTCACTTCTCCCCTCTTCCACCTCAACACTCCTGCCCTCCTTCTCTCTCATCTTTTCCTCACTTGTTACCTCGCCTCTCCTGTTTCCTCGTCCTCCTCATTTTCTCCTTCCTTGTATCCTCTCCTCCTCTCCACTTCTGTTCACTTCCCCACTCATCTCCTTCTCTTCTCTCCTGGTTCCTCTGTTCTTCTCTCATCGTTCTCTTTCCTCTCCTTTCATGGTCCTCCGTGGTTTCTCCTCCCTTGTTTTCTTTCCTTCCCTTGTCTCTCCTCTCCTGTTTCCTTGTCCTCGTCACCTTCTCTTTGCTTATACTATTCATCCCCTTTCCTCCTTCTTCTTCTCCTCTGTTCACTTTCCCACTCTTCCTCTCCCAGTTCTTCTCCTTTCCTCCTCTCCTCTCCTCCCAGGCAGCATCACCTGATGAACAAAAGCAGGAGGTGTGTTGCACTCCTCTTTCACCAGCCCAACGTTTCTCCTCTAACTCCATTTCCAAGGTAACCGGCATCATGATCATCAGCCTTTGTCATCATCACCATCATCATCACAGCGCTAATGATGCTAATTCATAACCAGCAGTGATCAGAGACATACATCATCTGCAGCTTGACCTCGGCGGGTGAAGAGGCGTGAGGCGCGACCCCGGCCGGTGCGGCCCGCTCTGCTGACCTTCCAGACGGGCCACAGCGGCGCTGAATGTCCGGCGCGGTGGTGGGAGGTGGGCGGATGCTGGGCGGATGCTGGGCGGATGCCGGCGCGGCGTTGGGGGCGGCTGACCTTGGAGGAGAGGGAGGTGGAGTCTGGTGCTTCTGAGGCTCTGTGCTCCGTCAGTCTGACAGATTCAGGTTTCAGCCTGAAGGAGACGGAATCATTCGCTTTCCATCTGTGATTTTATTGATCAGATTTGGCGTCTTTCAATCACCGCGAGCAGCAGCTGCCCAGGAGGAGCTAAACGCCACATGATCCAACACCAGCGTAGTATTTTAATGTAGAAATTAATGCATTGTTTTCACGCCTGTCAGGCAGTCATACATCTCTCAACATGATGGTCGTAATACTGATTCCTCCATCAAAACCACGTCAGCCTGTCCCTCAAGACTTTCTGACTTCCTGTCTGTGGCTCTCAGCTTCGAGCTCATCGGTCTCAATTCTGTCAAATCGCAGCTTTGGATTAAGAGCGATACTCAGAATAAAGAGTTTTTAACGCCTTCACCAAACCGAAAACACAAGAGAAAAATGGATTCCATCGTGCGCTTCTCTAGTGTACATGAACCACAAACATTAGCATATCTTGCTAATTAGCTTACAGCTAACAGTAGCAGCTAACAGTAGCAGCTAACGTTAGCGGCTCTCTCCAGCTCTGTGCTGGAGAATTCGACATACCGTGGATTGTATTTCTATTAAAAAAACATACGAAGGTCAGTATGAATGTCTTCTTAATACACTGTACTGCAATATCAGGGCTTACTCGTGTCTTGCAGTGCAAAAATAATGCTGTGTTTTACAGTAGGCTATGGATCATCAACTGACAAGAACGCTGACATTTTAGCTGACACCTATAGCTTCTGCCTCAGTCTTTTCTGCATCATTACACGGGGCTGAGTTGGAATTACATTATGTATGGAGCGATCAAATGCATATTTAAGACCTTTTCAAGGGTTTCTCATTTTTATACTCAGTTGATGACATTAAAAAGTCAGCCAGAGGTGAAGTTTTTAACTGGCTCACAGTGTTAAATTTAGCATTGCACCCCCATGACATTGTTAGACTCGTAATGGAAAATGTATTCTTCCTCACAAAACATGACGCCTACATTACCCACAGTGCAACAACCGCTGACAGTCTGGTTTGAGATTTGGGTTTGTTAGGCTAGTAGCAGCTAATGTAGCATGGGGCCTGCAGCAGAGATGAGGAACAGCTACGGAGGTCTGGTCGCTAACTCTTGTTCCCATAATGCTAATTAGCTAGCTTGCTATAGCCAGTAGTCTAAAACTGGCGGAGTCCATTGTAATTTCAGCTGAACGGTTCAACGTGAATAGCGGCTGCTGTCTTTGAAATCCATTGCACAAAAAATAATGATGATTTTTGAGCCACAAACTACCAAAAGCAAAGGCTGACAGCGACATTAGCTGAAGGGAGATGCTACAGGAACGGTCTTCCTTGGTCTTTCTGGGATTTGTTGAGAAAGCCAGAATTAAAGTGTAGCATCAGATTTACAACCTCTGAAGGCAAAACCTGAACTTATTGAGTCAATGGATAAATCCTTAGATTACAGGTCATCAAACATCGAGCTCAGAGGGAGTTTTGGTGCTGATGTGTCTTCTGGTGTTTTTCTGTTTGTGTAGATTTCTCGTCCATTACGATGATGAATCCCAGCAGATTAAACGTGGACTCTGAAATCCAGTTTGACGAACAGAAGTCAAATCCATTTCATCATTCTGCATCCGTCCTCCACGGCTTCGCTTTATTTTCATCTGAATCCAGAGGCGACCTCAGACTTTTAGCAGGAATGTGTGTGTGTGTATGCAGGAGTGTGTGTGTGTGTGTGTGTGTGTGTGTGTGTGCGCTTGCTGGTTGAATTATGCAGAGACAGTGTTGATCTCCATCAAGGCCAGACTTCCTTTTCTTCCAGAGGAGATGATGAACTGTCCTTATTCGCGTCTCTTCACTCTCTTTCTCTTCGGTCCTTGAAACTGGAGAAAGAATCATATTTTTCTCCTCTGATCTGTGTTTCACTCTCTACAGTATACATCAATGTTTTTCAAATGGTAACATCAGCTTTTAGTCCGATTTCCAGCCTTTCAGACGGCCACCGGTTACACTTCATTTCAGAGATGAGGGGTGACCTCGGTGCTGACGAGATCTCAAGGTTGTGAGTGAAGTGACGCAATCCAGTTCAGATTTTCAGGATTTTCATGATCAAACATGTTGGTTATCAACCAACCAGTTACTGATGATTGTCCAAAGAGAGCTGGAGGACACACCAAAGCAGAGAAGGTTAAACTGCTCGGGTGTGTTTCGGCTTCTCTTCTCCGTCTGCAGGACTCCAAAGTTTGAAGAACGCCTCGCTCAGTCACCTCAGACCTCGTCTTCCTCTGCCTCGCCTGGAGCCCAGCGGCTCTCAATGCAACATCAGCCATTGTTCTCCAACAGAGAGCGCCGCCATACGAATGTGGCCGCGGGCGTTTCAATGCTGTGATTGGAACGTCACCACAGACATCCAATAATACTGCAGCTGTGTTCTATATAAATATTACAATACTTTCATCAGTGGGCCAGAGGCTCGGTCAGCAGTTCCTGGCTGAAATGCACAGTGCAGGTTGTTCTCTGGATACATTACTATTCTTTCTTTCTTAAATAAATAGTCCAACCATCCATCTGTCCATTTTCTTCTCCTTATCTGGGTCTAAGTCATGCAGTCCAGACGTCCCTCCGACATTTTTCGGTTCCTCCTGGAGGAACCCGAGGCGTTCCCAGGCTGATGAGATAAATTCGGGTCTACCCCGGGGTCTCCTGCCAGTTGGATGGGCCTGGAAAACCTCCAAGGGGAGGCGCCCAGGAGGCATCCTGATCAGATGCCTGAACCACCTCGACTGGCTCCTCTTGACACGAAGGAGCAGTGGCTCTACTCCATGCTCCCTCCAGCTGTTGGAGCTCCTTACCCTCCTCTGTGGAGGAAACTCATTTCAGCCGCTTCTATCCAAAATCTCAAGCAGCCGAAATGAGTTTCGTCCAAGCAGAAAAGCAGGTTTCCTCTGCAATATTCCTCAGACAGCTCAGCGACAGTTGTTCTATCAGCTCAGAGCAGCTAATCAATAAACCTGTCAATCACACATCAAAGGTGACACACAGAGATGAACCGAGCCTTTGATGAAGAAATCCAGTTACTGATAACATTTCTAAAAGCTGACGGTGAAAATAACTAAAGAATAGAGATATTTTTGTTAGAAAGTCATGATTTTCAGCTTCCTGCAGCCGTCGTGGAGCAAAATATGCTGAATCTCCGGAGAGTAAACAGAGAAGGCCGACGGCGCTGCAGCCACGTGAAACACTGAAAGCTCTGCTGATTTAGGAGGGAAAAGATTTACAATGCAAACCCGGCAGCTGCATTTCTGCCGTTTCATCTCTGCACTCGCTTTCTTGTTTCTTCGGGAGGTGAAGGCAGCCGCCGCGGTTTGCAGCAGAAAGTTGTTGTGGTGGAGTTTAGGTAAAGAGAACATGCAGCAACCAAAGAAAACACAACACCGAGAGGAAACAGAAGAAGAAGAAAACAAAACCACAAACACAAAATACATGTGCAGTGCATTGATTTGTGTTTGAGCGGCTGCACGCGCACACACACAGACACACACACACACAGACACACACACAGACACACACACACAGACACACACAGACACACACACACAGACACACACACACACACACACAGACACACACACACACACAGACACACACACAGACACACACACACACACACAGACACACACACACACAGACACACACACAGACACACACACACACACACAGACACACACACACACAGACACACACACAGACACACACACACACACACACACACACAGCTCGTATACTCTGGAGAATCTGCAATCTGTGCCATTTTCTCCTGTAGTGAAATATTCGTATTCTGTGTGACAGCCGAGGGTGGCGGCAGAATTTATCTTCACATCCACATCTGAGCGCCTCGGCTGCCAAACCACCGCCCGCCGCCGCCCGCCAAGCCTGGAAATCTGCTCTAATAAGCAGAGCTGGCTGCCGAGGCACTGCTCAGTAAATATTACTCAGTAAATATTACGCTTACCAATCAAAAACGTCACTGGTTTCAATATGACTCCCTCTAAATATCAGACTGGAGGCTGAGTTATGCCGCTGCATGCCCTTATTCATTCTCCTCATAATTAGTCATTATTCTCTCACATCCACCCAACAAGCTGACTCTCTCTGGCTGGAAGTTTCCTCTCTGCTGTGCTGAAAAATGTTTGGAAAGTTTCTTTTTGTGGCTGGAAGTTTTCTTTTTTTTCCACTCTGCTGTAGAGATTTGTAGCCTGAACCTGAAGTCAATCTGATTTCATCTAATTCTCTCAGACGAGTCAAATTTCTTTTATTTGTCAGATTATCAGTCACTTTTTTCTGATTCTTTATATTTTTATTACCCAAACCAACAATGACTTGATCTTTCTGAGCAAAAACTACTAAAAAACATCAACGTCGGGCTGACATCCTTCACAAACACACACACTGTAGTTTATTCTGACACACACACACACACACACACACACACACACACACACACACACACACACTGCTTGCTGCCACAAACACTTGTCACAGCACCAAATGTGGATTCATCCGCCGCTGAAAATAGTCTCAACAAATGCTCTTTTTCCTCCTCTGAAGAAAACTACAGTGAGCAGCTGTTTTGGGAAATTACTGAACCTTTTTTTAAAAATTAAACTTTATATTTCTGATTAAATATTCATATCCACAGTAGGAACCAATGGGTTTGGAGCAGAGAGTATTGAGAGACAGACACAAGAATCGATCTCTGAAGAGTATGAATATTTAAATTTGGTTAAGTATAACTACTTAACCCTTAATGGGCAATTATACACAGCAGCTCGCTGCCCAAGTCAACACGGAGACAAAGCGCTGAATCCATAGAGAAGCATGACGGAAGCTATGAGGCTGTGAATAGACAGACTGCAGAGAGAGTAAAAAGACTGAGGATCAATTTCCTCACGATCTGTTGGTCCAAACAGTCTGCACAGATCTTAACAATGCTGCTAAAGTGTTTCTGTCCTTCACTGCGGAACTGCAGATAAAAGAAACAGGTCAACCACTCAATTAAAAATTGATTTAAAAAAAAGACTAAGCTGACTGAAAAAAGGTTGTGCTGCACGACTGACAGTTATGTGTTAATATTCCACAAAGGTAAATCTATCTGTTCTGTCCCTTCACACCATCCTGGTTACTGCGTCTTAAAGCTTCAGTCTGCTTTCTTCTCTTTTTCATCAATGCCTCCCTACAGTCCGGCGTCTGACCCCTCCATAGCAGTCATAGATCGACCTCTGACCCTCCCTTTCATTAGTAAGATCCAGGCTGCCCACAAACATCTGCACAGTTAGCTAACCCTCCACAGCCTGCGCGATGTGTCCCTTTAACAGCGACTCGTGGCACTGAAGAGCTCTAAGACCCGATGAACTTCAGATCGACAGCGATGCAAACAACCTTCCTGCACTTCCTGTACTGTTAGACTTGAGTGGCACTTTTGACCCGTCAGCTGGACGTCTCACCTTCCTGAGACGGCGTTAGTCCTGTAAATGAGCCTAATATAGACAGCAGGTAGCCTCTCTCTAATCCAGAATTCTGCAAACTGGGTCCAGAAAGATGCAGCAAACTGCAGCTGGACTGAAAACACTTCACTGGCTGCCGCTGACCAACAGTATCGAGCTTTCAAAGCTACTCTGCTTGTTTACAGGCTGGTATGGCTCCTAAAGGTATTCCCAGCTGGCTCACTGGTGACAGCCCAGTCTGATCCCTCAGATCATCAGACATGTGTCACCTGAATGTACCAAACCGGCTGAAGGTGCAGTAAGTCACTGTGGTGCTGACCTGAGATCTGCTGCAACTGTATTTTCCTTTAAAGGTGATCTTAATACATTTCTTTTCTCTCTGGCTTTTGTGTGTGTGTGTGTGTGTGTGTGTGTGTGTGTGTGCGTGTGCGTGTATCCACCATCGCCATAATGGATTGTGACAGGGTGATTGAAGTTTACTGAGAGCTGCTAATTGGACCAGAATGGAGAAGTGTTTTTGTGAGGGTGTTTCATTTTGTGTGTGTGCGGTGTGAGTGCGATCATGTGTGCGTGTGCGTGTGTGTGTGTGTGCGTACAGCTAACGGCTCTGTGCGTGTAGCTGCTGATGCTCATGACTGAGGAGGGGCTTTTCCCTCTTTGGTCCTGAGCTCCTCGTTTAGTGTGGAGCTTGCAGACGATCACACAAACACGTGTTAATGCTGAGACGACGGTTCCTGTGAGCGTACCTGCCCGCCGGCCCGCAGGTGAGTCGCTCCCTGTCAGAGCTCCTGGGGGACAAACTGATCCGAGTGCAGTTTTCCTTTCACACCTGCACACCGACATCAGCGTGGCCTGGCTGAAACGTTCTGTTTTCCTCCCCCCTCTGCTCCCCCAGCCTGTTTGTCCTCCGTCTGTGTGAAGCCTCTGTAACGAGCGCGGTGGCTATTAGCCAAATGGCTGTAATATTACTCCCCTCAGACTCCACAGTCGCTTTGCTCCTCATGTTGGCAATCTGTCTGAATGTGTTCTCTGTTATTGCTTCTGCTCTCCTCCGCCAGCAGACGTTATTAGAGTTTTTTTTCCTCCGTGTTTTTGCATAACAGGCGAAAGCCGACACGCTAATATGCTGCTGCTGCTGTTCGGAGCAGCGGCGAGGCGATGAGAGCCGGCAGGTGAAACTTCCTGTTCCCGACCGCTCAGGACAACGAGCTCACATGTCAAATGTTCAGATGAATATGGAGGCTGGACTCGCTGGGACTGGAACACATGAAGGCTATTCCAGTAGATTCTACATGAAGTGAAACTTTTATTCCTACATCCTGATGCAAAGAGTTTAAGGGGAGTCGTATTTCAACGCTTTATATTATTAAATACATGAAGTATATTTAGCACAGAATTCAGTGGATGCTGCATTTGCATATGGAGGACGGCGGGAAGGATGGAGCTAATTCCATAGCCACCACAGAAGAAGAGACACAACGAGATGACGTCATTAAAAGAGCTGCAGTCAAAGGGGGAACCGTGAAATCAGACATTTGAGTTTGATGTAATAATGTGAGGAAGGTTACAGCCTCCTCATCGCTGCTTCTCTTCACATAATTCATTTCACATTCCTGCATTTTGTTTCTATCGATGCGTCAGCTTTTCCACCTTCAGCCAAGTAAAAAAACATTTTTTAGACCTTTCTCTCCATTCTTTGATGCATAAAAAGAGACGAAAGGACGAGCGTCTACGCTGAATCTGACAACTTGAAGTTGACTCTAAACTCTTTTTGTTATACCAATAAAATAAATCTGAAAAGAATAAAATGATGATTAGACTGTTTCACCTTTAAACTCATCACGCTGATGTACCTGCACTGACCTTTGAGGTGACCGTTTTGTTGTTTTTGTGGCGTTGAACACGTGTCCTTCCTTGTCTTTGAACTCAGTTGATGTCAAAAAAACCAAACTAAATATACAAAAAGCAGCGGAAAAAATCAGTTTGACTCACCGATGTCAGCAGATATTATTGCCGGGTGGTCGGCAGCGATGATGAGAAGCAGACATGTTGACAGTCCATCCAGAGCTCAGATCCGCCCTCGACACTGAGAGAGATGACAAATACTTCGATTTATTTTCACTTTTTCAGGTTTTTAACTGAAGCTTTGTTTGATTCAGAGACTCTAAAGCTCAACCAAACTCTACCTGAACAACAAGATATTTATCCAGCAGACGAAAGATAAGATCAGATAACATCACATCGGGCTTGTAACAGGAAAAAAAAAAAAAAAAGCAAACTGAGGCAGTTTGTTAAGCAGCTCCAGCAGACAGCAGGAGGCTCACAGCTCCAGTCACATGTGAAGGAAGTGTTAAAACAAAGTGTAAAATAATACTAACAGCTGCAGAGTTTCAGGGCTCTGCTGATGTCAGCCCTCAGGTAACACACACACACACACGCACACACACACACACACAGCAGGGTGCAAAGCGTGCAGCGTGTCGAGCAGGTAAATAATTCACTGTGAAGTTATTTAAACGAAATAACGGTGAAGGTAAAAACACACACGCTCAGTTCATACAGCTGACAGAAGGAAGCGTTTGTGACACATTAGACCACATTAGAGAGGTCAAAGGTCAAACTGCAGCAAAGCCGAGGGACTCTGTCCCCCTGAGCCGAGTCTGTGGGGCTGTGCGGGCCCCTAACCCGTCTTTAATGATCCGTGATACGAGCGCAGTGCCTGAGAAGACGCATTCAGGGCAAACGTGGACGTCAGAGGAAAAAATGCTACATTGTCACTTCAAATGAACAAAGCACTCAGTAAAATGTTATCACTGTCAGATTTTAAGTTTATTACATGAAAACACTTCATACTTTGCGTCAGTGATTAATTCACCTCCTCCAATGACTAATGTGCTCCCTTCAGCTCCTCGCCGTAAGTCATTCTGCTGCGCGGGGCCTGGATTTAATGGTGCCTTCAGGTGGAGTCTTGTTTATCATATTCATGAAAAGAGTCCACTTGACCCACATTTTCTGTCAGCTCCCAGCTCATGAGCACTTCCACTAAATGTTTCAGAAGGAATTTATACTTATTTGTTTATTTTGCTGTGTGTAATTGTCCAATGCTGAGCGGGACACTGGAATGTGGACGAGACAAAATCATCACATTAGAGAAACGTCCAATTCCTGACGACTGCTCGAACACAAAAACTGAAAATATGACTTCAAGAGCTCCGTCTGAGGGCGCAGCAGTCCACGTCACGGCTAAATATTGACTGCTTCAGGCTAACGTAGAACATCACAACCTTTAAAGCTAACTTGGAAAATGCTAATCAGCTACAATAAACCACCAAGGCTGCTGCTAATTGCTAGTTAGCATGCCAGCTAGATCATAACAGACAGACAAAAAGTTACAAATTTGACAAAAAACTCAATATGACCTGTAGTGAAGGTAGTTAGTCGAATGTGACACCTCACCTGTGAGCCCACCTGTGTGACCTTCAGAAGGTAAGCTGTGTGTTCACTGGCTGAAGTTCAGAGCTACACTGAAACTTTACTGATTTCTGGAGCTTTGAAATATTTTCTGAGGAGCTCGAGAGATGAGGAGCCCAGGGTGAGGGCGACACACACACACACAAACACACACACACACACACACACACACACACACACACACACACAGCAAACAGTGCAGCTCATATTGTTTCATTTCAGCCGAGAGCAGAAAACTAATTTCTCGTCTTTCCCCCTCCAACAGTTATTGGATGAATTCTCTGTGAGGAATTCTGCTGAAGCGTCTGATTCATCTCACAGAAAAAAAAGAGAGACAGACCTGCCGGGGACGCCACACCCAGTGTGTGTGTGTGTGTGTGTGTGTGTGTGTGTGTGTGTGTGTGTGTGTGTGTGTGTTCTGCCTCGGTCTTTGTGAGGACCAATATGAGCTGGGACCTGAGGAGTGGGAGCGTTTTTAGGAAATGAGGACACACACTGGTTTTATTATCACTCCTGTTCTTTCATCAGACAGAAACAGGCAGAGTTACGCTGCTGATTAAGATTTTACATAGAAAACAAACAACACACAGTTTTATCCAAAAAACGGCCGTTTGCCTGCAGCTAGTTTTCAGTTAGCCCTTCATTTGTGTGGTCGGTCCTTTCTGTCGGCAGGTTTTCCTCATCTTGGTGTCAATATAATGTTCTTTGTTCACACATTCCTGCTTTTATCATTTAAAATTAAAAAAAAAAAAAGAGAGAAATTGATTAACGAATCATTTGATTTGGCCTCATTTAGCCACAGTCAGGGTGCTGATGGGATAATGCATCTCTATGAGACAAAACCTGAAAAACGACTGCATGCATCACGTGTGCACGCTGGTTATTACAGCCCACGTCTACGCATGTCGCGAGGCGGCGTCCTCTAGTGGCCGCAGTGACGTAGAATATAAGTCTGCTTATGGAGGAGGCGTCGAACCACCGTTCATGCATCGTAACAGTAACGTTTTTAACGGACAACATCAGCTTTTCCTCAGCCTAACAAGCCGTTTCGGAGCCTAAACCGAAGCGGCGTTTCACAGCGTTAACACCTGATGATGAAGGCGCTGCGCACCTGGCTGATGGCTGATACCCTCCAGCGGTCAGTATATACGCTGCTGTGGAAGTCATTGGCCATCGGCCTGTTCAGTCCATTAAAGTCCGCACTCATGCGATTCGTCGCTGAAAGCTAACGTTCCTGTGACTCGACTGACGGAAACCATTTTAAGATACAATCACAACAGCAGGTACAATCAACTCCAACAACAAGGAGACAGTCGAGTATAAATTCAGGCGGAGATCCATCGATGAGAACAAAAGTTCAGGATGTTTAGAGGACGAATCCCGCTGACTCTTCATCACGCTCCTCCAGATCTACATTTATAATTAAGAGTAAAAAGTTGTGATGTATTCGGTGAAATGCGGCTCACACATTAATGTCCTTTTCATCAAACGCCATCAGGCCGAACTTCAAATCTGTGCGATGCTTTGGTTTATCTGACAGTTTGACTGAGCAGCACGGCCTCACAGCCAGCAGTCAGTGAATGTCCTCAAAAAACAGTCAGTGAAACCTGAAAGAAGAGCTAAAATCTGACGTTCCTCCTGCATTTCACAGCTTTCTCATCACCGGAACGTGTGTGAGGCCTCACCACGGTCTGCGTTCACCTCCATCTCAGCATACTTACTTATAGAAAACACTTTATATTTCCACTTCTTTTGTGAGCTGTCATCACTGACATGATGGCGTAGGTGGTGGGAAAGCGCGGAGCGTCGGGTTGTGGAGTGTTAAACCCCCTGTGGTCCGTCTGGAGGACGGAACAGAAATTAAAGTCTCGCTAATTATCGAGCGATAAAAATAGTTGTGGAAGCGGTCGGATGTGGATCACGGTTTGCACTTCAGCCTCCGTTCTGACACCAGCGTCTTCACGTGAGCCGTAAATGAAATGAATCCAAAGCGTCAGAACAGAAAACACACACGGGAATGAGTGTTTGAAGGTTTCTCTCCAGCAAACAGCCTCCTGCTCAGCTTCCTTTATCTGAAGCGCCTTCACATCGTCACATATATGAGGTCAGTGAGCGACTCCAGCCTGGTTCACGTCTGCGTGTCGATGGAAGAACAAAGGAGCCGAGTCCTTTTCAGTCTTTAACACATTTTATGTAAAAATGACAATAATCTGCCAACAAGGTTTGATCATCAGTTTTCATTTTCTGAAAAAAAAAAAATCTGGAAAAAAATGTTCTGAAATAAATTCTGCTCACAGGAATCAACAAAAACTGCACTTAATTTAAGAGAAAACTGTAATAATAATAATAATAATAATGATGATGATTATTATTATTATTATTATTATTATTATTATTATTATTATTATTATTATTATTATTATTATTATTATTATATATGCATGAAATGATCCGACCCTGTTTTGTCTTCTTTCTACACGATGACGGACTGAAGGACATGACGTTTTTACAAAAATGATCCAAACACTGTTCACACGCCTCACAAGTCTGATGCATTAAGATTAAATTAAACTGAATTTAAATGGAGTTAATCCAAATCAAACCTTCTCAGTGATCCGAAGCTGCTCAAAACCCCCAAAATATGCTGGAAATCACGCTGTGAAAGGTGGGTCAGTGTGTTGAGGTGAGCCGCAGATCGACTTCACGTCACGTTCCAGGTCAGCTGATCAAGAGCTGAAGAGTTTTCTTGTCATGTTTTTCACTTTCTCACTCAAACACAATGAATTTCCTCCTGATTCCAAACCGGACATCACCTCCATCCGTGTCGAAGCTTTCAGGCCTCTCCACCGTTGGTCCATGCAGTACTGCGTTTCTTGGAGTAATACTGCGAATCTACAGGCCGAATGTGTCCTGGTGCGTGATGGAGAGCAGAGTCCCTCTAACACAGTGTCAGCTTAGACCAAACAAAGCTCTGATCTACAGCATGTTTTCCGATCAGCACAGTAATGAATAGCGAACGTCTCGAGCGCTGGTGTTTAGAGAAAGTCGTCTTCAGGAGTCGACGATTTGAGTAAATGACTTGTAGATTTTTTGCAGTGTTCATCCGACTCTCCTCTCGGGGGGATTTACAGATAAAACATCTTCATCATCTGCATCAAACTGACTGAAGGGCCTGCAGAGACTTCTTGTCAACAGATTAGGAATCACTCGAAGTGAATTGTCCCCATCATTAATATGTGCATAACATGAACGAGCCGGCACGCCGCAGCCGCTGATGAACAATGAGGCCGTTTCATCTTCAGCTGAGCGCGACTCTGATGAATATTCAGACGAGGGGAACTCGGCTTTAAACGGTACACACTGAGCCTCTTAGCTAAATCAGCACTCGCTCCTTTATTAACATACTGGAATCTGTAATTATGCCCTGTCGCATGTTAGCTTTACACAACACAGCTACAAAAGATACAACAAAAGGAAAAGGACTGATGTTATGTGTGATTAGAACTGCAGGAGCACATTTCCATTTATATAAGGAGCAGCTGAGAGTCAGTGTGCTCACTGTAAACACACTGCAAAAAGAGACCGTGTGTAGCAGTCACTCTGAGCCTGAGGTTCAGTTTACACTGCCATGAAGCTCACGAGTTCAGCTCCTCTGCGGCTCAGCTCAAACAGGAAGCACACCTGGAGAAGAGCTTCAGTCAGACATTTTCACACCTATTTAGAGGAAAACCTCAATTTTTCTGGGCGGAGGCTTCGCTACAACGCGACCAGAGAGGCTGAGTTTGATCTTAACGCCAGTGAAAGAAGAGCTTCCATGTACTGCAGCACCTTCCTGTTGGACTTTCAAAATAAAACTTGCTGAGAAACTTCTCAGGTGACGACTGCAGTTTGGTTTGGCAGCAAAACCACTTGGTTCGTCGTGGTCATAAGATCACAGTTTGGGTTTTCACACTGAGGCGAGGCAGACGAGACCCTGACACATAATAATAGTACTAATAGTACTAATAGTACTCTGAATACTGCAAGCAAAATGTCACAAATCATCATCAGGAGACTTGTGAAAATTCCATCTTTATAAAGGGATAAAAGCATTTTTAGAGGAGGGTCAGTGGATGGTGGTTAGTTTTGTCATTACAACAGCCCTGAAATACAGAACAAGACCAAAACAAAGAGGTGAGAACGTTCAACAAGGTGGAAAAGAAAGTAGATACGATAAAAAGGCAGAAATGATGTCCAATCAGCACACAGAGCCACGGTGATATATGGAGCCCAAACAGGCCAGAGAAGAAGAAACAAACCTACTGGGTCTGAAACGTGCAGGCGGACTCGAGAGGACAGATTAAAGAAGTGTACGTACAACAGATGAATTATGAATGTTATTAATACAGTTACCGTAGTAAATATATAAATAAATAAGCAGTTTGTCCCAGTTATACACGAGAAAACCCCGAGGCTTCGATGTGTATGGAGATCTTATTCTCACACACGTCGCTGCACTTCACTGAGATTACATTTACGTCCACATTTTACTTAATCTCATTATTTATTTATGAATTATTATTCACATGTGACATTCAGGCTGACGTCACACACGCCGTCGAATGTCGGTCAGAGAAAACCACAGAGAGCTTTGAGCGTCAGACCGCTGTTTTTTACAGCGTGCAGCAGACTCGACTCTGCTGCTGAAGATCTGTGGACCGAAGAGATTATCTGGATTTATCAGCTTTGGCCATTTTGCCAGAGATTTTCATTTTTTTCCCGTCAGTTAGATGGAAAACAAACCTGCATGAGTAAAATCAAACACCCCCTTTACAAATGCAAGATGACTGGATCAGATTTACCTTCCTGATAGCAGCAGCAAAGAGGATTTGGCTGGAGTGGAGTCCGCACGGCGCTCACGTGCTCGCCGGCGTCAGAAACACACAAAACCGGAGATCTCCAAACAAACATCATGAAGCAGGAAGATAAGATGGGAATGCTGCGAGGACAGAGAGCAGAGCAGAGGATTAAACAGATTAAACACTGAAGTCAAACTGTCAGAGCTGCATGATGCCTGCACACAGACACGCAGCGCAGCGGCGAACCAACCACAACAAACAGGCCAATCAAACGTGCCGAAATAACCTGCAATGAAACGAAGAGGGAAGGAAGATCGTTTTCCTCAGCTGAGGTTTCAAATCTCAAGAATTAACACTCGGCCTCAGCTAAACGAGCTCATGGCTCCATTTCAATATGTAACATTCGACGCTTTCATTTGATCTGCAGCGAAATCAAAAACACAAAACAGGAAAAGAGCAAGAACACGAGAACAGCTGACAGAAATATGTTTCAGTCATTAGTAAAAACCATTCTCCTCTTTTTTCCACTGCGGAGCCTTCAGATGTGGCGTTAAACGAAATGGGCCGTGTGACGGACTCAGAGTCACGGCTTGAGTTTGGCCGTCTGATCAGAGCTTCTCCCCGCGGAGGCTTTTCTGGACACGTCCACCTGGGAGGAGACTCAGAACAGACCCAGAACACACTGGGGGGATTAGACATCCCATCTGGACCGGGAACGCCTCAGGACTCCCAGGAGGAGCTGGGAGACGTCTGGATACTCGGCTGCGCCTGCTGCTAGCGCGACTCGGACTAACGCCGGCTGGAAAATCACTTCATCTCTGCACGTCCTTCACCAGACGGAGGCGCTGCATCATTTCCTGTCCAGAATGAGCCGGCGTGCTTCATCATTTCTAAATAACACTCTTCATTGCTTTCAGCCATGCTGGTGCTGACCTGGGGATGGTCCACAGACCCCGCCGGTCTACTCTGCCCTCGTCGAGCTCACGCTTCGGCCTCGTGTGTCGGGCTCCTGAGGGCCTCTGCTGATGGTGGATACTGTCAGCTCAGCTTTCCAATGCAAACAGCGCTGAGCGGCTCCACGTCCACCATTAACAGCTGCTATCTCGCTGATGGGATCATTCTCCTCTCATTACCTGTCCGATCCAGCGGCCCGGTGTGCGCTGGGTAAACAGTCAGAACCTGTGCACACCTGTTGGAACACACACGCTGAAATGTTAAACGTGACAGAAAGTTAAGGAGACGACTCTGCAAACGTTCGTCGGGCTGATGCTTCGCTGTCGATGCTGTCGTTAAACTGTGGAGCAGCCGAGCAGCTCGGGTTTCTTTTAACTTCAGTGCTTCAGCCTGACGCTGAGACTCTGACGACAGGAAGCTCCTCTGTTATATTAATGTCTTTAAAACGTCTCTTTGCTGCCCTTCCTTCCTTCCTTCGTTGCCTCCGTCCTCCCGGTTGTGTCTGATTCACGCCGGCGTTGCTGAAACTTCCTTCCGCCTTCAGCGTGACTTCACTCTCTCATGCACCTGTCCACCAGGTGTGCAGCGGACAGCATCCACTCTGCTGTCTGCCAGTTGAAAGAGGAGGAAGAGGAGTAAAGATTCATCTGGTGTTTTGGTGAATCAGTGTGGAAGGCAGACTTTTACAAACTGAAAGTGAGTCACATGTTTCAGTTACACTCACTGCTGTGAGAAATTCATGTTTCCGAAACGTCCACTTTTACTGAAGAAGATTAACAGCTGGACACATGGTGTGTGTGTGTGTGTGTGTGTGTGTGTGTGTTTGACAGCCTTAAAGAAGAGTTAAATCCTGCAGTTTGTCCAAAACTTGTCCAAAAAAAATCACAAAGTTTTTCACTGGACAGCGACAAAAAAGGAGTTTTCATTTTTATTCTGCATCAGTTGGGAGTGTGTGAGTGTGTGAGTGTGTGTGTGAGTGTGTGTGTTTATGTGCAATGTGCAGAAGAACAGGAAACACAGTGTGGGTTTTGTGGTGTGTACTCTGTGTGTGTGTGATCTGTAGAGACTGTTTCTGTCTTACTTCCACTTCAACCCTGCAGGCGTTGCCCTGGGCGGTCCAGCCCCTGCCCACCACACACACACACACACACACACACACACACACACACACACACACACACACACACACATGTCCAGTCTTTAAGCTAAGCTAGGCTAAAGAAGTGGTGGACATATGTTTGTACAGCTGTTAAGAGATGAAACTGATACACCTCGTCATCACAGTCAGGTCATGATACCTGATCAGACCTCGACCTCGTCCGAAATGCTGCAGTCACGTCACGTCACGTCCGTCCGTCCGTCAGTCTGTGACTGCAGCATTTCAGTATAACAGCAGGAAGAGCTGTACGACCAACAGAGCCTGAGAACTGTTGCACACTATAACAGACAGTTAAAATACACGCAGGTATTTGAGCTTTAAAGATCTCCAGATAAACAACTTTTAGAATTAATAAACTAATGAGCAGCTTCCAGTTCTCACTCTTTTTAAAAGCATTTCTTTCCAGCTCTAAACTATAAAAAACACAAAAACAAGCTAATAGAAATGAGGATCTTGAGCCATGCTGGTTTAGATTTCTACACACAGGTAAATAAAGGTCCGCCTCCTCGTTGCAGCGCTTCAATCCACCTTCTGGACTGCAGCTTCTCTTTCAGTCGGTCTCAGCGCTTCAGCTCTCCTTCTGAACGCTTGTGTTTCTGACAGGACAACATCTGTCACAGTCCAAAAAGCCAAAAGAGGATCTAAAATAAAGTATTTGAGTATTTGAGTTTCAGGCTGGTTTCAAACCTGCTTTGTTCAGTGTTGGAATAAAACCCACATCCATTAAAAGGATGAAGGTTTTAAAAGACAGGTGAACCAGTGACAACAGCGGAGGGTTTAAGAGAGCTGCTGCTGCCTGTGCTGCACCTGCGGCGTTCAGACACCTTCGCCCATTGTCTTCCTGTCCGACTGTCCAGCTTCAACCTGAACAGACGTCCAATCAGAAAGACTGCAAACACCTGAGCAGACATGAAACTCCTCAGACCTCAGCACACCCCGCGTACAATCAGCACATCTCAGATTCATCCATTCTGTTTGAAGGTCATCCATCGTTTCCCCACATGATTTCTCTAAACCTCCTTCAGGGATCAAAGAATGCGCGCTAAGGTGAAAATGTCCATTTTCAAAATATCTCGTCTTTTACAAACTTCGGGTTTATGCAGACAGATGCATAATTGCTTGCCAGCTGTTGTTTTTCACTCGTGTATTATTCCATGGTGAGCATGTCTTCCAGATTAATCCTTTGTATGTGCACGTACTTGGCAGAAAACTGATTCTGACTGTGAATTTCTTGGCTGACAGACAAATAACGGCTCGCAGCTTCCTCACACTGTACTTCCAGTCAGATTATTGACAGCAGCTCCTTCCTCTTTAGTTTCTGCTGCGCATCAAGTCAAAAGAAGCCGCAGCGACGCTGTTGTCAGTTTACGCAGGAAAACAACAACCGCTCGCTTTCTCTGCTCTGAAATTAAAATCCTAAATTCAGTCCCTTTGACACGGAAAGCACAGAGAGAAAAAGAGCCTGGAACGGCAAATTGTCTGCAAATTATCCTTTTCAATAGCTGAAGAAAGTTTGCAGCAGAAACACACAAAAACTGAGCGTTTCATTTCATTTCAGCAAAGCGTAAAAATCAACCTGCACAGACACAAACACATAAACTCAAGGCCCACTTATGAGCTTTTTCCAGAGCTTTCAGAGGAGCGTCCGTCTTCTTCAGCTGAGCTCATCACCTGCTCACAGGTGGACCTCAGTCAAACTGCTGTTTGTGCTGAGGTCCTTAACTTAGCTCTCAAATAAAGTCTCTCTAAGATAAGATAAGATAAGATAAGATAAGATAAGATAAGATAAGATACTAAGTACTATTGCCAATACTCTTATGAGAAAACCTGCTAATGCCATGTGTTGTATTGCACTCCATGTATGTGCACAATATATAAAGGTGCGTTCAACAACCCAAACTTAAAGGTCTGAATAACTCAGAGTGCCAGGAGTGACTGTAAGGAGGCGATGAAGCCCTGAAGTTCAAAGCAGAAGGTGTTTGGACCCACATGTCCACGGCCAACAGTGACATCAACCACAAACGTTTCTTCAACCAAACCAGAAGTTTTACTGAACACTGAATAAACGACTGAACACTGAAATCATCGAAGTCTTAACAAACAAAAAACATCAACACTGACTTTACATTTACATTCCAGACTCAAACTCCAGACTCTCAGGCCAGAGTTCAGTGTTTGGTCCATTCATCCACCTCCACCTCCACCCAAACAGACCTAATCATTCTGCATACTACGTCACCTGGTAACAGGTGTAAATAGGGTGTAAATCCCTGAATGTTGCCCTTCAAACAGCTCGCTGACAATCACAACACGAGGCACAAAAACCACCAACAACAGACCAACAAACATTTTGAGAACTCACCGCTGACGCCTCTCATTGATCCACAGATCGATAAAACTCCAACAAAAACGTCTGAAACGTCCATGAAGGTCCAGAAGATCCACTGCGGTGAAGACATTCAGTCCAGAACATGAAAATAATCCACAGAAACACGTTTCTCTCTCAAACCAGCAGCCGATGAGCTCCTCTCTGCTTGTCTTCTGGGTATACAGGCGGCCATCTTGTCTTCAGTTACCCTCTTTTCAAATCTCTCTTGACCAATCACGATCTGCCATATGATGCTGAGCAACCAGATAAGCCAATGGCAGTCGAGTCGAGCAGAAGGGCCTCCTCCTCTTCTTCCATTTGAAGAATGAGCCAATCACAACTGATTTTGCAGCTGACTGACGTTTTGAAGAGGAAATGAAATACTGAACACATTTAAACCTTCAGCCACTTCAGTACAAACAATTCAGAGTAGATACAGATAAACACACAGTTTGAGGTGATTAATACTGTAAATGGCCTCAATATAAAGACATATAGCCAATATATGGATATAGATACTTAAAATACAAATATAGATGGACAAAATTTAGATTTCATGAATATAATTATGGATGAAGAAAATATAATAAATTGCCTGGACATACTATTAGAGAAGACACATGAAAATATTCAGATTCTGGGGTACTGTTGTCAGTTTTTATTGAACGTGAACCAGAGTGAGGCTTAAAAGTCCCACAAACAGTCATCTGCAGGCATCTATCTGTAAAATAACATATACTTCAGTGTGTTCAGGCTTCTATTACTCAATGCCAGCAGCACTTAGAGTGAGATGACTGCTGGGGATAAAAGTTCAGAGTGTTTCCTCTTAAAAGAGACCAGAACCACACAGGTACTCCAAAAGGTTCAAGAACAGCTCTCAGTTCACTTTGGCTGTGTCTCTGATCGGTGTTTTAGCCTCATTTTTACTGGATGTTATGGATTTTAAGCCCTTTTCCCTGGTGGCTGTTTGTCAGGTTGCTCATTCAGCAGGTCTGGTCCATCCCTGCTTCTCATAATAACAACATAATTTATTAGACAGAGCAGGATTATCCTGCCTGTTTTATACAAACCTACAGTCCCAGGAATCCCTCGAACTGAGCCATTATACTGCATGATGGTCATTTTAGAAGCAGCTGACGTGGACGGAAGCTGAATATTAAGATGTTTTTTCCTCTTCTTTTACAGTGAGGGGAAAAAATAAGACGTTTCTACAGATTTAATTCACCTTTAAGTTGACTCACCAGCAGTTGATTGATTTAATGTTCTTTATGCATAAGAAATTAGAATTAAAGAAGTTCTCCATGCTGAGGGTTAACGTAAGCACTCAGTGAAGGTTACTGTGGTTTGGTTGAGATGACGAACTCATCAAGGTTAGAGGAGCTTTGTTGTCATGGCATGTGTTTAAGGTCATGCTTGAAAAGACAGGAAATGGAAAATGAACATCAGTAAAAGTCTTTTTGTTTTTTTGTCCACCCTGACCTCCATCTTTTGAGGACGGTCTCCTCGTCATTGGTGAAAACATGTGCGTATAATATTTGTATTAAAGGACTTGAAGACCCGCTGGAAGCACATCCATCCATCCTTCGCCAAACAAACAGCTTTGTGTTGCACAGATTGACTGAAGTTCAGTTCTGACTTCCTGTTTGACGTGTCGAAAGCAGCAAACATTTCACAGAGAAGCTGCTCAGAAGTCTGAGATACGAGAGCTGGCAGAGACCAGAGCTCCATTTGTTGATGGAGTCAAATCCAAGAGTGTAAAGAAAACACAAGCCTGCCGATGACATGAAACATGCCCCATTAATTGCAAATAATTTGGTCTCAATGCATCAAGATAAAAGCACGTTGACACGCTTTCACTTCCCTCCAGCAGACGACCGAGTGTTGGCAGGACGATGGACGGCGTCTCTGCAAGCAGCTCCAAAACAAAAGAGGAAAAAAGTTAATTAAAACCAGTTCAGCGAGCTTAAAGGTGAACGTTAAAGAAGAGGGGGGGCTGGGGGGTGTGTGGGGGGAGGTGGTGGTGGAGGGGCGGGGGCTGAGATAATGAAAATAGTCCCTGAACTTGATTTCCTTAATCACTGCATGTCCCTCTTTCTGTTAATTGAAGATAATTATAGGATTTTAATTTTCTTATGTAGGTTAAAGAGGAGAGTGAGAAGTCAGAGCAGATGAAATAACTGAGGCAGATGAAGACGAAGAGGCCCACGGAGTCTATTAGTGACGTACACAAACTGAGCAAAGGCGTTTAAAACTTCAACACGTGGTTTAAATGGCATTTTATTGGATTAAGGTTGGTGCTGCTGTTCAGCCTCACGTCGGGTCTTTTTTTAAAGCAACACTTATTTTAGTTCTTTCTGTTGAATCTTTTAACAGGAAAATAAAAAATACATTAACATCAAACAACCACAATATACACAATATATAGAAAATAAGGAAAAGAGTGAAGAAATAATTCATGCGCGCGTGCCGTCCTCCAGATCGCTGCAGATTCATTATTTAGCTCGCTGCCTACCGAACAGACATTTGCCATTAAATAAAAACAGCCGCACTTGTTCATATATCCTGCTGACATTTCTGCGGAGACACAAATAAATAAATACATTAATAAATCTGACGAGACGCATCTGATGGTTTTATTTTCATCCATCCAGCAGACAACCTGAGCCATTTAAAGGACCAATCAAATAATGAACTAAAACCTGGGAAAGCAATTAAAACAACACATCATACCTCAGTGATTGAAAATGTGTACGTTTTAAAGACCTTGTGTAAAATTAGGACAAACAAACGTAAATTAAATCTAAATACATATGTATATATGTCGTTCCCAGCTGCTGCTGAAACAGTTTCTGGGTCTTGAAGTGGTTCACACAGACGCAGCCGTGAGGGTTCAGCCTTTAAACAGTGTGTTGTTTGACAGGTTTCAGCCACGTCATCCCATAAGGTCACAAACCCCCTCCTCACCCACAACTCAGCTGCTGACTGATGGAGGTTTAGAACTTCAGATGTGGGATTTCTGTAGGAGGACAACATGTAGGAGCGGTATCAGAAATGAAGCTTTAAACGGCGCCTCGAGTCTTTTCTTCTCAGACTGTGAGCCTCCGAAACTGCTCGACTTGACTTTCGTCTTTCATTCGACGGCTCCTCTGCCCCCGCGAGGTGGATGACTGTCATTTATTGTTGTGTTATTTTGATCCCTGACTGAGATCCATGAGTGCGTTTCAGGTTTTGGCTGTTAAACCACAATGTTGATTCATTCAGCAGGCTTTGGCCGGGGCGCAGCGCTGGCAAATACTTTGAGGGAGCAAAATTAGAAACTCGAAGGTACAAATTCTTGAATAGAGACGATGAAATATGTGAAGCACGGAAATGACTAATGTGAGGGGCGTTGAAGGGATGTGCAGATGTTGAGGAGTTAAGGTGTTCGTCGTTTCACCAGAATCATGGATCAGACAGGGTGAGAAAGTACTGCGCTCGTACTTTCTGTGTACAGGTGTTGACGTCTCTGCTTTGAAAGCTTTATTTTCCACTTTCAGGGCCGCTGACTGAACTAATGGCACAAAGCACAGCAGTCTGCACAAGCTAAATGTTTGAAATGGCTTTCTGATATGTGTAATATCTGAGTGGTTTGGGACAAAGTGGATGTGTGAAAGAGGTAAAAAGAAAAGGCTGCAGCTTTAATATGACTGTATACGGGCTGTGAGCTGCAGCTAATGCTCTGTGTTGCCTCTCCATTACCTCAGAAATATGAAGAAAACACGAGTATTTGTCTTGGAAATGGACGGCGGTGTTTGGCGGCGCTCAGCCCTTTGTATCGCACAAAATGGTGTGAGCTTGGTCAAATGGAGCGATTATGAAAAACTGACCGTCCTTTTCCTGGCGTTCCCGCGGGAAAAGAAGACAAGCCAGAAAACGGACATCGCGTCCAGTAATTTGAGTTTATTTATGTGATGCGTGTCGGCGAGGAGATAGCAGAGCGGCACAGCCAAGCGCTGATTGATCTTTCAGAGGCAATCACGACGAGCAGCGAGCAGAAAATAGGCTGCCGGCGTCTGACGGGCTCATCTGTGAGCAGGATTACACGACAGCGGCACCCTTCACCTGACAGAGACCCCCACCTGTTTGTGAAGGTAAAACCACGGCGTCACAGGTGAGGAGCCACGACAGTGCTGACGACACACAGACGCTGAATCATCACTGAGTCTTTAATCGTTACCGCCAAGTGGTTCCTTTCTTTAAGGGATGACACAGATCTGAGTTTTCTGAAAGTGAAGCTTTCTCAGACCTGTAGTTCGTTCACGTTGTTCCCATTCAGTGACCACGTCGAAGCAGTTTCTGGAAAGGTTGTGAACGAATGCCGCACATGAGCCAGCTGCTCCCTCATTGGTCAGAAATATTACCACAACTGAAACATCATCCTCTTCCTGTTTGAGCACCAGCAGTTTACATTGCTGGTTGTTTCCGTTACGTTCATGTAGCTTCTCTGTTATCATCTACCAGCCAGTTGTTTCTGACTGAGAACAGACCGCTCCACCGCCCCCTGTGGGCATCTCCAGTGTCACTGTGTCTTCTAATATGCCCGAATGAACCCAACCTGGCGGCGAGGCGCTGCAGGTTTCCGTGCACTGACCCGATGAAGCCGAGGGTGCGCTCGCATTAAGCTCGTTTGGAAAAGCTGAACGCTGCGTTACGACTGAAAAAGGATCAGTCAGTCAGAGTTTCACGCTGGTAAAAAATGAATCACAGGCCTGATTTCAGTACGTTTGCGGTCTGCGCTGGCAGCTCGCGCTTTGTACCCACAGTTGTGACTCTGCATGCTGCTCTGCCAACATTTAAATCCAGTATTTTCACAGAGTGGAGCGTCGCAGGCACAGAAATACCAGATTTAAACTTTCATCATTCGGAGCAGACAACAGACATCTGTGAGATCATGAAAATACCTTTGAAGACATGAGAAAATGCTCTTTCTTTTGAAGGATATGCGACTGAATCGGGGTCTAATGAACTCCATTCATATAGCCCTTAATGAACAAACAAAAAAACCATAAAAGGTGATGTAAAATCAGTGCGGCGCTGTGACAGAGGCTGGATTAAACAGACCAGGTGGAGACTGACTGATGAATACTTTCATCTCTGCCCGCTCACACGGTTCAGTACTACGAACCAGTACTCGACTCCTCGGCTCCCGTATCGCCGCTGTGACACTTCCTGTTCATGTCACGCTGCTTTTAGGACTCCTCCCACTCATCCATTCATTCATGTACCACACTCAGACGACACTCGGTGCTCTGCAGCCTCTGGATGTTATTTCTGGCTGCATGTATGTACAGAGTACTCCTACTGTTGTACTCCCATCTGCAACAGTAATTTCTTTTTAAGTGCAATTTATTTGTCAGGCACAATGCATAAAAACCGTTAACCCCATCTGAAGAGGAGAAATGCTTTGGACCAGATTCAGCTACGAGTTGCTTCCTGTGTGCAGTTTCCAGGCAGGAAGCAACACAAAAAATATTTCTGTTTATTTACTGAAGTACACAAGCCGCCGACTGTCATGTCGTCCTTGTAGTTGAATCTGAGTCACCAGAGCGCCTCGTCTCCCTCTGCTGAGTGTTTACATCGCTGACGGTCGCTGCCTGTGAAGACACAAACAGGCCGGTGAGACATAAATACTGGCCTTTATTGACCGCCGTCCTGATTCACATGACGGCTGCGGTTTGACGGCCAGCGGCGAACGAAGATCCAGCTGTCGTGTTTGTAGCAGCTGTGATCAGAAACGTTGCACAGACGCACAAAAAAATGAATGCTGTGTCCATCCCAGCAGGCCCGGCGTGGAGAGCCAAACATACATAAATGAAGGAGCGAGTCTCCAAACTGAGGCGCTGAGGCCGGCTGCTGCCGCCAGGAGACTCTTCAGCTTCAACCCCATCGCGCGTCTCTTTTTCAGCTCTTCTTTTCAGCAGCGGCGGCGGAGCCTCAGAATCCACCGCCGGGCCCCGAGCGAGCTGCCGCAGCCCCCCCTCCATTTTATCTTGTGCTCTTTAATTGACTCGCAGTGTGACGACGGAACAGCGAGGGAGAGCGAGGATGGAGCTGAGAGGAAAGTGATGTTCCTAGATGTGGAAGACAGTTGTGGGAGGGCTGTGATGAAAAAATAATGATGCTAGTTACATTCTATTACACAAAATATGGAAGATGGCAACGGAGTCCTCCTGCAACAGTTCCTCGTTAATATCACTATCATCAAGTGCTGCTGCCGCTAGGAATCCTGGGACATCACACAGCAGTTCCTCGCTGTGTGATGTCTCACACACACACACACACACACACACACACACACACACACACACACACGTTCATCCCCCTATGTGTTAATTTATGCTGCTTTTAATGTATTTTTTACATCATATTTCACCTCGTTATGGGTTTTATTTTTCGGTTCTGGGGCCGTGGAGCTCATTAACACTGTGATGATGTAGTTTTGTATAGTTGCTTTATTATTATTGCTGTTGTCACATATCACCATGTACACCTGCTTATTAACATGCAAATGCTCTTTACTTTGAGGGGTTTATCTGGAAGAGATTAGCTTCATGAACTCTTTGGTTGAGGACAAAATACATCAAACTCCACGAAGTCTGAATATTCACGCTCTCCAGAGGATGAGCTCCTTTCCTCGAGCACCACCTTAAGCTAAAATCCCACTTGGACAGCAGGACTGCATCAAATGATATGATATTAATGACACTCTAGCACCATCCTCAGGGCGGACTTTACATGTTAACTCCACTGTGGACAGAAATCTTTACTCAGCGTCCACTCGCTGCCTGCACCTGTAGCTCCACCCACCATGATGTCACAGGATGCCAGAGGACACCTGTACCTCAGGTGAGAAGTTAAAGCACCTGAGGTCAGATAAAACAATGCTTTCAGTTATTAAAGTTACTCTTTTTTTGAACTATGGGGTGGAAGGGACACTGCAGCCTCAGACGACAGAGACAATCAGTCCAAACTGACACAAACCCAAACCTGGTTGTTGTGAACGGACCCAAATATAGAGACAACATCAACACCGGCAGCAGCGAAATATTCATCTTGTCTCATATCGAAAAATATATTTTTCTCCTGTGATGATTGTGACACGTGATCGGAGCTGAGCTCTAAATCTAATCATTCATTAAACACACAAACCAGAGTCCAGATGCAGCAGACCTGGACCCAGAGAGACCGTGTGTCCACGCAGACGTTTAGCCTGTTTTTCTAAAATAAGATGAATAAATCAGCTGTTTCTAATGCGACTCCTCAACCTTCTAATGCAATATGAGATTTAGTCAAAGCTGCTGGATGATTTCTGCTCACACTCCAAAATCCTCTGTCCATGAATTCATGTTAGGATTTCATATTACAGACACTGTATGCTTCGTAACCCCAAATTAAAAATCCTGGCACATGACCGGTGCCTGCAAATGTTTAACCTGCCTCTGTGCAGACGCTGAAATCTCCTGTATTTATATCCATTATTTAACCTGGTCAGTTCAGCCGAAATAGAATGAAAGAAGCTTTGAGACACACGAGCGATGCTGTGCTGTTTGTGCTCAGCGTGTAACATGTAAAGTGAGAATTTAATGAAAATAACTGCTGTAAAGGTGCAGCAGGAACAAATATTTCCCTTCAAAACACGGTGAAAAGCACATCTGAGACAAAGGAAAGTGAAAGTCCATCAGTCTTAATATCAAAGCAGCAGGATCGTAGCACCAAACTCAATTTAAAATCTGCACTAAATAAAGCAACGAGAGCTCCTCGCTGAGTCTGACACAGTTTCATCAGGTTCAGATTAGATGAAACTTTATTGATCCCCGCAGGGAGACGGTGTCACTGCAGTGGGAAAATAATAAAAGGCTAAAATTGAATATAATTAGAAATATGGTAAATGAGGGGCAATACGCAAGACAATACAAGCAGAAAATTCATTGTGTTCAGGACAAAGGAAGAAGAAATGAGTAAGAGAGAAGGACAAAAACACATGAAGTACACAGAGAGAAGAGGTAATAACAAAGTCTCCGAGCTCGTTCCAGCTGCAGGACAAAGTGCCTTTATTTGAACAACACATTTCATACATGAGTTATTTCACACTGCTTCACAAAAGATATTGAGACTAAAACAATGAACACAAAGAAAAAACTAATAAGTCATAAAAAAAACATGACTGTACAAAGGTGAAGGAACAAAATGACAATGGAGACGTAAACAGAAAAGATCACATTATTTTACATAAAATGAAAAATAAAATCATTTTTCTTTACGGCTTCATTCACGTGGAGTCATTTTTCTGTCAGCGTGCAGTGAAATATGTGTTTCCTCCAACACAATATATATCACATGAGACAACAGACCTCACGTTCTACATGGGGTTTACCTTCACGAGGTTTCTGTGCCTCAACTATCCTCGAGTCCGATGCTGCAAATCCATGAGCAGAGCTGCTTCACGACAACGCTGGATTTTTCTCTTTTTAATGTGAAAGGCCATGAAAGAGTGGTGCTACAGCACAGCAATTTAGTAATTCCATGAAGTTGATCCATAGAAAATGTTCAGCTGAAGCAGGAGAGGCTGAGATATCGGTCGAGCTTGAAAAACACTTGATCCTACAATTACCATGATGCAACAGTTTGTAATGCAGTTTCTCTTCGTGCTTCGCACAGATTCAGCAGGACGCGCTGAGAGAGCTGATCTCCATGTTAACCTGTCAGGTTTGGTTATGTTTTCCATGAGCAGCTATCAACTCATTTTCAAGAGAATCTACCGAATCACAACAAGTACCGTGATGGAAAATTACACACGTGTGTCTTGATGGAGAATATTACGCATCCCTACAAGCACAAAGTAAAAGAAATCTAAAAACAACAAATATTCTAGATTTTCGTTTTTAATCATTTTTGGACAAAGAGGAAGAGGATCTATCTGACTGAACAAAAAAAAAAAAAAAACATCTGCAGGTTCAATGTTTCACTGGATGGAAAGCATGTAGGCGTGTCACACATACACACACACACACACACACACACACACACACACACACACACACCCTCTGCTCCTGCTGAACGTCTTTGACATGTGGAAGATGGCGGCTGATGCCGGTGGCTCTCTCTCCACCTCCAAATCTATTCTCTCTTTCCTTTCTTCCTCCCTCTCCTTTGCTCAGTTTTCTCTCCCTCGTCTCTCTCTGAGGGCCCACCCTGTAGTTTTGCTGAATAGGCAGATCTTGAATCGAGCGGCGTTGTAGAGGCGGCCGTTTCCACAGCTCGTTTTATCAAAGTCAACGTGGTCTATTAAACACAGCGCTGAGGCCACGAGGAGGAGAGAAGAAGAAGAAAAAAAAGCATTCAGGGATCTCTCCTCCGCCTCCTCCGCACTGAAATGAGGACACGGATTCGCTGCTCGTCCTCCTGTCCTGTGAGGAGACCAGAAGAAGTCCAGGCCTCGTGCTGCGGGTTAAACATCAGAGATCTGTGAAGTTTAAAGGGCCTAAATGGTCAACATTTAGTTCCACTTCACTCAAAGCAGCTGATCCCACATACAATCAAAATGAGTGCCAGAGCTCAGACGGGTGGACGCAGCTCAGGGTGCAGACCTTCACGGACCCCAGTTCTGGTCCCAAAATAAAACAGACAAACCTGCCTGAACCCAAAGCAGTGCCTTCTGAAGCAGATCTGAGGATGATGAGATCCAGGTGAACAAATAAAGAGACGTCACCATCACCAGCAGCAGCAGACAGTCGCTCTGTCTTCTGTCCACTGGGTCCACTCAGGTATGAGACGTTCAGACAAACGAACCCAAGACCTGCAGCAGTATAAGCACAGCTCATCCAGACGCAGAGAGCAGACACCATCACACCTGCTGCTGCAGCTCCGTGTTTAAAGGTGATTCTTCTGGACACGACAGGAATATGCAGAACAGACCCAGAGCAGAGTTTATGAATGAAAAGACTCAGTTTGTCCTGAGTTTGGGACAAGAAGGACCTGAAGTTCTTTGTGACGTCAGAAGTCAAAATGCAGACACTCGCAGCAGTGATTGTCGTTAGCTCCCCAGCATTAATAAACTACAGTAACCTGGTTAAAACCGCACAAATAAAGCAAAATAAAAGTGTTCGGGCTCAATCTGAACGCATCTTTAAACCGCTGCTACCTCAGCCTGAACCTGGATAAACAAACAAAACCATTGATCGACAGATTCTCCTGTGAGGAGAAATCATGCGCAGCACCAGAAGCAGGCTGGCAAACCTTCACCTTCAGCTACATCGGTGGCAACACGCACACAGACCACATTATCTAATCGATCACGTTCGCCGACTTCGGCCCTGTTCAGAGACACTTTCACCGCGCGCTGCCCCCTCATTCATTTCAATGAGACGGCTGCACTGATGCGGCAGGGGTCCCAACGCAGAGGCTCCAGCGAAAATCTTGACCCCAGCTCGACCTGTATGAAGTGGAGCGGTGCCGACGCACCTGTCCAACCCATGCAACTGCACATAAAGATATAAAATCCTGCTACACGTTATCATCAGCCAGTGAGCAGAGTTTGGTATCTGAAGCTGCCTTAAACCCAGCTCTAATCCTTAAACTGGGCCATAGTCATGGTTTTACACCTCACAACAAATCCATACGTAAGAGTTTACGAGTCTTGAACACGCCGCAGTGCGTCCAGCAGCTCCTCTGACGCCAAATGTTTGACTTCAAAATGTTCAAAATGTAGATGTAAGAGGAACCTTCACCAGAGTCTGTTTCACCCCTGAGACATTATTTTCTAATGTGAGCATCAACCTTGTAGCAGATCAATAATATTCAGAGCTGTTTAAACTGCTGTCAGTCAGTTTGTGGTGAAGCCTTTCAGTCTTCACTTTCTGGCCTTGGACACCCCACAGACGTCTGTGGTGTTATTTGTAGTGGCTGCGGCGGCGGCGGCGGCGGCGGTGTTGCACCTCCTGCGCCTCCTTGTCAACACCTAAAACATCACCACTGCCCTGTGCAGCCTGCAGGTTGAAGCCTGAAGAGTTCCTGAGCTTTTCTGTAGAATTCAGTGAGTGAATCAAATGGATGTCCTCTGGAAAAATTAAAGGTTTGGGGTTTTTTTCTCACGCACAGGAAGGAAGGTGTGTAGGTTCAAAAAGCCTCAACAAGAAAAGACTTAAACAATCTGCACGCTGTAATTAGAATTATTAAAAAGGAAAGAGCTGCAAGAAGAGGATACTAATATAAAAGATCCATCCTCAGTTCTAATGACACAGAAACAACACCCAGAAATATTTAATTAGAGGAAAATAATTAGAGGGAATCATGGGCCAACAAACAATTATCCCACAGGAGGAGAGGGGCAGAGAAACCGGTGCAACCTCGGTAACCTGAGCTGTCGCTTAAGACTCTGCCACCGGATTTCTGTTTTGTTTACCTGCTGATTTAATGAAGAGCCTTTTTTTTTCCAGTTCTAGGGGGAAAAAAAAAACGGAACGAGGCGACAGACGAGATGTTTGAGTGCAGAGAGCTGCATTATCACGTGAGAACTCCCGGGTTCGTGTTTTCCAGCTGTGGGAAGCAGCGAGGTGTGCTGTAAAGGTGTGTGTGTGTGTGTGTGTGTGTGTGTGTGTGTGTGTGTGAAGCGCTGATCTGGGATCTGCTGATGGAAAGACTCAACAGGAGCTGCTCCACGTTAGTCACTGATTTACTCAGCTGAGGCTTTGGTTTGTTTACTGTTTATTCTCCCTGTTGTGCTTAACTAGATTTAATAGTCGAGTTTAATGTCATTAATTGTATTTAATAACAGTTTTCATACAGTTTGAATTATGACCATGGCTGGATTAACCTGCTGGGGGGCCCGGAGGCTAAAACGAGCCGCGGGCCTCTAATGGCTCCGTTTAAGAACTTATTTAAGAGTACTCTCTGTGTACATTTCAGTACAAAGCAGCACAAGACAGACGACTGCAAAAACTGAGATTTGCAAAGAAGCTAACTGACGCATGGTGAACACGGAGTCTTCAGGGCCCCAGAGGGTCCGGAGTCCTGGGGTAGTACCTGTCCTGAGTACTGGTAGTAGTAGATTTACCATCAGCAGCAGTATAGCAGGAGTGTATTAGCAACAGTGGTCTGAACAGTAATGCTGAAGTATTAGTAGAAGCAACAGTTACAGCAGACGTAGCTTAGCATAACACAGAAAGTAATACTATAACATTACTACCACAGTCGGTGGCAGAGGAGTAGTATTACTTGCAGTAGTAGTTGTAATGTAGTGTTAATAGTGCAAAGCAGCAGCAGTATTAGTTGTAGTAGCTTTAACAGTAGCTGCAGTGTTAGTAGTAGTACAGTGGTATAGTAGCAGTAGTATTAAGAGTATCAGTAATGTTAGTAGTAGTTGCTGTAGTTGGTGAGAAGCTGCTGTTTGTTTTGATTGTCTGGTTCTGCTGGTTCTGCTGGTTGTGCTGGTTTCTTCCTCAGAGCATCCTCAGACGGAGACGTTGTCCACTCCGGCTCGGCTGTTGCCATGACAACCCCTGCATTTCCTGCCGAGCCCTCTGATCCTTCGCGCATCCACACATCAGCCTGTCGTCTGTCTCCTCACAATAACGTCATCAGTAATAAACGTGAATTTACGGCTCACTTCAAACGCGCGGATGACAAAGTGCTTCAGCAGTCAAACACGTTCGAACATCAAAGAGGAAATAAATGAAAAAGTAAAGGAAGGAGGCAGCAGGGATCCACACAGAGGGTAAAAATAATATATCTGTAAAAATAATAGGATAAAAGCAATCACATAAAAGCCAGTCTATAAAAATAGGATTTAAGAAGAGACATAACGGAGGATACTTTCACCCCGCTTCCTCTCCGTCTCTCCCTCCGCCTGTCGCCCTCTCTCTCATCTGCCTCCCGCTGCAGTGGAGATGAAGTGTTGCTCTTGTTTTAATTATGCAGAGGAGGCTGCAGAGCAGGACAGGACATGTTTCAGTGTCGTCGCCAATTAAGCGGCGTCACCCAGTCGTGGAGCTGGGAGCGAGGAAGAGGAGGAGGAATGAAGAGAAAGTTAAAGGAAATGACACACACACACAGAGAGAGAGAGAGAGAGAGAGAGAGAGAGAGAGAGAGAAATAAAATGAAAAGGATGCACGAGTCTTTTTCTTATTTTCCATGCAAATGGAGACGCTTTTCACGTGAAGACACGCAGCATAAATTCTCACTTCACCGTTCTGACAACAGCAGCTGAAGGCAGAGCAGTAGTGGTAGAGTGGTATTCGTAGTAGTTGAAGTAGCATGAACAGTAGTAGTGGTAGTAGTAACAGAAGTAGCAGCAGTAGGAGAAATAGTACGAGCAGTAACCGTCGAGGTAACATGAGTATAAAAGGAGTTTTCACATCAGCAGTAGTTTGAGCAACGAGTAGGCAACAGAAGGGTGGCAGCAGTAACTGTAGTAGTAGTACTAAAATCTCCAGTAGTACTATAGTAATAGTAACCTCAGACCCTTTTACTGGTCGCGAAGGCCGGATATTCACTGTGTCAGCTGGCTTGTGGTAATTTGATTGGTTTATTTCCGGGATTCAGTCCGGGCTTCATCAAGTGTCAGCTGGAATGATGAAGACTCTGTTCAGCTTTAACTCACCACAAACAGGGTCCACAGCAAACTTCAGTAGCAGCAGTAGTAGAGGTAGTAGAGGTAGTGTTGAGCGCAGTAGTACCAGTGGCAGCAGGAGTAACAGCAGTAACGGTGAGGTGGAAAGAGGAAAATGAGCCTGACTGAACGTATAAAAGAGTCTTTTTTCCGCCTTCAGGTGCGTGGAGAGACTCCTCACGCTGACTAACTACATACAATCCAAACTCTCGCTCTCTCCCTGTATTGATCAAAAGCACACGGACTCTGCGGGCTCTGATTTGCATTACATATTCACCAGCTTCCCTCCTGATATTTGGCTCTATTGTGGCTTTAAAGTGTCAGGCTGAGACACGGCTGGATAAAGAGCGAGCACGGTGCAGCAGCAGGTAATTACCACTCCTCCATCGATAACCATTCTAATAGACTTCCAACCGGCTATTTACATTAGGGAGTTGGTCCTCTTACCGTATTGACTTTCATAAAATATATGTGTGGTAGGCTACATTAAAATCAATAAAGCCATTTAAAGAGCATTATCATTAAGAGGCAGCTGTGTGTTAAGTGTGAGTGTGTGTGTGTGAAGGCTGGAGGAGGTGGCAATCTAGCGCGGTATGATGCCTTAAACCAACATCATTTACTGCATGACTGCACCATCAGTCTGTCTGCCACACATGCTCTTTTTCTCTCTATACGTCTCTCTATACTTCACTTTCAACTTGCTTTACAGGCCTTGTGTAAAGGCGTCTGTCCCAGAGTGTATGCGTTCGGCTGGGAGAAGGCGGCGGAAGATTAAAGAACGCACAGTCAGAGCGTCGCAAACAGCCGAGCAGACGATGGAGCTGCGACGTCAGAGAGGACGCTGTTTTAAAGTCTCAACCACATCCCTCAACAA
The DNA here is from genome assembly GCF_051107435.1 of Chaetodon auriga. Lineage (NCBI taxonomy): Eukaryota > Metazoa > Chordata > Actinopteri > Chaetodontiformes > Chaetodontidae > Chaetodon > Chaetodon auriga. The sequence goes on from NC_135082.1 coordinate 27,814,639, forward strand.
AGAAACGCAGACGCCTCCCAGCTAACAGAGTTTTAGGCTTAAGTGAGTGGATGTTTATTCCTGAAATGCACCCTGGGAGTCATAGTTTCAGTCTGGTATTCTCAAACGCTGTTGTTCTTCTTTTGTACTGATGATTCGACTCGGAGGGTTTCAAGTCAGTCCAGCAGGGATGCAGATCTGATACGCCTCATCGGTGTTTGAGCTGATACTGACCTCATTAAACGGGTTTTGTTGTTGTTTTTTGACTCACAGTTTAGCTCCACAGCAAGCCGTAGCCTCGTGTCAGCGTATATAATAAAGATCATAATGAGTCCCAGACTGCGAGGCCCGCAGCTTCAAACTGAGGAAGAGGAGAGCGCTGCAATCGGATTGGCGCTCTGCATGTGTGGATACCCCGAGCTGAGATATCTGCTGCAGCGAGTTTACATCATGAACGCATCCTGAAAGGACTCTTCTCACTCTGCAAGTCTATCTCAATCCAAAACATTCGCTTAGCAAATTCTCCTTTTGTTTTCTGGGTTAAATCATTGTAATTCACTGGATTCGGGGCTGAGGAAAAAGCCATCTCACTCCTTCAGCTGGTACAAAAGCTGCTTGGCTTTTCCACAAATACTTGAAGATAAGATCATATCAGCTCTGTTTCATTAGTTTCCAGTCGGTTTCATAATCGATTTTAAGATTTCACTGATCACCTTTAAAGCACTTTGTGGTTTCGCTCTCAGCTACGTTGCTGAGTTGCTGCTGTGAGCCAGAGAGCAGCCTCAGATCCTCAGCCGGGGCTTCGCTGACTGTTCCTGAGCCCCGACTCAAGACCAAGGGTGTCCGGGTTTGAACAGTCGAGACCCCTCGTCTCTGAACTCCCTGTGTGAGGATCTGAGGCTCGCGGCATCACTGAAGTCAGTCTCAGAGGTTTCAAAGCACGCTGTCTCACTGCCAACATGTCTTTCTGTTTTACAGTTTGTATTTATCTGCATTGTTTATTTGCCTCAGTGCTGATTTCTTAATCCTCTTTCCGCGTCATAAAACACTTTGTGACTCATGCTGTCCAGCTTTTGTTGAGTAGCGCGTTGCCCCCAGTCAAATCATCCAGTTCAGCTTTTGAATCTTGAGACATCCCCTGAACATTTGGGCTGTGGAGGAGACGCACCATCATGGAGGAGGAGCTGCTATTCTTCAAGATCTTCAGGATGAGCTCAAGACCTTCACTCTGCACCAGAAACCTTCCACGTACATAACGTATGATCACATTCTTTGGGTCAGCTTTGGTCATCATCCTGATACAACAAGAGCGTCACCTTCATGCCGCTCCACCTGTCCATCTTACAAAGCGTCTCAAGATGCTTTTACTGCTTTCCTCGGAGCGCCAACTTCCTCCCTTGATGTCTTGCAGCCTTTGTACATTCAGGTACTTTTAAAACCAGCTGGATCCATTAAGATGAAACATTTAGAAGCCTTTGAAGATCTTCGGGACACTTCAAAAGCCTTGGCAAGCCGTAAGAACCTTCAAAACCTTGAAAACCATTTGGAATATTTGAGAGTCTTCAAGAACCTTCATGAAACTTCAAGAACCCTCTTGAATATTGCAAACCCTTAAGATTCTTCATCAAACTGTAGACTTTCTGAAACCAACAAGATCCTCCAGAAACATGTGGGAGGCCTAAAGAAAGCTCAGGCCTTCAGGATCCCGTAGGGAAGATAAAAAGCAGCACAAGCAATTATAGTGATGACTTCCAAGTGGACAGCTCTGGGAAAATGAATAAGGCTGAATCCATCATTTTTACTTTGATGGTAATATGAATATTAGATGCTTTTTGATAAGCTAACGGAGACAGGAAGAGAAACTCCAACGCATAAAAATAATAAAAGGGATTATTCTGCTAATCCTTCAGAACTTGGATAAAACCTAGAACGATATTGGATTTTGTCGTTTGTATATAGTCTCATATTAAGACGCACACACACATTTCTAACTTCCAGACTTGTGAGGACCGTCGTGCATTGAGGACTGAACAACAGCTCTTCATTTAAAACAAATGTCCTCATTTTGAAAGGCTAAAAGAAGTCCTCAGTAAGATGGAAGTACACACACACACACACACACACACACACACACACACACACACACAGGGGAATAAATATAGTGGGGGATTAGGGATTATATGAAATTTTCCTTCTGCTTAATGTGGGCACTCCTGGTTTTATGAAACACAGCAGTTCGACACAGTTTCTGACACGGAAACCTTTCAGGTGACGTAACACCTCCTCCCTCTGGCGGCCATGTTGGAGGTCGTCATCTCAGCTGCTCAGGCTCCTGTCGGACTGGTGGATCAACCCTGAAACCTTCAGCTTTAACTTAGTACGATTTTAAATTACTATGTGTCTTCATTTGATACACTTTTTCATGTAATTTCTGGGTATTTCTGTGCAGTTTCATGCAGTATTTATTACAGCATTATGTAGTATTGGTGGTTCCTGCTGTGTTTCTGTGGTACACACACTCCCCCCGACCTGTCAGAGTGATCTATGTGCAGAGGCATCGGAGGGGCACAGCTGCAGTACTGATGCAGTACTCTATAACCCCTTCCCCCCTTCACCCATCTCCCCGTCTCATTTGACACTGTATTAACTCCCACCTGAGCTGCCGTCACTCCCATCATACAAGAGCCCGCCACCTGAGTCCCTCCTCGCTCTCACGCTCACCTTACAAGATCATCAGTCGTCTTCCTCACCGTTTCCTTCCACAGTAAAGCACACATCCTCGACGACCTCCATCCGCAGCACTGATGGGGCGACGGTACGGGATTGAACTTGTTCACTGCTGAGACTGAGTGAGACGGATTGTTCTTTTAAAGGAACCTGCTGAAAGTGATACAGAAGCAGCTCCAACTCAAATTAATACAGACAGTGTTGCTGCCTTATCCATAACATCTCCACTCACAACGAAGCCAAGATTATGATTCTGCTAATCTTATTATTTGTCATCTACCTTAAGGTTGTTTAAATCTTTGTCATCTACTCTTTATAGATTCAAACTGAAGATTTTATCCACCTCTTCAAGAGGACGTCTGTTTCTGGAGAACACTGGTTCTCTAAAGCTTAAAGGGATACTCCAGTGATACACTTTCATTGAAGCACCTGGTTGAAATTCCCGACCTCACCTGCGCACTGTTATTGGCTGGGGGCTACACAGCAACTGCTCAAAGGTTGCAGCCCACAAACGCCCTGACTACAGCAAAATCAGAAGAAACTAAGAAACTGCAGGCAGAGGGTGACTGCAGATACGCCGCCACACGCCTCTAGCCTGGACATTTGTTTTCAGCGTCCTGGGAGGAACTACTGGCAGCCATGGGAGGGCTCGGTTGAGAAGCAGCTGTTTGTTTGAAAGCAACAATGGCAGCTCCTAAGGAGGCTAACGACGACGCTGCTATAGCACCAGCTCTGTGAGAAGTGAAGATTTGTTCACTGAAAGAAGAGCTTCTCCCGACTGTCTATGCAGAGAGATTCCCGCTCTTATAATTCATTGATCTGATTGGTTGAAGCAGCCTGTGATAGACGATAGACAGATGTTTCATCCAATCACCTGCCGAGTGTTTTTACCTGCAGTTTTCCAAACAGTTTCCGAGGATGACTTCCCAGATGGTTCTGTGTGACAAACCATCTGCTGCATCAGGTTAACATTTCCCACAATGCAGCTTGATAGCATCTCCTCTATTATGCCCTGATGGATGATTTCAGACTTCTGCCCCAGAGCCACAGAGGACAGTGTGCAAACACAGGCTGAGACGTACTCCTTGAGACAAGTCAAAAATTATTGTGGTATTACTGCAGTTTTTCCCTAATTATCACAGAGAATTACTTAAATTCCTGTACTTTACTGTTTTGTGCCAACAGGAAGTGATGCAGATTTAGACTCTTCTGGTTTCAGACTTTCCACCAGATGTTAAACCACATCTGCTCCCATTCACACACCAGAGCGTCACTGAGGTCCAACACTGATCCCAAAGGTTTAGGATGGGTTTTAGGTCAGGGCTCTGTGCTGCTCAGGCAAGTTCTTCTACACCAGATGGGAAAACCACATTTTCTAAAATATCACTGTTGAGCATTGAGATTTCCCTTCATTGGAACGAAGAAATGAACAAATTAGGAATAACAGACTCTCACCAAAAGTACACAAAAATCTGTTTTTGACCGTATAGTACAGACAGACAGACAGACAGACAGACTTTCCTTTAAATCCTTTCATATGCTCTTAATCTAAGCAAATATAACTTGGCTGCATCCCATAAATCCCATTGTGTAATAGTTAATAAGTTATTAGTTAACCACCAAACTATACCTTCATTTCTATAAAAGGGTAAGATAAAGTACGACTGTTACCTTTATTGATCCCCAGCCTCAGTATCCGGACTGTGCAGCACCTGGGGTCCAGCTCAGGTTCTAAGCCAGTGTCTTGATCAAAGGTACTGACAAGAGATTAAGCTAACAGACACTTTTTGATGGCGGGGAAACTGAAGCAGCAGAGCAGACGAGGCCATTTATTATTTCAATGTTTTTTGCTCCAGAAAAGGTTTTTGAAGCCTGGTTTGACCTCCTCAGTGTCAGAATCTTTACAGCCGCATGCGATAACATCAAGCATCGTTCAAACTGGAAAAAGTTTCCAAAACTATCAGATATGTCAGGGTGACATTAGGGGAAAACTGAACAAATGATGTAAACAGCATCTCCAAAACTGCGTATATGTAAATATATATATATATATGTGCATGTGTGCGATGCATCCTAAAGGTAGAATGAAGTTTTCAAAAGCGCAGACAGAACACGTTTGTGATGCTTTAGAACTTTAAATGTTTATTCTGATCGGGACATTTAAGGGAAGAAAGAGAACTCAGGGTTCAGGAGGTTAAACCGCAGATCGAATTGTCACAATCACAGAGCAACCTCGTTATCGCCAGGCCCTCCACATTACCCATCAACCCGTCAGCGAGCTGTCGGAACATGCTCTGGGTCTCGTTAAGCCCAGAGCCCGGCGCTTCACTCATTATCTAATTGGTTGCTGGGAACCTGGATCCCTGCAGCAGGGACCTGATCTGTGCTGCCTCATCTTTCGGCGTGGGCTGTCGGTTCGTCCGAGGCTCTGCGTGTCAAAGTGTCACAAACAATGCTTCCACTCTGTCCTTCTTATTGTGTAACAGGCAATTATCAGTGTAAACCAGGGCTGATTATTCCAGTCTGTTGCAGCAGTTGTAGTCTAAATGCTTTCACTGTGTGGCCTTCGCTGGAAAAACCTGCCTGTTAATGTTAATAGGCTAATTACAACTCAGCAACGAGTCAGGTCTGAGCCATATTAGAGGCAGAGCTGCTAGTTTCACTAACAGAGAGTAAAATCAGTCAGAAAACAGTCTGCCACAGTTTATTATGATGGTGAATACAGCTGACTGTGGTTTAATGGCTCCTTTCAAAGCAGCACCTCTGCCCAATCGGAAGGCAGCCTCGTAACAGGAAGGGCATGACAACAAACAAGATGGCTGGAATGAAGCTGCAAACGCCTGGTGAGTCATGAATAAAAGTTAGACTTTAGACGGAGGAAGTGTCACGTCTCAACACCAGCAGGGTCTGCTAAAAATAACATTTAACACTCAACTTTGAAGATTTTCTAACTATTCGTTTCAAACATTAAAGACACAACGCAGCAATCAGCGGCTGCACAGGCTGCCGGGCTGTAATGAAGGTTAATGTGCTCAAACGTCACCTCAAAACTCTGAAGATCGTTAGAGACGTTAGAGGTTTACGTGGGTGAGCGCAAGCAGAAAGCAGCCATTAACCCACCACCCACAAAACGATCATGATCATCAAACGAAGGTGAAGGTGAACAGAGCAGACATCTGGGAGTACGTAAACATGCAAACATGAATCAACGCAGCGACGCGTCAGGTCTGTTTACGTCCTGTCAGCTCGGCAGTGACGTTCCCGTCGCCTCCGACCTCAGCGATCATCTGTAAGCTAGTTTCTTTACTTCTCACAGTTAGCTTTGGTTTAGAGTATTTGCTGTTCCTTTTTCGTGTTGTTTTTGGTGATTTTGGTCGCCACCTCGGCGTCTTTCGATAGCCAGGTTAGCTCTAAAATAAAGCAAACCACTGTTAAGCTTCACCGTCAGGCTTCTCTTCATTCAGTCCTGATGGGGGTTTCATTGGGTTTAAAGCTGTGACACGAGCGGTGAAACATTAACAGCAGCTCAGATGATCTGGGAATAAACGTGATTCTGCTGAGCTGCTAATTTCTTTGTTGAATTTTGATGCGCTCGGCGTCTCGTCTCTGATCTGTGAGGACGGGGAGTGACCGGCAGCGTGCAGCTCAGACACCTTCAGGGATGGATGACTTTACACTGAGCAGCAAGCTGACTGCTCCACCTACGCTCCATCACACACACACACACACACACACACACACACACACACACACACACACAGGTCTGCGCTGTGAACCGGGGCGTCCATCTTGGCCGGTCGTCTCACTGCAGGCCTGCAGAGAGAGAGACGTCCTTCCGACAGCAAAGGTTAATAATTCTGCACCTGACTCTGCGGGACACGTCTCGCCACTACAGCTATGATTTAATCAAACGGAAGGAGAGGTGGGGCCAGGCGGTGGCCGGACCACATCACAGAGAAACAGAGTCTGAAAAAACTGAGACAGTCAGGAGGGACGGACACAGAGGAAGACAGGAAATGAAGAAAATACTGTGGACGCAGAGGAAGACGAGTCTGAGCGCTCGTATTCATCAGGCCTGTTCTGCTTGTTTACTTCTTTAAATCCAAGGAAGCTTTACTTTGAGCTCCTGCTTTCTTTTCAAAGTGTCCAAATACACGTAAAGAATGGTGACAAGTAAACGTAACATGATAATTAACAATTATTAATTATTAATAATAATTATTATAATTAACATAATGACAAGTAAATGTTTTTTTAACTTATCCAGCTGTGAATGTGGGACAAAGTATTTTCACTTTCTTACAAAATTAATCTTATTTTTTGAGTCTATATCAGTGTGATCAGACTCCCAAAATCCATAATTATAACCAGATACTGAACTGTCAGAGCTCAACACAAAACCCACAGTTCAACGACCAATGAATGAGTCCCGGTCTCAACTGAAACTCCTCTTCAGGATCCAGGAAGCGTCAAAAACACCCAGTTTGAGAGGGTTAGTTTCCTCCTGTAGTCCGGCCTGTGAGCTGCTGTCGGCTCCAGGGAAGATCAGCCTGAGGGGTTTGATGGAGGGTACACGGAGTGGACATGACGGAGGTGGACGATAATCTGATTCTGGAGAGCCGGTGAAGCATAAATCATGGACCTTCTGGCTCGTTGCCAGGGGTTGGCAAGCTAATAAAGTGATCACTCACTCTCAGGACGGACTGGACCTCGTCCACGGGTGAGATATGCACATTTTCTGGGTTCATTAATATTCTGGGGGACAGATGTGGACCATGATCACACTGACTTGCAGATCTGGATGCGGATCGAGGTCTGGACTTGAAGGATGTTTGCACAGCTTTTCTCCAGCACAGACGGTCAGTACTGCTGCCCGCCTGTAGCTCAGGCTGCATCACGTGTCTGTAATGGTCTAAACAAACGACCCAGAGGCTGCGCTTCACCTCATCTGCAGCCAGAGCACAAACCGGCGCTTAAACTGAACCATGCTGATGTGTGAGAGGGTGATATGGAAAGCAGTCCGGTCTTGGCGCCGATCTGAGCAGATTTGGGCGCCGAGCCGAGCTCCGAGCCGCCGACAGTGACCGCTGACATCACTCCCTCCATCCCTGGACAAAGTCTTGGCAGAGCGAACGCGCCCTCCATGCCAAGCTGAGAGAGGAAAGCCTTTGAAGTTCACAACCTGTCTGATGTACATTGACCTATGATAATAGCACTGATATGTTTGATCTTTAGTTCTGGAAATTAAAAGAAAAAACTCTTGTGACCTTAAGAAGTTTCTAAACGCAGGCTGTCGGTGTGGAGCTGCAGAATAATAAAACATGTATTTACTGCCGTACGATCTTCTCTGTGTGATGCCGATTCCGCTCTATTTCCATGGTCTGAAACATGTTGGAGCCTGAGGTGTTTACATCTGAAAACGACACTATAGAAGTGAAGGGGACAGTGATATTATGAAGACTCGCTGCGACGTCTACGACCTCTGATGGCACAGAGCACCGTGTCTTTCTTTGAAGCTAAAAAAAACAAAACAAATGTGCAACCGCACGAGCATGCAGACAGAGTCAGACGGACAAAAAACGATTAATCTGTATGACTGATTTCCTGTTTACATTGACGAGCCAAAATCGAGCTGTAAACATGTTTCACTGCATTCAGAAAAAGTTGCTTTGCAGATCTGAACTCTGGAGGCTGATGGGAGACAGATTTAAAATAGAAGCTGAGGCATAAAACACTGAGACAGCCTGACTTCTGCTCCTAATGTGGCATGACATCATAGTGATGTCATCAGGGTTATATTCTCATTCAGAGACACAGGCGACATCATACGTCTGCTTTCACAGGTTGAGTCGTAAATCTTCACCTAATTTCTCCTACGGGGAATTAATAAAGTCTTATCTTATAAATTATAAATTGTATAATTAAGTTTTCATTAGTGTATAATCACCTGAAAATGATAATAATAAAGGTTGTGTTTTCCTTATCTTAGAAAGAGTCTACAGAGGGAGCAGCTCCTCTTCCTCAGAGTCCGCCATGTTTCTACAGAAGCCCAGAATGGACAAACCAAACAGCTCTAGAGAAGAGCTTTGATGTTTTTTGGGTTTTCAGCAGACACTGAGGGGTTTCCCACCTGCCTGGAAAGGGAGGATGACGATGTTCAGCTGGTTCAATCTGCAACCTCACCACTAGATGCCACTAAATCCTCCACACTGGATCTCTAAATACACATTCACCGTGTTAAAAACTGAGGTAAAATCTGAAAAACTGCTGGGTGTTTAAAAAACCCTCGGTATGGTCCTTTAATCAGGTTCTGCACACCTTTTTTGGCTTATCTCCCCTCCTGCTTTAGGGCTGATAAATAGGCTGCAATTTTACACAAAAGCCCCCCTTTGTGCACCTTTAAATGAAAATTAATAACTGCCACGCTAATGGAAAGATTAATGAATCCAAACGGTAGCGCTGAGAGTTTACATAATGCATATTTACATTGAAAACAGACATTATTCCAGGGAGCAGAGTGTCGTACAGCAGAGGGGGCGAGCTGTATTTAGCGCTGGTATCTCTGCTAACTCTTATCATCCAACTGTGAGGCTTTATCAGCTGTGAGGCTCCGGCAGAATGAGAGCATATCTGCTCACCACAGAGAGCAATATGAAAATTACCCTGCTTTTATAATCATAATTCATGCATTTTTAAATGAATGTAGTTTGTGGAGGGCTGACTCAGTGCTTTCTCTGTATTTTCCTCGAAGTGTAACTCTTCTAGTTCGTAACAAAACTGCTGGGATCAACAAGCTTGTTAAAGTTGGTCATGATAATAGTTGTTTTCTTTTTATTAAATAGAAAGTCTTTAGCAAGAATTAAAAAGCCGCACGCTTCCTCACGAGCCACAAGGTTGGAATATCTTTAATCAGCGAGAGATTAAACTGGTGTGATTATACGGCTGCAGAATAAAGAGGCGACATTTTCCATTACCCCTCTTTGTATTCATCACTGCTGCGCCTGCAGGCCACGATGCTGCAGCCTGGAAATCTGACTGCGTGGCCATTTTGGCACCACTCTTTGCTGAATAAGGTCCACAAATTAATTATTTTAATGTTAACAATGGCTCAACAAATACGTGCTATGCAAAAAGGGCGTCTGATAGTGACAAACCACATGGAATTAGCATCAACTCTGCAGCTCTGCTCATCTCTCTTCACTGGTATTAGCTCCTAGTTTTAGTTTCCCATCACAGCAAACAAGCCGTGCAGCAGGCTGATCATAGTCAGAGACCAGCTGGAGAAGAAGGGAGGAAATGGCCGGAAAGCAGGCGTCCCTCCATCACTTCACTCACGTCTTTGAGTGCATGTGGATCCTCGACCAATCAGATCTTGCTATCTTTCATGAGTGCAGTTCCTTAAATGGCCACTTGGTTCCAAAAGCGAGTCAATCCCCATAGACCCCCACATTCAAATGTAAGTTATTTTTTATCTCGCACTTGTTAAATGACATTAATTACATGCAGCTTTGCGTAAATTAGGTCATTTTTACGACTTAATCCAAACTAAATTTCCCTCTGAACTTCTTTAATCTTACTTTTCAAAACATGAAAATGATCCGTTCATATTTGCGTCTTGTCAGAATCGTTTTCATTGAACAAAATGAAGCAACCTTTATTTCATAATTAAAAAAAAAACTATGTGATTTATGTCCTCATAAATTCATAAATAAAACTTTGTCCATCTAAAATGTCTCAGAGCTCCACACTCGACATAATAACTGGTGGTAACGTGCCTTCACACGTGTTCTCTGTGTGTCATGTGATCGGCTGGACTTTTAGAAATTTGCTTTCTTTTTTTATTTATTTATTTTTCTTCCTGGTTTCTCTTCATATGTCTGTGTTGCTGTTATGTTAATTAGGCTCAGACCACCTGTCGGCGTCCAGGTAGGTGCTCAGCTCTAGGATCCAGATGGCTTCAGGCGGACTGAAGGAAAAAACTGTCACCACCGGCCTTCGTACAATTTAGCCACAAAAATATGAAAATGGCTCTCTGCAAACATGCTTGTGGATTCAGCCTCACCCAAGGACAGCCACCTGCGCTCGGTAAGAAGACCTCACTGGTCTCACATTACGATAAGGAGGACAGTAATTCAGCAATATATTCAAGGCCTTTACCATTTAACACCTGGAGGTGAGCAGCAGGATTTTAAAATGAATTCAGAAGCTCAGCAGCAGCATGAAGAGAGGCAAAGATGAGCTGCTGCAGAGCGAACAAAGTGTTTATCAGACAGTCTGGTTTCCTGGAGGCTGTACGAGTTTCCTGGGATCCTCTGAAGAGATTTTCAGATGCGAGAAGTCGGGGATCTCCTCTGGAATATGTGAGCAGACAGAACCTGAATAGTTAAAGCGAGGATTAAAGGAGGAGAGGCTGCTGCTGCCGCTACAGGCCGAGAGCTGCCGGTCGAGCTTCCTCTGCCGTGGAAGCTGCTGAGCGCCAACGCCGCTCTGACTGGACTCCGGCCAGAAGCCGCGCGCCTCGTCTCGGTTCAAGTGTTTGGGTTTCCACGGTTTCGGGTTCGACCTGTGGGAGCGTTCAATTAGAGCGACAGACCGCCTCGATCGATCTCAGACGGTGTTTGAAAGTTGGCCAAGTCCTGCAGAGTTTGATCCAGCGGAGGCATTCGCTGTGTGTTTTTTGGCTTCCAGGCCATTTTTCTTCTCATCAGGAGGAAACCTGAGGATGTTCGACCGGAGAATCTTCAGCTCCTTCAGCCGACCACGAAGATATTTTATCAATCTGCGATGGAAAGACCGAGCTTTAAATAAATGATGGATAGTGGACTGATAAGATGAGGAGGAGGAGGGGGAATAAAGGTGAAGGATAGGTAGAGGAGAAAGATAAGACGGAGGGAGGGGAGAAGGGAAGAGAAGGGGGAGAGGAGGATGAAGAGGAGGATGAAGATGAGATGAAGACAGAGGTGATGGGGAAAGACAAGGAGAGGGAGTGAAGAGGAGGAGGAGGAGGAGGAGGTGAAAACCATAGGAGGTGCAGACAGGTGTGTTTCATTGTGATTTCGTTCCCACTAACTGATCATTTAAACTCAAGAACTCGTCAGTTCATTACAGCTACAACTAAGGATTATTTGAATTGTTATGGACAAAAAAATCACAACTTTTATTACATTTATTTAACTGTTTCCTAATGTCTGTTTTCAACAAGCAACATTGAATTTACAGTCACATGGGGAAAGAAAAGGTTGCTGTTGTGATGTTTGTGCCCATCCAAAAACCTGCCTGCATCCAGGTGTTTCATAGAAAGAAGGTGTGATCCTGCGTCTCTGGTCCAGACCTGAAACTGTTGGCTGGACGTCAGAGCGAATGTAAACAGGGAAGAAGCCGTATGTCTCAAACTGCAGCAAAAAGCCCGACTGAGACACATAAATCGGAATGTGTTGCGTACGTGTCCGCAGGAAGCTCCTAAAACCAGAATAATATCAGCATCACACGCGTCTTCATCGCTAAAAGCTCCAGTCGGAATAAGCCCAATTTGGAATAGTGCAATTTTGCTAATTGTGTTGCACCGGTGAGGCTCTACAACAGCATTGGATCAGCTGTCGTTACACACAACTGTGGCTACGTACAGCACCCGCACCACCAATTCACCACATGTGCTCGCAAAACACGACATCTCAGACATCTTCATTCAACCACAGCAGAGGAAGAAGAGGTCGTTAACAGGGAAGATTTACAAAAAGCTAAACTTTAGACTGACGTATGGGTCAACCTCCCTTCATCCGGTGACATAACAAACCTTCAGCCTTTGGCAGGTACTCCACCCCTCCTCCTCCTCCTCCTCTTTTTCTTCTTCTTCTTCTTCTTCTTCTTCTTCGTGATTGGCTTTCTTTCCAACACGGTCAGAAGTTGGAGCTGACTGTGACAAACAGCTGTTGCAGGCAATTAAGGAAATATGGAGGCAATTTGAACCAATAATCACCCAGAATTCAGTCAGACGTGAACACACAGACATGATGCACATTTTTGGAGATTTGGTGTGACTTATTTTCTGAGGATATCAGGATCTGAAATGTCCAGTGTGAATAAACGTCCATAAATCTGATTAGAAGTCACAGAAAATGCAGAACTTGATTGAGAATCATCACTTTTTTAGGTTTCCTTCAGTATCAAAGTGATCCAGCGATACGTTCAGCGGTACACTGCAAACAGGAAGTGCCAAAATGTACAAATCGCTCACTATTCCACGTTTACATCCCCCGAGGCATCATGGGAACTGCAGTCCAATGACTTAACTGTAATGTGAATTGATGTAAAATGGAAATTATTAATAATTGTTTCCACGTTGTGTTGATCTGTGCATCGGGAGCCGTCGGAGCAGAAACCGCTCCACTCAGGGTCTCTTTCACGCGTTTGTGCTCGTGACTGATCTCCCTCGCCGTTAATCGAGCCTCCAGCATGTTTCAAGTCAGCGTCACAAACATCAGACTGCGTGCGTGTTGATCTGTTTGGTTGCTATCTTTGTTCTCGTGCCGGTGTGTTCATCCCGTGTGACAGCTGTATGTGCAGAGTGTGGAAACATGCGTGAGTCATGAGTCCAATCACAGTCTGTCTGACGCAGCGCTAAGTGGAAAGTCTTGTTTCCTTTCACCGGACTTGACGCTCAGCTCAGACGCTGTTACATCTCACAGTCAAAACATGCCAGACTGCAGGTTTGTACGCCGGGAATAAATCACCAGCTAAATTTCATAACGTGGCCTCAGACAACGCTGCTCTCTGATTGGCTGCTGTGTAATGGTGGACAGAAAATGCACAAATAGACAGGACACATAATACAATAACGCACATTCAGTTCCAGGACCTAAACCCTGTGTTCAAACTACTAAAACTAAATTTAAAAATTTCCATTTGCAATATTATTTTATACTCTTTTTGTATACAATTTATAAATATAGTTGATTTCACTTTATATCCCTTTTTATTGTCTGTTTTGCTCTTTTTCTTTGTCTCCTTTCTGTCTGTAACTTCTTAAATTCACTGTCCTGGGATCCATTTAAGTTGTATCTTATCTTATCTTAAAAAGTTGATATTCCCAGTTTTTATCATCTTCAGCTGTCTAGTGATGTAAAATCAGAAAAGATAAAGCTTTCAGATGAATGTAGTAAAAGAGAAAATACCTCTGAAGTGGAGTTGAAGAGAAAAATTCAGGTCGAATACCTTCTTCAAAAGTGTAATCAGGTAAAACTTTACGCAGGATTTTTGTAAATGTAAATGTACACAGAGTATAAAAGAGAGTAAATGAGGAGATGAAGCGTTGATCTCACGTTTCTCCCCTAAAGTAAAGACACTATTATGTTTTCACTGATGCAAAAAAAGTTCCTCCCTCCCTCTTCCTCCCTCTGTTTTAGGTCGCCGCCTCGGGGCCCGAGGTCACGTTTCCGCTTAATTAGCGAGATATTTGAAAAGGCTCCTGGCAACGTCGACTCAAGGCGGCGACGACGAGATCCCACGCGACGTGTAGCCCGAAGTTTAGATGATTCATCCCCGCGGAGAGACGTGATGTCAGCGCTCGCGTTGGATTATTTCTCTGACTTTATCCGACTGCGTCTGAAGTGTGTCATGGCTTAAAGGCTGATTACGAGAACTTAATGGAGGGTTATGACACTTGGGGGTGGTGGAGGAGGCAGCTGTGGTTTGTGTTTTTCTTGATGATGTGGGTCAATGTTGATGGATAAAATGGATGAATTTCTTTTCTGTTTTTAATTTCCATTTTCCTCTGGGAAATAATGTCTGTGGACAGAAGAGAAGCTCTCAATATTGTTGCGGGTATGTTTGCTTGGCAAAGACTCATTATTCTGGATATTACTGTGGCAGGAGCCCGGGGGGCCGGACCTCTCTGATGAAAATATTGATGACCCTGAAGCCATATATATATGGAGAGCCAAAAATATATAAAGGTTTCAGAAGACGAGTCTGCCTTTGTGAACTGGAAAACGTCCAAATGAGGCAACGTGCTGTGAGCTGCCGTCGCTGAGATTAACACGAACCGCACATCCACACGAATCAGGGAGTTTCATGTGAGGACAAAGCGAATCACGAGGTTCAGGCGACACACAGCCAAGTTTTCATTCGCGTCATTTGCACAAATTTGAGCACAACAGGCAGCCGGCGTGCTGACGTTAGCTGTGACCAGCCATGAATGAGCTTCTTGTCTCTTCATGTTCAGAAATTGGAGTTAAAAACCTTAAAGTTAAAAAGCTGAAGATGAACCTTCTTTAATTTGCACCACTTTGCTTCGTGCAGTGAAGACACACATACGAGGAATCTGTTAAATGTTAATATCGCTAACGGTTAGCATGTAGCACTCGAGTAAAAGCCCGATCAAGCCAACATTGTTCAACTGAAAATTTGGGCTGAAATGATGAAAACAGTTCTCGGTGACTTTTAAGAGTCTCTTGGCGACTTTATTCCCAAAAAGCAACTAGAGACAAGCTGAAGACTGATTCAGACGATTATGGATTATGATCATTTTCATGCATGCTGCTCGGAGTGACGGCTCTTCTCTCGCACGGCGCACAGTTAGTCAGCAGGTGTGGCTTGCAGGGCAGGTAAGAGGACGCCGCTCGCTGCAGGAGAGGAAGATCAGCTGTTTCCGTGGTTACACTGATGCTTTGGCTCTGAAACTTTATACTTACTGTATGTAAAACATTCATTTGAGCCTCTCAGCTTCTTCCAATAGCTTGTAATTATGTAAAGTGTTTATTTGATCTGGTAAATATTCAGTTTGTTTGATCTTCTCCCTCTTTGTAGATTTTAAAAACTTTTTATCTCCAGAGTTACAGTCTTGCAAAGTGGACTCAAATGCAGACACAGACGGAGGAGATAAGATGAGGTTTAGGAAGGGGTACCAGGGACAGGTGGAGGTGAGGTGGAGGCGGCCAGAGAGGCGGAGGCAGGCAGAAAGATGTGAGGCGATGACGAGAGGGAGAAAAGTCCAGGATGATGGAAGACAGGTGTGCAGCAGGAAAGCCAGGAGGGAAGCCACACCCACACCACACCACACACTCACACACACACACACACACACACACACACACACACACACACAGGGGAAATGTTTCCTTCTCTTTCACTGTAAAAACCTCGGCAGCAGGCTAAATGAACAGCAGTGGATTCATCATGGAGGTGAAATGAAATGTGAGCAAACTGGACCAAAACCAGTTTAAAAGGTCACATGATCCAGCTTTCTATTTTCTTCATATCACCCTGTTCAGCTTGTTAAAGCCGCCTTGTTAGCGCAGAGCTTGTGTGCTTCCTGTTAGCGGGCTGGAGAGACGAGCTAACTCTCCAACCAGCGGGTAAATCTCACTGTGCGACGTCCAGGTGTGACCGAGCTTTAAGCTGGCAGTCTCTTAGACGACAGAGACCCTGAATGAGGAAAAATATCATTTGTGTTTCCAGTTGTGAACATCTGGAGCTCCCCTGCACTTGTCTAAAGACTGTAAAAACAACAGGTGCGCCAACTGCTGAGTGGGTGTTCGGCTTAGGTGACGATGGCTTCTGCAAAACCGACTTAGTGAAACTGCGTCAGCTGTCGACACCAAGGCGGAGATTTTTCTGACTCAGGTTAAGAAGGAGGCAGCAGAGATCCTGATTCAAATGGAGCAGCTAAGAATAGATGGATGCACGATTGAATCGACTGATGCCTGAATCACCACGTCACCTCCACCTACAGCCGTCTTCTGCATTAGACGCTGAACTGGAGTCTGCTGATAGCACAACAAGCTGTTTCTGCCTCTGTTGAAGAAGCTAAGCTAACAGTTTCCAGTGTTTGTGCTAAAGCTACGCTGAACTCAAATCAAATCTGAAGTTCAGTTTATTTAATCAAAACAAAAGTGGGATTGCACAAACACTATGTGGCCAAAAGTATATGGACACGTGTACTTTTGTGCACTTGGTTTTTAGGCTCCTTTTCATCCAGTGAGAAAATCTTTACACAGCATTCAGAGATATTTTAGTCAGAGTTTTCAGACTCGTCGAGATCCCAGCACGCCTTCAAAGGAAAGAGGTTAAATGCTTTTCAAATGCTTTTTAAGGTGCACAAGGACAAACAAACAGAGGAGGCTGCAGGTATTTTAATGGGATACGTGATGAGCTGTGGATGAGCGTGGAGAGTCAGATCACACATACAGTGTATGTTAGGAACACGCGACACACGAACCGCCGTGAATGCATCGGACCATGACGGCGTCTGTCTTTCAAAGCCTGTCTGCTAAAGGTCCACTTCGAAGGATTCAGAGGGAACTTATGCCAGAAATGCAATTTAATTTTCACAGTTATGTTTTCATTGTGTATAATCACCTGAAAATAACCTTCTTAATGTTTCTGGGTAAGAAAGTGAACAAATGTCGGACTGTCCCTTTAAAAGCAGAGACAAGTGTCTGTGTTCGGCCAGCAAGCTCAGACAGACGGACGTCCTGCTGCAGATCGAGGTTTCCTCCGAAGACGTCTGCGATACGGGCTGGAGATAATAAAACACTGTGTGATGAAGAACATGCAGCGCAACACAGGCTCCAATATCTGCAGATAAATCCTGATGTGAACTTGTTGAGAAAGCAGCATGAGCTCTGTGCCCACTGAAAAACTCGCCTTTAAATCTCTCAAGTGCAGAGAAACTCTCCCTGGAAGGAGGACGGACGTTTGTAATAAAGCGATTCTGTATCTAAGAGAAATCCAGCCAGTCGACTGCTTATTGGTTTCAGACTCTGGCTCAGTATTAGAGGCTCTGTGGGTGATTGATGATGTCTTCCTTTAATCAGAGAGGTGATTCATCAGGGCTTTATTTTTCAGGATTTCAGGTGTTTGTGACACGCAGTTCCCATTCATTTCTAATCAGAGGGAGATTGGTGTTGTTTCTCTCTCTTTCAAGGATCCTGATCACATCTTTGATTAGTTCCTGAAAGAAAAAAACATGCTAATCTCTGCCAGAAACTGTCACCGTCACTGGGAGCGAAGTCTCTGCAGACCTCAGTCTTCACAGCACTTCATTGAATGTCAAAGCCCCTTAATTCACTTATTAACTGCATTATGTTTACAACAGTTTTTCCAAGACCACGTTAAGCAATTTTGACCTTTGTCTTTGGTAAATTAGAAAACTAGTTCACAAATCTGCAAGCACAACCAGCACATGTCTGAGTGTGTTTCCAAAGTCCTCTTATGTAGGTCTGCAGCCCTGATTCTGGATCAGTCTGGACTGAAGCGTGAATGAAATCAGAATCAGTCGTTTCCAAACTGAGTTCACAGACGAGAGTTTGACGCAGTCTTCCTGAGCTCGACATCAGGAGAGTCAGAGAACCATTAAAAAGTCGTCATTTTAAGGTAAAACAGCTACATGATGTTGCTTTACAGTGCCTCTTTTATCTGAGTCAGTCAAGAAAACCATAAGAAAACAAACAAATCCTCAAATTTGACCACCGGGTCCAGAGAATCTTAATTTATCATCATATCGACTCATCAACTCAGCACGACGTCGACTCGCATCCATGAAACATATTCAACGTTGAATTTGAGGACTGAAAAGTGAGACTGATGGCTTCAGTCGTTCTTTCACATTTATATTCATGTGGACCTGCACAGAAAATCACAGCCCTGCAGTCCATGTTATATCACCGAGTGACGAAAACACATATTGACCTTACAATGTGCGTTCGGGAGCAGGAATGTGTTTCAGTGCAAAGCTTTGAAACATCGACTAAAAGTAAGTTTATTGACTGAACACTCGAGCGTTCTTGTATTCATTTAACCTTCCAAACGAGCCGTGTGTCTCGTATTCATTTGCTTTGTAAACGAGCTATGTGCGGCATGTGGAATGTGTCGAATATGTTTCTACATTTTCTTTTATATTTCACTGCAGTCCATTAGCATGCACACACACACGCACACACACACGCACACACACTGTGTGGGTAAACAGGGACTCGTGCAGAACAGCAAACACAGCAGTATCGACCGGCGCTCGAGCATTTGCATTAGCGTCCACTCTTCATTGGTATGGACGCGGCCTCACTCCGGCTGCTCACCACAGTCTAATTCAAATGGAGGGCTGCAGTAAATTTACAGAGTGAGCCGGCGATATTAACCAAATTAAACACTAAATTTGAGCATGCCTTTTTCCTCTCTGCTCTCTGCTTTTGGTCTGAAACGAGGTTAATCTTCAGTCAGGAGGAGGATTTAATGCTAAGTGAACTTAACTGCTGTAAAACTGTCATCGGAATGGATACCTCAATTCTCCCCGCTCGCAGCAGTTAAAACACTGAGCGCTGTAAATTTTGGACCGGCATCGACGGACATTAGCTCAGCAGGATCTCAGGAGAGGAGCGTTGGATTCTCCTCAGCTGGAGGAGGTCTGCTTACCATGAATTTACTCCTGACCAACAAACTGCGAACTTGCAGGAATCCCAACGGAAGACGAGTCCAGACACGGCAGCAAAACACGAATGAGCAGAAGAAATGATCTCGAATCGCAGATCGAATCAGCTTCAGACTGAAGTCTCTCCATCGGTGAGGTGATGTGACTGCAGAACTCCCCCCAAAATAAAAATCGCTGCAAAATCGCATATAAAAGGAGCAACTTTCCACAATCACGCCCAACAGTTTCAATCCAAACTTATCAATAAACCAAGTTAAGTTAAATTAACATGATGATGTATTTGTAGTCACACTAAGTTCATAAAAATGGAGGATTTTTCATTAAAAAGTGTAAAAGAACATCAAAACTCGTTTCATTTGATGGGATGTTGGAGATTCACCTTTAAAGGGTATTTTAGGGATTTTGTAGTTGTGTTTTTTGAGCAGTGAATGACTCATTTTCACACTAATTGTACTCAGTATGAGCTACAACCTGATTCATCAAAGCACACCATCTCATTAATTAGAGTAGATGAAATACTGATGCAATATAAAATGAACATTAAACACACTATGACACATATTGACGCAGCTAATTAAATTCCATGAAGAGAAAACAAAATGGTTTATTTTTTGCATTAAATCCTTCATTTTGTTTGGACGTCATTCACAGTTTGACGGTTCAGCTTCTGCAGCGACGTGTTCGAGGAGTTCAGCGCCATCGGGAAACGGCTGGACGTGAGGTCGGTGTGTGTGGAGTCCTACCTCGAGTGGATTACGGTTAGATTTCACCCAAACTTTAAAAGTCAAGGGGACAAAAGCTGGAGCGAGTTTTCAGCATCCTCAGCTGAAACGGCGTCCTTGTGCTGACACACATGTTGCAGGACGTGAGGCTCTAATAGGGGACAGTGTAGGACGTACAGCAGAGTGGACAGTGAATTCAGGTCCGCTGTGTTCTTTTATGATGACCTGTTGTCTTTGAGGGCCTCAGGAACAAACACGTCACACCCTCTTGGGGCGCACGCCGCCCGAACAGATACCCAAAATATCCCAGAATGGACCTGCTGTGCTGCGTTCACTGACCGCTGTGCAGAAACGAGAGCAGAGCCGAGTCCACGCTGTGACAGCCAACGCTGACAGAAAGTTGGTGCTTGAAAAGGGAACTTTAACTGAATAAGGCGGAAAACACTGGAACCAGGAAGGACGGGATCAGTTATGAGCTGACACAACAGACTCAGACAGACGGACTGAACAAAGGCCTCACAATGACAGCCTGCCCGACCACTTTGTCCTAAATGAGAGCCGGTCTGTGCAGCGTCTCCTCTGTATCCTGAGCGCCATCAGCTCACCCTTCTATTCTTTCCTCATGCATCAGCTCGATTCTGTCTTTCTCTCGTGCGTCGTTTCATTCTCGTGTGGCGCCCGCTGAATCCTTGGAATCCACGCCGAGTAGGCGTGATCAGCAGCGAGAGGGGGGCATGAAGGGGGGCGCCGAGGCTGGGCTGCATCACGCGGCTCCACAGTCGTAGGGAAAGCGTGGCATCAGGATCATAGCGTCTTCTTTTGTGTTTTTTTTTTTTCTCTGATGGCGGTCTGCACATCCATGAACACACTGCTAACAGGAGCTGCTAACAGCTAATTCAGCTGACTTTAATGATGCATGTGATGTCACACAGGGAGACAAACTTCCTGTTTAAAGCAAAAATTTAATGTGCAGTGAATGTTTCAGCACACGCAGCCAATCAGAAAAGAGTCTGACACACACACACACACACACACACTGCGTATTATAAATGATGTTTTAGCCAGAAAACATCGAGCTGAGTGATTCCTGCTCCCATCTGACTCCAAACTTTTCTAATTAGACATCATGTAGCTGTGGTCAGAGGGGATGTGTCACATTTACCATCAGTGACATTTTGTTTAACATGTCTGCCTGAGGCGGGAACAAACGCAAACACTGGCTGAACCCAAATCCTCCTGACGCCCACAGACTGGATGTGACGCTGCTCTGTGATCAGCTCATTTAACTTCACTGGAGTAATGAGGGAGCATTTTAGTCAAAGCCCAAAAAACATTATCATCCAGGTGCCTTCAGACGCGCTGATGGGGAGGAGGAAGAATCACACAGATCCATTTGAAATTGGTTGAGTTGATTTGTACAGTGATAAAAAAAAACCCACGGTGATAAAACACGATGACAAACTGAGAGGAGAAAATTACAAATTTGTGCAGGAGAGATATGAAAACAACATCACGCCTCAGACTAAAATGAAAGCGAGCAAACTTCAAACTCCGATGACAAGCGACGGCCGCTCTGAGCCCGATAAGGACGCCAAATGACAAGAGAGCGCAGCATGGTGGGAAAGAGGAGAAGACTGCGGCGTGCACCAAATGACAAAGCAAAGGAGCGAATCAGACGACTGATCAGCAGAACAGTGGACGGACGGAGAGCGGAGGAGGAGGAAGGAGGCGACTTCCCGCTCGGACCAAAGCGTGTGAGAACACACAGATCAGGAAGTGCATGGACGCACTTCCTGAAGTCATACTGAGGTTTGGGTTGGACGGCAGTTTGCTGACAGGTGAGAGTTTTCCTCAGTTTGTTGTTGCGCCAATTAGCAAAGCTCCAAAGCTCCAAAGCTCCTCCGAGGTTTGTTCAAGGTTCAGCTGCGACTGTTGAGCAGGATGGCAGGATGACATCCAGCCTGTGCGGAGGCCTCCAGCCTGCACACACACTGCTGACGGCAAAGAAGTCCGAATAAAGTCCATAAAAGGAACATTTCTGTGTGTACGTGCAGGGTCTGCAGAAAGTGAAGCGCTTCTTACTTACAACCTCGATCCTGAAGCAGCCTGGACCCAAACAAGCCGAGTTCACTGACGGCGTTCGTCCCCTTCATCCATCACGTGTTCACAAAGAGGTGAAGCTCGCTCCATCCTCTGTGAGCGACTGATTCAAACCCAACCATGATCCTCTCACCTGTTACCACTGAGCCTGTTCACCTGTGGAATGTTCCAAACAGGTGTTTTTGGAGCGTTCCACATCTTTCCCAGTCTGTGAAACATGAGACATTTACAGAAATCAATGAAGCCGATGAGGAAAAACATTACATATATTACCTTTGAGCTGATTTCAGGTCAGTTTGTGATCAGCAGGTGATCCCATTCTGTTTATCGCTCAAAGCGTCTCAACGTTGTTGGAATCAGGGTTGTCGTAAAGTGAGTGACCGGCGACGGTCCATGTCTGCAGCAGCCATAAGGCTTAATGAAGAGTCAGACAGCTTAATTAATTATTAAATATTGGAAACGAGCAAATGAATTAGTCTTTCCTAACGGCCGCCCGCCCGGCTGCAGTACATACTAATTCCACACCCCCGATTGGACCTCCGTCTGACACTGTGTGTACAAAGAGCAAAGACAGCGACCTGAAACCAACAACGCGAGCAGATCGATGAGCGAGCTCACGGACCGTTTGTATTGATCACACGGTCAATAATGATCTCATCGTTAGGGAAGTTTTCAGAAAGAAAGTGTTAAATTAGATACGAGGGAGACGCACTGTGGTACTCATGTTTACATTAGTCGTGTACGGTGGCCTCTGCGGGACATTAATCTATCCATTAGCACAGTATATAAAATACATATTACACTTTTACTCAACTACCTTCATCTGACAGCTGGTTCTTTCAGATGACAGCTTTCATCGTTCAGACACAAAGCTGAAGCAGCGTGTGATGTTTCCATGAGTTTCCAGCCTGAACGTCTGGATTTCTTCCTCCAGCTGCTGCTCTGTAAACATGCTGGAGCCACTGCCCTGCTTCTTTCTAATGTTTGTGGTTTTCGGGCTTAATTGACCACTGGCTGTACAACAAATTGGCCTTCGGAGATAATAAAGATTTAGTGGAGAGCGGGCTTTGGGCCGGGCTTCACCTGCTGGATTCAAACCCTCCGTGACTTTCCATGAGCTCCTGTAATTACTCTCAGCCAAATATGCTTTTGTGCTCAGCTGTGGAGCGAGACAGGGGTGTCCTCTGACTCCCCTCCTCTTTGTAATCTTTATCGAACCATTATCCTGTCCCATCTATCCGACGAGCACACTCTATTACCGATATCGCCGCACACACTCCGAGCTTTCCTTCATGCTGTCATGACTCCACCGGTGCGGCTTTCCAAAGGCTGCTACCAACATTTTTGCATTAAAGCTGTTAAATATCGTTAATCTCTACATGTAGACAGAGTCATTTACACACATGTTGACACGTGTGTGTGTGTGTGTGTGTGTGTGTGTGTGTGTGTGTGTGTGTGTATGGTTAAGGTGGCTTCACAGATTAATAAATGTTGCACTTTTAATTAATTGCCACATTATTTTGCATTCATTAATCAGCTGCAGCAGACTTTCAGCTCATAGAAGCTTTCAGACTGAAACCAAAACCCCACCGAGACGCTGAGGAGGAGCCTTCATGGACAGCAAAGCCCTGAAGGAAGAGGACAGGAAGCACGTCCGCGTCCGCGTCCACATCCACGTCCATGTCCACGTCCACGTCCACACCCACGTCCGCGTCCGCGTCCGCGTCCACGTCCACGTCCACGTCCGCGGCATCTTCATCGTGTCAGCACTTAAGCCTGGATCACCTCTAACGATGGTCACTGTCAGATTTAACGATCACAGTGTCAGAAGGTCTCGCTATAGCAGCCCGTCTTATCTCACAGGATTGTGTATTTTTTATGATTAAATAAACCCAGAATGATAAAACTCCTCGCGACGACAAAATAAGAATTTCCTGTGCGAAGCTGATAATCGTCGTGTTTAAGACGAGTAACTTTGAGCTAAAACTTTATTTATTCTCCTTTTCCCTCCG
Organism: Chaetodon auriga; assembly: GCF_051107435.1. Taxonomy (NCBI): domain Eukaryota; kingdom Metazoa; phylum Chordata; class Actinopteri; order Chaetodontiformes; family Chaetodontidae; genus Chaetodon; species Chaetodon auriga. The sequence goes on from NC_135082.1 coordinate 27,838,602, forward strand.
CGCCGTCTGACAGGCTGCGACTGCTTCATGTCCTTCAGGTGAGAGTTTTCAACACTTAATGATTGTCTGATAGCATGTCTGAAAGGGCTTTTAGCTGTTAGCCTCTAATGGTGCACCTTCATTTCCCAAAATATGTGGCTCCCACTCTCAGACAGCGGCTGAGGAGGAGAACTTGAAGAGTCGCTCGTGGTGATTTCAGAGGCAGACAAGTTTCCATCAGCGGTCCAGTCTTTGTAACAGAAGTCAGCTTTCATCCACCAGACGCATGCTAACATTTCAGACGTGAGCGTGAACAGGTCCAGTGGTGTGATGTTTCAGTTCTTTGTCTTTAGCTAACAGGATCTCTCCTGCTCCATTTCGCTCTTTGCAGTTAAAAAAATCAAATCGTTCGGGTCGAGAGCACGAAATCTGCTAAGATTTTATTCTTACCTCAACTGTCACCTGAAGAGAGTGTCAGAGGATGATGGGTGTCATCTCTTCACAGCATCGCCGCCCGGTGGACACAGTCAGCATTACACACACGAGAGGGACAAAGACAAACGGCCAAAGATGGGTTTTTTTTGTTTTTTATTGTTAAAATTTGATGGCACGAAAAGGTTGACCATGTGGTTAAAGAGCACGTTAAAGGGTTAAATGAGTAACACATACTCAGAGCCCCGAATGTTAGCGGCAGGCTAGCAGCTACAAACGAAGGATTGATTCATTCAGACTAATACTGTGACGCTCTCACACTCATCACGTTTCAGCAGCCGTGTTCGGCCTTGACTTCTGTTCTGCATCCTTAAATGTGTGTTAATGTTTATGATCTGTTCATTCTGCTTCTCTTCCTCTCTTATCTTTCAGGCTGAGTCTGTGTGTTCATGCAGCTTTTAGGAGTAAAATTCAAGAACTTTCAGGGTTCAGCTGTTACGATAAATATCAACTGCAAAAAACAGTTTACGTGCATATTATCACCCTGTTTATTTTACCAGCTGTCCATATTAAGTTTGGATGCTTTGAAGATGATTATTTAAGTCTTGCTAATTTCCAGAGTCAGAGATCAAAACAGGACGAATCTCACTATGAACGACGAGTGAACACAAACAAAGAATTCATCCTCTCCTAATCCTTTAAAAACAGGTTAAATGTTTGTATGTACCAGCGAGAAAAGGAGACTCAAAAATGAAAATAATCACTGAAAAAACTATTTGCACTGCAGCCGGAGAACGTGTTGTACAATGGTTTGTATTAATATTCTGAGTTTAGTGATTAAATAAACTACTTAATAAAACTCAGTAAGTGAGTAAATTTACATATTTATTGAGTTTATTTACATACAAGGTTAGAAAATATCTGCATTAGAGGATATCTAGATGTTTCTGGAGCTGGAGCCCAAACTGGAGCCCCTTTAGCTCCTCCAGTCCTCCAGAATGCAGGACGTGGTCTTGAGCAGCACAGGAAGTGTCCTGTCCACAGAGCTGAGATGAAGGCTGGTGAGGAACGCCGTCACCAGCGTGACGCCATCAACAAGTCAGCAGGACGAGGACCTGCGGAAAGCTTCCAGGCATGAAGCCACTGCGAAGACATGGAGACGAGAGGACAGTCATCACATATAACGGACCAGGTATGAGACATTAACACGTGTTGTTTATCTGCTCTCAGGTCATGAAGCATTTACATGTGCGTTCATGTCTCACTGGCATTGTTTTTCTATCTGGCTGCAGAAAGTGAAATCCAGAGAAAGGCTTTACCCTGACAGGAAGTGGATCAGTGGTCATTACCTGAGGCCACAGTTCACGTCAGAGGAAACGTGTCGTCTTTGCAGTAACGACGGACATGAAGGCGAGTTCATATCATGATGTATCACATCTGAGAGAGGTGACTTCTGAGCACTCATTTGGCTCTGAAGAGCAGAAACAGCACAAGTTTCTGAATGCACAACATGCCTAACATTACTGTATGTGTGCGTGTGTGTGCGTGTGTTTGTGCGTGTGTGCGTGTGTGTGTGTGTGTGTGTGTGTGTGTGTGTGTGTGTGTGTGCTTTTCACCCTGTGTTTGGGTGCTATTTGCTGAACTCTTGAAAACAAGCTGCTGGAGATTAACAGAGTCTATCTTCACACCATCATGGAGAGGAGGCTTTATGCCGAGGTGTTACACACACACACACACACACACACACACACACACACACACACACACAGAGTTATACAGCGGGAGAATAAAAGGCTGCCCCCCCTCTTCCTCTCATGCTGACAGGGCGGCTTAGAAAGCTTCATCATGATTCAGACATCCGTCAACACTCTGCAGTGGAAGATAAACGTCGCTTTATTTGGACGAGTCAAACAAGGAAACCATGAATCTGTGAGGACTTCCTGTTAACACTAATTACGCACACACACACACACACACACACATACACACACACAAACAACAGCAGTAAAACGCTGCATATGCGTCTGAGAGCCGCTATTCATCTGAGTTTTCGGGAAACCAATAAAGACGCATCATAATAAAAGAAATGACGTCGAGAAGCTTGAAGCATAGAAATGAGTGATGAGTTCAATGGAGCAACTTTAAAGCAGAACAGCAGATGTACTGCATATAATACATACTACATGGTATTAATACATAATACATGGAGGCCGGGATGAGTACAAATACAAGCAGAACGGAATGTTGTCATAGAATATGTCATAAAACAATAAACAATAACGGACAATAAAGGACATAATCAACAGCAGAAGTGAGTGTTGAATATCGGCTCATCGACCGTCAGACCTGGGCTGCAGCAGCTGTAGCCTCAGGATCTTGCTCATGGGCACTTTGGCAGCGTTGTTGCACCCTCAGATGTAACACATCCCTCCACGCTCGCTGCCTCATGGCGCTCTCGTTCCAGGCTGGGATTGAACCGACGCCCTCTGTGCTGAAAGTCATCCTCTCCTCCAGCGGGAAGCTGCGGGTTAAATCCCCGACCTCGGGTTCACCTCCCTCCACAGGTTCCTCTCTCCTCTTTAACTCCCTGTGGGGGTCATTAAAGCTTCAGCTAACGGTGAATTCAGACCCGTGGAGATTTCTTCATCCCGCGCTCCATCTGTGGGAGGCCTGATGGAGCCGCTGACTGGGTGTCGGTAATAACGAGCGGCGGTGGAAGAAGAATTGAAATCCTTCAGGTAAAGTGTCAGGTTCACTTTGGGGTGGTGCTCCATTAAAAGAGAAAGCCTGCATTCAAAATGTTCTGTTAGCAAGAGCATGGAAGCAGCTCCAGTAAGATTGACCAATTATCAAAAGGAGAAGTGCTCATGGTGTCAGATTCTGAACAGTAACACCCGACTCAGCGGTCAGAGCGAGCCTCTCTGTGGCTGATCATTACCTGCACTCAAAGCGGGTCCAGGTGTGCTCCTGCAGGTGTCGGGTCTCTGTGTGTGTGCGACCCTCCAACGACTTGTTTCTGGAATTAGTTTCTGTGTATTTCTACTGATTCTGAGGATGCGCGGTATGTTTCTGCTCCTTTTGGCTGCAGCTGCTTTTTAATTGGTGGATCATCATGGATCCAGGAAGCAGGGATGCTGAGGGGACCCGCAGAGTCCAGGATGCAGATTTGGCCCTTACTGGATGAGAACCGGCCCCCGTCAGCAGCACTGAATCCGGTTTTGGGCCGGTCATCCTGGTGCATCATGAGTCCGGCAGCCCGGTGTGCTGGATTAAGACCATTTCAGTCTTCTGGTTCTTCCAAAACAAGCAGCACGAAGTGCAGATTTACTGATGTGTCCTGTTTCTCTTTGTTTGAGATAAACTGTCATCTGCAGTAAATTCAGTGAAGAAGGGAAAGAGCTGTGGAGTTCTTCTCTCACTGGCTTAATTTTCATCTCTTTCAGAGAAAAACAAGTCAAAGAAAAATGACCTTTTGTGTGTCTCACAGCTCGGAGGGAAAAGCTTCAGCGCAGCTCTTAACTAAACGCACTTAATGTTCTGAATGACGCAGGTATTAGTTTGACTTTCACTCGCAGCGTCTTGACTCGCCTGTTTTCAAAGTGTTTCCTGTTCACCAGTCAGTCCCGCAGCTCCAGGTGGAGGTGACAGGTCGGATCCCTCCCACCTGGACTTAAATAGCAGGGGGAGGTGGAGCTCAGCAGGTAACTTCCACACACCACATCTCAAGCACTGTAATCACGAGTGCGTTTTTCTTTTAGATTACAGGGTTTTCTGCCCGCTCACCAGCAGAAAGCATGAAGGAGCTTTTACCAGGAGGCGTTTTTGAAGGTGTTTTTTCCAGAGACAGATAAAAATGTCTTCTCTGAGTGTGTCCTGCAGGCACCATCTCGCCCATTGTCCTCGCCTGTGTTAGAGAGGGTGGCAACACGAGGAGCGTCTGGCAGCTAAAAGCATTCCTGCGGGGTCGCCCTGGTCGCCTCGCGCTCCCTGTAAACCCAGACTCATTCACTGCTTGTTTGTTTGCAGAGAAACTCTCAGAGTGTCAGCGGATCCCAGCGCCGCCACGTCGCTCGTGTCTGCCACCGCCTGATTTTATTGGACACGTTTATTGTTTTTGGGCCCAGCATGGCCGACATGGATGCTGCATGCTTTAATTAAAAGTGTTGGATCTCATCCCAGAGGGTTTGAGGGAGGTGGGAGTGTCTGCGCGCCCCTTTCTGTCCGGCTGCAGCCAGGTTGCCAGGTAGACGTGACGAATATGTGCTGAACATGTAGGCATCACACCGAGGCTTTGTGTGGCCAAACGGAGCTGCCTGGGCTGCACGCTGTAAAAAACAAACATGTTGTGCAGTGTTCAGACTGCCTTCAGCTGTGCTTCATGTGCACATATCCTGACCTGCAGTCTGTAATGGAGTCAAACTGCACAAACACTGGATCCTGCATGTGTTCATTCACTGGTTAAACCTTCTATTTGTGGTAAAGAGCCACATCTCTTAAAGTGCACAAGTCCAGTTGTTTGCTTCCTGTTGTAGATTTGAGTGATTATCTTGATCATGATAAGATCACTGATGTGCAAAATCTCATATTAACTGCTTTTGTTGCAACTTTCTTGTGCATAAAACGGATCATTCATCATGAAAAGGAAGCTGCTCGGGCGGCACAGTAGCCTCTGAAGGCTTAAGGTGTCCATTTTTTACAGTGTGCTCTCCATTGTGCTTCACTGACACACATAAAAAGTTCCTCTGCTTCAATTTGTGCCAATCTGACTTTGGAAAAAGGGGAAAATATGTTCTTTCTCCACGGTGATCCGTCTTCAAAGTGGGCCTGTGTGTACTGAGGAGGGTGGTGGCGGGGTGGTGATAAGTGTTGGGGATGTAGTAAATTTGAATACAATGACATAAAATAAAGCTGGTTGTCATGCTCGGCGGTTCTGCTCCGGCGGGCCTTTCCTTTCTGTCTAAAGCTGCTCGACACAGTTCCGGATTTACCAAATCCTCCGAAGACGAAACGAACCCTGTCGCTTCATTGTGTGAGAGCTGCCGTCAAACAGCCCCCCCCACCTCCTCCATCCTCCCGCCGGTCCTCCTCTCTCTCTCTCTCTCTCTCTCTCTCTCTCTCTCTCTCTCTCTCTCTCTCTCGGTACAGATGGGGGAGGACAGGCAGGAAGTCAGGTTGCAGTTTGAGCGTTTAAGCTTTGGGGATTGGTTTCAATTTAATGCGGCGACGTAAAAAAGAAAGAATCAATTTAAAGTAGCTGGGTCCCCCGGGTCACCTGGTCGAGCGAGCAGTGGAAATGACAGAGGGGGGGATAGAGAGATAAAAAGCCCTGATGAAAGGAACAGAGAGAAAAGAGAAATAATTACGGGAAAGCCTGCCATGTTACAGGGAAATAAGGGGATATTAAAGCACAAAATACACTTAGACTGCCTTGTTCAAATGATCTGTAACATTTATCTGCAAATGAGAAAAACTCTGAAAGGCTTAATGTGAAAATAGTTTAACGAGGGAAAAAAAACAAAACAATTAAACCAAGAGGAAAAAAAAAGAAAATATTCCCAAACGGTCTGAAGAATTTTGATAATAAGAATAAAAAGAAAATGACTCGATAAACTTTCCCTGTTTGAAAAGCTGAAGAAACATCTGGTAATTGGCACAGAGCTTCAGGAGGAAGAAACGTTCAGAATTAAATATGTGGAAACTTCAAATTAAGGCTAAAACAGAAGAGAAATAACAAAACCCCCCCAAAACATTCAGGATGTAAAAAGATAATCAAAAATAAATATGATCATCAAAACATTTACAGAAAATCCCAGCTGGAAAATCTTAAAGCAAACTAATGAGACCGTGACAATAAAGCAGATTTCACTCTGGTGCCCAAAAAGAACAAAAGATTCTCTGAAAACAGATGAAAAGATTTTTCTTTTTTTTGGAGAAAATTTCAACTTTAAAGCAGTTTGTGTAAATATGCACTGTCAGCAGAAGACTTTCACAATTAAGTTAGCTGAGAACAGTAATGCAAGGAATTAGCTAAAAATGCTACTAGCATGTTTTACACATCTCTGCTAATGAAGGACGCAGCAAGATACAATCAACGAAGCGTTCCTCAGACTGAAGGTCATGTGACCAGGACTCGTCCCTTGTCCAAACATCTAACCCAGAAGCCGTGGCCTGCAGCCTGTGGACCGGCCGTCCTGTGGACATCACGTCCAGAGGGGTCGCACTTCGTGTTGGGTCTTTGGTCTTCTTGCTCTCTGTGTTCTTTTGAAGCGCTCGCTCTACAAAAGGTGAAATATAAATAAACTTTACTCAGCGCGTCTCAACAGTGGTGCCAGTTAAAGCTCATTTGAATTTGAGACGGAGGGATGAGGTGCTGAAGGATGTGGAGGCAGGAGGAAAGAGCTTGAATCGGATCCAGATGGCTCCGCAGAAAGTGAGACGAGCCGACAGCCAAACACAGCGAGGACTTCAGAGAGCGAGAGACAGAGAGTAATTAAAGGTGTTTCTAAAGGGGCCGTTTGATGTAAAGCTTCCCAGCAGGACTCGCTTTCACACCGCGGACAGGAGGAGAGCTAACATGACAGTTGGCAATAAATCTTAAAACACTTTTATTTGTTCCCGCGCAGATAAACAAACAGAGGCTTCGAATCTGACAGGATCTCAGAAATCTAAAAATATTCTGCGGTTTAATTAGGCCGACGATGACCCGGTGAGCTTTCAGGGGGGTAAACAGCCGCTTTCATACCTCCTGCCTTTTGTTGTTGTTGTTTGGATGCAGAGCCACCTTCTCTCAGGTAACGAAGCTGCCAGAACCTCAGGAGTCACTTCCACCACGCACACACAACAAAAGGCTTTATGTTTTGGTGGAAGGGCACCGCTGCTGTTTATCTGCCAGCAATTAGCATGGCAAATGCTGCGGCTCTGGCCTGCAGTCAGCGTGACTCAATCAGCGAATACATTGGCGACACGGAGACGACAGGGAGAATGCAAGGCGATGCAGAAATAAATTACAGACATGACAACGGGAACGGGAACAGCTCAGAGAGGAACAAGATGTTGAGATGAGAGAAACTAATCAGCCACAATGCAGATCTGCTTACAGTGTGGATGATTAGCTGCACCGGTCTCAGGTGGCAGCTACACCACGTCAGAAGACAAAGAAGACGTGTCGCGCCGTCGCAGCTGGGAAGTAATCCTCATCGCCGGTCGGCCTGACGTTGACGCAAGAAATGGTGGTTTACAGATCAAAAGAGCTAAATATGGAGGTTCAGACCTCCAGGTTACACTAAACCATCAGTTTAACAGCATTTCAATGTCGATCAGCGACAGTAGTGACGAATGTGCAGCTCCAGAGCTTCACGGTGAGTTTCAGTTCATTGTCCAGACTTCTGGTTCGCTCTCGTCGCTTCGTTTTCAGAGAAAAAGCCGTAAAAAGCCACTGAACACTGACCACAGAGCAGCAAACAGCAGACAGACACAGTTACAGATGAGCTGCTGGACCTAAGAAGCAAAAGTTGTTTGGTGGAGACCAAAAGCGGAGCTAAAAGCCTGGGGTGAGGGTTTGCTGATGCTAACGCTAACGTTACCTTCAAGCAGTCCGCTGTAGCTGCAGTAACGCACTTTTTGTCTTGGACTTCTCGTGTTGTATTAACAAGAGCGCAGACCTGCTGTTCATTTCTCTTCGTATTGATTTGAAATCAAGCAGCACGTCCCCAAAGCGCCCTCAAACACAGCATCAGGGAAAAGATTTGTTGCGTCTTTGAGCAGCGACAGTGAACACAGCTCAACTTTCTGTGTGTTCGGGCTTTTTCTGCTCTTTTCAAAATGAGAAGCAGCAGAAGAGACGCTTTACTTGGTTTCTGTCAATATTCACTCTTCAGGAAATACAGTAGAGTACAATACGACGGAAAGAGGCCAGACACAAACATATGCGACCGCATTGATCATAAACGAGCTGCAAACGTTTTCATTTTGCTGGAAAGAAAACACCAACAACGTTTTTGTGTCTGCTGAAGATCGAGCTGCCTGAAGATGCTCCGACTCCTCTGACAGACGGCTGAACCTCGGAGGAGAGGTGACGGAGCTGCGGCTGCAGGCTGTCGAGGTGGTGCTGACGACCAAATCGAGAGGAAATAACTCTAATTCTCGTCTCAGTCACTTCACAGGTCGCCTTCCCGCAGGTGGAACATCAAACAGTAACCAAATGAAACCAGTATTTCGTTTATCTGATGGACGGCGAGCGAAGGCAAAGCCAGCGAGCTGTTTCTTGTTTGCCGTCCTGACGGCCGTGTCAGCGCTCGCCGCTGAGAAACAGGATGTTGAATCAGGCCTCGTGTCTGTTTCCCCGACTCCACTCCACTCCACTGTCTCTGTTCAGTCCTGTGTACACAAATCTGCCCGAGAAAAGGCGTTTTGAATTGCAAATGATGCCGAGAGAGCGATCGGAGGAGCGGGGGGGGGGTTGATGACAAAACTCCTTCTGCCGTTCGAGTGTAACACGGCGAGAAGAGAGCGTGTTTACAAACGATACGATCTGCAAATGGAGCGTCAGCGGCGAAGCTCTCAGGATGAGATGGAGTCCACGAAGAAGAAGTGAACTGCTCCGATGGGACAGGATGAATAAAATTATAACGTGCGTCCTCCACCGGCTCCTCTTTTATCTCTTCCTCCTCTATCCTTCCTCGCTGCTCCTGTGTGATTCGACCTCCTTCTTTCCCCATTTGTTTTTTTTCCCCTCTCCCCCTCTGGAACATCTCCCCCTACGTCCTCCCTCCTGTCCTCCCACCGTTTCTTCCTCCTTTTCTTCATTTCCTTTGCTCTTGTCTAAAATTGAGAACAGAACAGCTGGTAATTGAAGATCATTGTCTCTCCTCAGGCCCTCAGGATTTGCAATGCCTCTCTCGCCGCAGCTCATCTTCGCCAGACAATTTTTTTGGTCCTTTTTGTTTGCTTTTTTTTCTCCTCTTCTTCTTCTTCTTCTTCCCCCATAAACTCCACAAGCCCTTTTTGAAATTGGATTTTCATTTGAGATGGACCAGGAGCACCCGTCGTGTTTATTCCACCTTCCTCCCATCAATTTTCCTTTCTCTTTTCTTCACTTCATTTCAGCCCGTTCTCTCCTCTATCTCCTCCTGTGAATTATCTCCTCTCAGTCCAGCTCGGACAGGAGCTCCATTTTCCTCCTGACGGAGGTTTAAAAAAAAAATCACTCTGCAGTTTGGAGTCGGTTGCCGTTCGAGGGGCGAGAGAAGAAACTGAGAAGATCCTGATCGGGGAGGACGTGTTCCTGATTCTCTGTTGTCTGCCGGAGGTACAGGACGTTCTGACCTCGCTCGAGTTTCTGCAGACCCACAAAAAACCTTGATTTTATATTAGCTTCATGACAAATGCGTAACGATGGCAGTAATTCATGCTGTCGTTGAGTCGTACGTTAAAGGAAAGTCTCCGGGCGTGTTTTTGCTCTCTGCTTCAGGCCTCAGAGTCTAATGAAAAGATAAACGGCCCAATTAGGAACCTCACCAGGTGGAAAGTAACGACCTGCTGTTTTTAAGTACTTAAAGGTCCAGTTTGTAGGATTTTAGTGGCATCTAGCAGTGAGCTCGCAGACTGCAACCAGCTGAACACCCCTCGACTCACCGTCCCCTACGGCGCGAGTGGCGCTCTCTGGAGGCAGTGTTTGATTTGTCCATTCTGGGCTCCTGTAGACACATGGTGGACTCTGTGGACTCACAACGATTGATTGCAAACACAGTTCTGAATATTACATTTTTAAATCCTACACTGGTCCCTTAATTACAGTATTACCGATGCTCGAGTATTTCGGCTTCGGAGACTTTCTACCTTCGAGTCTGAGTCTTCTGCCCCTTTGAACGGATTTCACTGACAGTGCCGAAGTCTCTCTCTCATTTTCTGTTCACTCGTGGTGTTTTTCTTGGTTGGCTAAATGATCTGACAGCTGGAACCAACACGTCTGCCAAAGGCTTCGAGGACTTCTTCCACCAAGAGGGAAAATACAGAAATAAGACCGAAAAAGTCAAATTAAATCATTAACAGTTAAAACGAAGGAGCACTTCTCCTGACGAACGATGGCGATCAGCGATTGGTCGCGAGGTACGCACATTCAAGGGCGTTCATGTTTCTGTCTGGCTGCTGATTGGTCAGCTGAACGCACTGCTGAACACAGTCAGTCCAGAGAAACACAACATGAGAGCAGATTCACAGAGAAACATCTCTGATTCTCTTCAAGGGAGACGAGTTAAGGTCTGCCCAAAGAATCATTGAGAGATTTTTGAGAAAAACTGTTGGTAAAAGTCTGAAAAGTCACCAAATCTGTTCAGTTAGTCGGCAATGCTGGTGAAAGCTGATGATGGAAGATGGTTTGCTGTTGGTCAACAACACTAAATCGTGTCACGGTTGACTGGAATTGAAGCCTGTGTGAAAGCTTCATGTGGATTCGCTCCTCCTGCGGTGACTGAAGGAGTCCATTTCATTCAGCTTTAAAGCGTTAGCTTCATGTCTCTGGTGCTCTTAACCCTGTGGTTTGTTTGTTCTTAGGTTTGTTTGTTTTAACCTGCTGGCAGCACCAGAGGGGCGGAGTCACTGCAACTCGCCTCATCATGGACACATGCATCAATCAGTTTTATCCCTGTCCCTGTTATTATCTAAACCATCAATTGTCCTCTGCTAAAGCTCGCCTGCGTCAGCCATGAAACCATGAAATACTGTATATTGGCTAACACTGTCTATTGAGCTAACCCCGCGCTCATCATCAACATGACTGGCAGTTTATGGCAGCATGAAATTAAAGGATCTTGTTTAACTGCAGAGGAACATCGCTCTCTGATCGTCTCCGAGCAGCGTGGCGTGGAACGGCATGCGTGACGGTGTCAGAGCAGCCCGACCGGCCGCCGCCCGGAGCCATAATAAACACGGCGGCCGGGATATTGCAGGATTCAGCAATCCCAGTGTTGAGAAATTAGCCTGTCTCTCTCCTTCACTGTTATTGATCACCTGACTTCCTTATACATTTCCACATAATAGGCACCACTGACTTAATTAGTCAAAAGAGAGGCTGGGTAATTACATGTCACTTTAACAATGTGTTTTATTGCCTACAAGCTCTGGTGGTACCAAGCGAATCTAATGGTGGATTTAATGCAAAGTGGAATAGAGAGGGAGGGATAGAGAGGAGAGGATAGAGGATGTATAAAGGGAAGGAAGGCTGAGTCCAGGAATATGAATGATTTCACCCTGCATGGCTTCTTATTTGTGCAGCTTCTTCCACTGTTTTTCGCTGAAAAGTTGGCAGGCCGGGGAAACTGATTCTGGTGTCTAAGGACCAAACCACAAGTGGCTCTCGCTTTCTGAGCCGCTGCCAGAGCTGTGCAAGTTTTTCAGACGGACACCGAGTCAGGCCTCAAGTTTATTAGATAAGTGTTGAGTGTTGGAAGTCATCTTGATGTTGCCAGAGAGATGAATTGACTCATTTGACCTCATGTGGAAGAAAACTCAAACATTCTGGAGAGCGTCCCAGAACACACGGATCTGTTGATCTGCAGGTCTAAAGGTAAGACATGTAGCATATGTAGAGGGAAAAATGAAAAAAATGAACAGTGACTACCATGAAATCATATGTAAACGCTTGGATTTAAACGGAAAATGGCCAGTGTGGACAAATAAAGGCCAGTTGCTAAAAGCTGGTAAAAAAAAACAAACATCTCACATGATGAATTTAGTCTAATGATCATTTCCACAACTTTAATTCCATCAGTGTGACAGCAGGCAGGTTCAGGTGGTCCTCACCAGGTGAACAGCCTCATAGGTCGTCTGTGCAAATGGCTTATTACGACCCATATTTACGGTTATTGCTGGGCTGCGACCTCTAGTGGCCGTAGAAATTATTACAGGACCAAAGGAGGAAGTCAGGTGATGTACATAGCTAACACACTCATTTTAACCCAAACACGATCCTTTCCTAAACCTAACCAAACTTCATCATGTTGACCACGTGACGACGAAGGTTGGGTATGACGAAGGTCCAGCACACGTGTTGCTGGGACTCACGTGTGTCATTTTAGGAGTCATTAACAATCAATCTGCTCAGTCGTCAGGTGTGATTACTGCTTTACAAACATAAAGGAAAGGTTCAGTGGTGGTTGAGGCTTCTTCACGTGTTTGTTCTCTCCTGTAGGCGATCGCAGCCTCTTAAAGCTCTGAACTTCAGTTTTCAGTCCAGTGGAGATCCCAAAGTCTGCAAAGCATATCAGGTCTGAACACATCTCTAATTTTTCCATTTGATTGAAAAATCACTCAGCGTAAAGCCTCATCATGACATCAACAAGGAGCCTGCAGAGGTTGAGATGAGCTAGAACTGGTCAAAGAGTGAAGCAGCTTCCTTCTCTAGAGGGTCTTGCATATTAGTGTGTTCAGATGCACTCAGTTAAAGTTAATATGCACTAATATTAACATTGGATGTATTCTCAGAAAATCTAAATCATTGAGGTTTATCTTCAGGGGCTCACGACCAGAAGATACTTCAGCCTGCGGCTGTTGGACCAACAGAAATGCATCACAGCAAACATAATTCACTCACTCAAAAAGGTGTTTTTAGTACTGATTTGGTCGTTTGTGCAAACCTTTGATGGCGTGCTGCACCTCTCCATTCACACACCTCAAGCTGCGAAGTTTGGAATCGATGCAGAACACATTTCTCAAATCAATCTGCACCGTTCACTGCGCACAACCAGAGCAGACGCAGTGCTGAAGATACACGACCCGAGACTCAAGGTGACAGGAAGCCAAAGATGGACGCCAGGAAACATACAAGAGACACAGCAGAGACACCAGAAGAGTCCTCTGAAGCCTCCAATGACCTGTCTGTGTGAAGCCTGTCTCACTTCGATAACGACCACTCAGCAGCTCGCCCTGCGTCACACAGGAAGTGAGCAGTTTGGGAGTGTTGGCAGCCCCGTTGACTCTGCGGCCGCCGCGTAGCGAGCCGTCTGCTGGCTCGATCAGACGGCAGATTGATTTTCTTAACGCTCGAATGGTGTCAAGCAAACACTGCAACACATTAGTCGATGCTAATTAACAAATGAAACACAGAGCAGAAGATTCAGGACGAAGCCTCGTGTCGTTGGCTCAGATAGTCTCTCCTCTGTTGCGGTCCCGCCCCCCTCCGCTCTGACAGGGCCTGATTGGATTGCCCTTGATTCTTTTCTTTTTTGTCTCGCTACAACATGTCAGATCTGTATTTCTGGGGCAAGACCTGGAGGAATTAGCTTTAAAAAGGACTCACTCCATATTCAAAAACTCATTTTATCATCAATTCCTTCACTCTGAGCTTCACAGCCTGCGGCCACAGGCGCTGAGCGGCTTTCAGAGTGGCGGCCACGCCAGCCTTCGCCCCCGCTGACAGTCTTCTGTTTGACGAGTCGCTCCATTTCTTCGGAGGATCAGCTGTCAGTCCTGTCTGTCAGGAAGTTTTAAATGAGCTCGTCGACCTGGACGGCGTTTTGGAGACGGATTAGAGTCCATATTTTAAGTGCGGAGCCATCAGCGGGTCCTCCTAACACAGACGCAGTGGAGGGTAAAAGCCACCAAAAATGATTTCTCTTTTCTTTTTTTATGCTGATGGAATGAATTGATTCAGTTTACATACATTAACATATATTATGTTGGCCTGAAGTGGCAGTGTTAGAGCAGAGAAGGTCATTTAAGGAAACAAAAACTTAGTCAAGTTCGTTTTTACTTTCAAATACATTCATTTGGAAAGTGGTGAAAAATCCTCTGAGTTTAATTTCTTTGGCTTTTCTGGTGAGTCGACATGTTGAAGGTTCCTGCCATGTCGGTGTCAATTTGTTCTACCAGGTGGATGTCAGTCACGCTTGAATAAAGGCTTGTTAACCTTTGCTATACTCAAAATTTAAATGCCTCGCATTGTTCATTGAATTTAATTATTCCACCTTTTGTTAAAGTCCCCACCACCTCGTCAGCAAAGCAAAGACTGACTCCAGACCAGCCTTGAGGATGAAAAGCTGCGTTGTTTTTCCTGCGAAGCTACCGAAGGATATTTTCTGAAAAGCAAAAAGGATTGAATAGAGCAGAACTTTATTATCCAATCAGGACTGAAAAATGTTCCAGTCTCACATATAAAGAGTGAGCAGAGTGAAAACAGTAAACGTAATTAACGCTCACAATAAATCATTAGCAGCGAATGTTCCAGCGCTCAGACAATATGAGCGTAACGCGGCTGTTTTCAGCAGGACGTCCAGGTCAGAGTGGAGGAGACGTTCAGCCGTGGACGACGCAGTGAGCACAGAGTGCATCCAGTTTCAGATGGAATCACATAAATACATAAAGAAGAAGAGGGAAAGTTCTTTAAGGAGCAGAGTTTATTCACGTCGTTTCTTCTGTTTGTCACAGAACAAAGATTTTTTGTGATTTCATAAAGTGTCTTTTTCAAAAGAGACGAAACTTCGAAGGACAAAACTTCTCTTTTTCTGCTTGATGTGTGTGAATGTTGTTTATCACCAACAGATCTAATGAAGTGAGGCCTGAGCTGAATAGAGCTCAACACACACACACACACACACACACACACACACACACACACACACACACACACACTCAGCTCACCACAAATATAGATGTGGAATTGTACCCAAAATGTCAAATCCTGGATCAACTATCATTTACATCAGCGACTATTTTCAGAGGTGGTCAGGTGTGTGTGTGTGTGTGTGCGTGCGTGTGTGTGTGTGTGCGTGCGTGTGTGTGTGGTCAGTATCTATCACCATCCAATCCCACCTCTCGTCTCCTCTTTCATCCTGAGCTCGTTTCTTGTCCTCTTTCCTTCCGTCCTCCCTCGTGGACTCGGGGTCTGTTCGCCCTCCGAAACTCGAGCTCGCCGCCGAACGTCCCTCCCTCTCGTTACATCCATTAGCAGGTCCCGTGGGAGGGGTCGCGGCCTCTGCTCCGGACAGGTAATGAGAGTTGTAGAGAAGTGGGGGGCGGAGCTGGCGCACAGCTCACCTGTCGGCAGGTGGACGGCGGGGCGGAGGACATCCTAGCCCTCCGTTATCTAATCTGTTGTCTCCTAATGAGTCATTGAGACGTCTGTCCCCTCCACGTGGGCACAGGAGGGGCTGTTGAAGTCTTTGTGTCCCTCAGACTAATTACATCGTGCTCGTTTAGTGCAGCCTTCAGGTGGGAAAAGCGATCCGGTGGGGGGACAGCGGGCGGTTTCGGTTACCTGTGAATCCCCCTGAAAACAGAACGTCCTTGTTGTGGTCCTCAGGTGGGAGGTGCGGGAGGAGGAGGAGGGTCGTTTGATCGGGCACATTCCTCCCCTCTCAGGCCGTCTTCTCAGGAGGATTAGAGGAGGACGGCTGAGCGTCTCGCAGGGTTAAGGCGGCGGCTGATCGCTGCTGCGGTGCTGCAGATTGGGTGGCGAGGCCGCAGACAATCGCTCCTCTCAGGACTTATTTTCCTCCTCTTACCTTCCAGGTGAGAAGAAAGGCCTTTTGATAGAGAACTGCACAAGCTCAGGTCTGCAAATCTCAAAATCCACAATCATCGTCATTTACACCTGTTTGAAACCTGCTGGACGTTCAGGAGGCTCCGTCACCTCAGACCGATGCTGGATGACCAAACACTATTAATCCAACATCACATTACTGTAAAGTGTTTTTTGTGCAAAGTAAAATATCAAAAACAGGTCAGACAGAAGTGACAATGGACAAAAAATGCCTCTGCAGACCAATCGAGCTCCATTTACATCCACGTCTGTCCAGAGTCATAAGACATATGTAGAGAGGACTTCAAGAAAAGTGAGTTTTGTGTTGAAATGAACTTATCACTATATCGACTTGCATGATTCCAGTGAGAAATGTGAGTTATGACCTTTGACCTCTTGAATTTAAAATGAATTGTGTGAATTTTTGTCACATTCAGTGAATGAACCCTTCAGAAATCATGTGTTTTTTCACGTGCAGCCAAACGAGAGCGAGTTTTTATTAGGATCCAGTTTTCTACTCATGTTGTTGCAAATTGTTCAGGACCTCAGAGCCCCCCTGGAGCCACCAGGACCAGGTCTAGGCCTCCATACAATTAAAGCATTCTACCAAGACACTCAAAGTATGTATGTAAAGATGCTGCTGACATGATACAGACGTCTAAAATATGCATGATGTCCTCAGGGTGCAATAAATGAGAAGCTAAAAGCAGTGGAATACAATTAAATGTAAGTGTGTGTGTGTGTGTGTGTGTGTGTGAGAGAGAGAGAGAGAGAATGACCTCATTCACACATGGGATTAAAACACACGCGTCTATTCTGTGCTGTGAAAGCACTGAAAGACAACAGACAAAGCAAAACAGGCGAGACATGAATGACACACAGTACGAGATACGTGAGATCTGCCGTTAACGAGAAGCCGACACGTCAGCGCTGCTACTTACAGACAGATTTTACACAAACGAAGAAATAACTTCACGTGTTTCAATTGCCGAATTCACAAGCAGTGACAGATAATTAAGAGTTTGTCGTAGACAGTGTTTCAAAAAGTTAAAGTTTCCCAGAAATCAGCAACTCAAAAAAATTCATTTATTTTAAAGGGAGTCTGGGGCTGACTGGTGGAGGACAGAGGTCTGATTTCAGTGAGGACAAGAACGCTTAAAAAACAGGTGAATACGACCAAGTAAACTGTGGAATCTCTGGAAACTGTGTCTGACAGTCTCGTATAAAACGATGTACGATCACATGCAGTTAATATGTTGTAAAGTTACAGCGACACTCAAAGGCCTGTTTCTTCACTATCAGCTGACTGACAATGGCAAGCTGCCAGCGTCATCTCAGAACGAATCTGCTCGGCCGCCAAATACAATAACTTCAAAAGAATAAAAATGTGGAGACACGCGGCCCCGAGCTGACGGCGGCTGGCCGTCCTCCCGCCTGCTGAAGTGTCCTTGAGCCCGACACCGCGACCTCTGACCTCCCCGAGGGATCAGCAGGCAGCCATGACAGCAAACGTCTCACTGTGCTGAAAACGAACAGTGTTTGCTATCGTTGGTCTTGGATGACCTGATGCAAACAGTGACCTTTCAGTTTACTTTGCTGGTGCAATCTTATTTTTTCACAGAATTCATTGTAGAAATCAGAGTTCAGTTCAGTTTTAGTTCAGTTCAAACAGCAATC
This sequence comes from Chaetodon auriga, assembly GCF_051107435.1. Lineage (NCBI taxonomy): Eukaryota > Metazoa > Chordata > Actinopteri > Chaetodontiformes > Chaetodontidae > Chaetodon > Chaetodon auriga. Next base: position 27,856,204 of record NC_135082.1, read on the forward strand.
GAGCAGATTATTGTGTTTGTGATGTGACTTTTGATGCTGAGTGAACGTCACCTAAACATCCAGCACACAGAGAGAAACTCTAACATTTGAAATGTCCATCTGTGTGTAATTCACCCAGTGTGTTTCTGATTGTTGTCTGCAGTAATTAAAGTCAGATTTGTTCAGTTTAAGCTCTAAATTGTTCTTTGCAGGGAAGAAGTGCGAGCTTGAAATCAATTCAGTTGTGAAATGAACTCCATTGTGAAAATATTCTGAAGCTCGGAATAAGCAGCAAAAAGCAGCGATTAAACTCAAAGTTGTTCTGTCGAGAGTTCCCTGAACTCTAAAAGGATGCTGTTTTGAATATTCTGTTTTACATAGAAGTGGTTTTCAGCAGAGACCATATGTGTGTGCAACTAAAGTGCTTGCACACACACACACACGCACACACACACACACGAACCTATTAGACTTCTTCCTGTCTGTGCTCCCCAGTGTACGTGGCCGGGCCTCGTCTCCTGCGGGAGGGAAAATGAATAATAAATCGGTCTAAAGTAGAGGGAAATTATACAACATTATGCCATAGTGTGTCCACTCTAATGGCATGTGGCCCATTTTAATGGCTGGACCAGCCCACGGAGTGCCAACCCCCCAGCCGCAGCCCCCAAGAGTGGCTGTAAACCTGCCGCCGGCCCCGGGCGAGCCGTATGCCAGATTTATGGTTCCCATTCGTTTCTGCCGGCCGCAGCAGAAAGCGGCAGGAGCCCGGGCCGCGCTACGGTAAGTCTCCCAAACAAGCTGTCTGCTGCAGGCCGAAGGGGGGGGAGGGGGGGGGGGGGGCGTTCGGCTGCGTTCATGCATGCAAACGTCTTTAAACATTAACCTGCTGTGTGTGGGGTCGCTTCAGATGATCTGACAGTGAGTATAATGGAGCGTTTACACTCCCAACGTCTGTGTTCTCTGATCTATGAAATACAACCTGGGACCAGCAGGTTCTCCACTCAGACCCATTAAATGTCCTCATGAGTCAAGAAGAAGCACAGGTGAACAAATAGCCACGCCTTCCCTGATGAAGAGCTTGTGATTGGTCAAACCGTCGCCTTGATGCTGCTACAACACAGCATCAGTCGAACAGGAAGGAAGCACTCAGTGCCGCTGGTGTCAATACTTAGACTGTGGATGGTGTTACCAAGGAGAGAAAAACATCTTGTCTCGCTGTCAAAGCTTTTTAATCTGTTTTTAGTTTACTTTCCCCGCCATCACATTCATTTAGAAAAGAACGACCTTTCGAGAGTTCAGAGACTGTTTTTAAACCAAAGCCACTGATGTCAAAGGCTGCACCATCCCGTCCAATGGAAATATCACAGATGACTTTAGTCTAAAGATCTGAGTCATAACTAACACCAAAAATGACCAAATAACTATAACACAGAAGCTCTGAGAGGCTCAAACTGAGGCAAAGATGTGAAATGTTGTGACGCAGACGAGTAACACATCGCTGAATAGAAAAGGCTGCAGCCTTCAGTCGTTCCATCGTCGGCATTGTGATTCAGGCTCCTCCAAACAGCCTCCGACGTTCAGTTCAGAGGTTTAATTCCTGTGTGACAGGAGCCAACGGTGAGTTTCAGCCCGTTTAACCTTTGTGGAGACCAAACCGTCCGTGCTGTTGAGTCTCTGTGAAGCACAGATGCTGGAAATTGGGCATTTGGTTCAGTCACAGGTCCCTGGTTGAATGGGTGGGAAGCCCTGTGTGTCGAGTGAAACAGCTGCAGCGGTCCAAGTGTTTTCCGTGGTGGTCTCAGCTCAGGTCTGCTCCCTGTTCCTCTTCATTTTTCGTGAAGTGGCAGATCTGCTCAGTCATGAATGAGTTCATTACAGTGAGGATGAAGGCGGAAAGGAGGGGAGGAAGCGAGTGAGCGATTACACGCATCCCACCTTCCTCTCCCGTTCCCCTTGATTAAGATGCATCTGCTGTGTCTGCTCGCGCCCCGGCTGCTTTGTGCATTCATCAACATCAGTTTAATGAAGTGATCAGAGGCTGAGATCAGACGCAGCGCAGAAATATTACTCCATTAGCCTTTGCGAGCTTTCTGCAAAACAGGAAACACTGACCCGAGGCATTAGGCTTGTTTTCCCTCTCATTCTCTGAAAAACACTGAGGATGAATATGAAGTGTAACTGATTACCTGTCCGGCCTCTCCAAACACAAACCTTCTTTTCGGAATAAAAGGACAATCTTTCATCCTTGCACTTCAAACAGGAAGAGCAGAGTACGCCCCCACCGCCGCCGCCGCCGCCGAGCAGCCCCGGCCTCTCTCTCGCGGCGATGATGTTAATAAACTGTCAGCGTGTGGCACTTTGTAATTGGGTTTGTGCCTTGTTTAACAAAGAGCGATTGGATAGTTAGAAGGGAGAGCAGCAATCTATCCACCTCTCCCGTGAAATGAGCCGAATGTGTCATCCATGAATGTGTTATCCCAGAGGAGCGGCGTCGGAGATGTGTCTGTTATCCCTGGTAAATAAACCGAGGCGCAGAGAAAAGGCTCCCACCGACGCCCCGCCACCCCCACCCCCACTCCTGACATCATAAAGTCTCTGTAATGCTGTCATAAACATGACACGTCTCATGCAGTAACCGTTTGCACCACTTCGTTCGGAACAAATGAGCCCGCAGCGCTTATTTATGACACGTTGTGATTTAGTGATGGCGTCAAACCTGCAGATCCAACAGGAACTCCAGGCAGGTTACAGACAGGACAAGTTCAGGACACCTGGACCCAGACTCTGCAGGTCCTACAGGGAGGTTTGGGACCTCCTCCACCATCATCACCTACACATGAATCTGATTGACGCGACAACGAGACCAAGAGTCTACAGCCGTGGCAGCATCTCTTTGGCACAGCGGGGCTAAATGCTAACACGCTGATGTGCTATTGTTTTAACCATGTTCACAAAGCACAAAGCAAAGCACTGAGGCCATCAGGAACGTCTTCAGTTTGAGACCCGGATGTCTGGACCGAAGTTCATGACGACGCATCCAGCATCTGTACAGACATTTCACCCAAAAGCACAAACATCAACCTCCTGTTGGCGCTACAAGGACAGTCAGGAGATCAGCAGAGTGAGTGAGTTTCAAAGCTGCCTTCATGAGGATTTAAGTGTAATAAAGTACATCATTTAGAAATGGTCTTGTTTTTCCAGCCTTCTCCTGCAACCTGTTGCATGTTGATGTCACTGTCCTCTGAACGCTGCTCAATGGATCATGCTTCTTCCATCTGCACAGTGAGAATGCAAAGGTGTTTTTATTTTGATATTTACCTGGATTTTGTGGCATAAACATGGTCTCATGACAGTGAAATGGTGTTCAGTTCGTTCAGAGTTCAGATCAGATGTTGGCTCATCCAGAGTTTGAGGCTTTGAGAGTCTGGAGATGAGATTTCTTTCTTTTTCAGCCACCAGCCCAAATTAAAAAGGTGTTCTTCTCCCCACAAAACCGAGCTTTTTAAAACAGCCTCCAGAGTGTGTGAATCCTGTTGTGACTGACTGTGTTCATGTTGATTTGCAGGAGATGTCACATGATGCGGTCAGCTGGGCTGCCTGTCACACCAGATATAAAAGTGATGCACAGTGCAGACAGGAAGCAGCTAAAACCTGGAGACGATAGCGCGGTCTCAAATTGTTTTCAGACAAAAATGGCATATTTTTATTAAGGCAGATTAATGTAGAAACAGTGTCATCTTCCCTAAAACACCTCTTTTTTTTGCATACATCCACAGAGATGTTGGCATAAAGCGATAACTCCTGCACGATCTCAAGCACCACCGCTGCAGCCTGCTAAAGAGGCGGATGTTCATTACAGCCCACAGTGTTGAGCAAACAACTGGCAAGTTTTTTATTACAGAAAAAAGCAAATTTGACCTCCAGGTGGCTCGAGCACTTATATGATGGGCTCATTAGTTTCACTGAGATGCTGCTTTTTCATTAATACTCAAAATAATCAGGTGTCGTTTTTCAAGAGGCCAGAAAGGCAGCATTCATTAACACTGTCACAGACAGCAGCGCACAGAGATGTTCCAGTAAACTCAGCTTTCAGGTTCAGGTTTCTTTTAAACTCCATGCTGAGTTATTTTCAACTCAACACGGGGCCCAAAAGGAGATCTCACCCAAGGCCTTCAACACTTCAGCGACAGTCCTGCTCGGCTTTAAGTACCATATCATCCAATAACCCGACTCGAGCTCTGACCACTCGCTTTAGAGTCCGTGTGACTGCGGCAGTCGAGCCTCCCTCTGGCCACTTCCTGCTGTGATAAAGCCATCACCCGCCGGCTCCTGCCTCACCCCCTGACGCCATCACCGCCGGTGGAGACACTACCCAGCGAGGGGTGATGGGAGATTGTTGGCAGCAGGTGACAGCAGAGTTTCCCACCGCAGGTGACACCTCAGCCCTGAAGCACTGACGCCTCCTTATCACTGCTGACATGGAAAAACCGCTCTCCCACTCCTGAATCTGCAGTTTTTCACCATTTGTACGCTGACCGAGTTCCTCCGAGAATAAACCCTACGGGTGTCATCGGGTGGAAAAATAAACATCTCCTACTTTTTGCATGCAACTTAGGTGCAATATCAGCAGCGTGATGCCTTATGGATGAGACGCAACCGAGCTGGCATCATGGCCGATGTCAGGGCAGTGTCAGCTGGCAGGAGCGATGCCAGGAGGAGGAAGATGAGGAGGAGGAGGGCTTTGACAGCTGTCAGTGATAGTTTCCTGTACAGAGCGTAGGTGACAGCCAGCAGAGCCGACCGGTCGGCAGCGCTGACAGCCGCCAGCTTCTCCGAGGAAAAGAAGGAAACAAAGATATTCTGCTGGCAGACTCGTGGAGCCGCTCGACTCGGAGCAGCGACGGCCTCGACATCCTCACCGCTGACACTCGGCTGTCTAAAGATGGTGTGTGTGCGTTTCCTGCTGTAACACGACGAAGACCATCCCTGACAGCACAGAAGTGTAGATAAAAGCTTGGTATGATGGTGGGTTTGACCCAATAACTGAATGACCTGCTGAATCAAAACTTCTGATCAGTAAACTCAGAAGAAGTTTGACCTTCAGGGAGGTCGCGTCCCTTTACAGTCAAAAATCAAGTGGATTTCACCTGCAGATTGAATCTCTGACTCCTCAGAATCAGTATGAGGTCTGAGCTTTGCTGCTCAGGGGATGACTGATCACCAGGTGTGGTTTCAGACAGGTGTGCTCGCCCCATATATGCTCCAGACCTCAGTCCATCAGGCAGAGATGATGCCGAGGGGCCGATGATGTCAATCACCTCCACCCAGCTCCATCTCATCCTCAGTCAGGATGAAGAGCTGAAAGAATGAATCAGATCTGAATCTCTTTTTTCTGTGAGATTTCCAGTCTGACGCAGCACTCCAGATAGCGAGCCTCAACTCTCCCAGGACTGTGCTGCCCGCCTGGCAGCAATAACAGCCAAAAACCAACTTGTTAAAAGTCTCGGCCATCACTCAGCCGCTCTGATAGACAAAATCCATCTACAGTAAATACCAAGGGCACAGCAAAATGACAAGATGGAGAAAAAAGCTGCAGAGAAGATGAGAGAAGTTTAACTTTCTTTCAGTGTTCCCAAACAAAATGCTCTGGATGTTCAACTATGTCTGGACCACGTGTGTGTACGTGGAAAAACCAGATTACATCTGCACTCAATCTGACTGTTTACTTTTAATTTTCATTTATTTTTTATCCTTCAAGTTACATAAGATCACCATAAGAGACACCTGCAATTTTTTGTGATTTTTGACACACAAACTTGTCGTTGATTGAAACTGTCTTGACGGTGATGAAGGACATAAAGCCAGAGAACTTAGTGGCATTACACTGTCCATTCTTCTACAAGCTGCCTGGTCTGCAGTCAGTCCTCAAACAGAAAACACCTCTTCAATAAACCACTATTGTGTGGTCTGCAGCTAACCGTTAGCAGCTAGCATGCCATCACTATACTGGCATGGTGACGTTAGCGTGTTAGCTTGCCAGGAGTCACGGAGTCACCAAGCTCCAAGCTAACTGTGTGAGCCACACATGCAGTGACTCTGCTTTCATTGAGCTGACAAACCTCTTTTTATAGGCCAATCAAGGTGATAGCTCACACCTGCAGGAGGGTGTGGTCAGTGTGGAGGTGGGCTGCACACAGCTTTTCACCATAAAGTTACACCTTGTCAGTAGGCCTTTCTCAATATGCGTTCTTCTCTGTACTTGTGTTCTTGTGTACTTGAGAAACGTCATCAGTCTGAGCCCAAGTACTGTTCCAATTAAAAAGTCCGCATCTCGCCAAGTACAGTCAAATACCCGGATGTGTTCTTGCCCCTCCCATTTTATCGAGGATGCATCGGGTGGTGACTTGTGTGGACTTGGGGCAGCCACGTATCCCAGAATGCATTTCGTAGCAACGATCGCGGAGGAGAGGACTCACAACTGTAAAGTTACAAGTTTCGAAATACTACTGTTTTAGTAGTACGGAATGTGGTTTTAAGATTATTTTATGTGAGAAAGTGGATGTTAAAACTTAAAATCTGTGGTCGATTCATCACGATAGCGCGTAGTTTAAAATTTGCTCCAAAGTTTTCGGAGATAACCGGCAGACGAGCTGCGATGGTGACGTCATCAAGTACGCTGCCGTCCCTATTGCAGAATGACCATCCTGCGTCCTCCCGTCCTGGAGAGACTGTACTCCCAGGTCGAACTTGCTAAGTCCGAACTGCCAAGTTCGTAAGTCCGAACTTGGCGTACTTGGTATTGAGAAACGACCAGTGTCCTCAATGAGGAAGAGTTACCATCAAGATTTCCCCCCAAACTCTGCTGCCTACAGCCGTCTCCTGTGTGGTTAGAAATATGAATATGCTGCCACATAAATGGAAAAATCACAGCTTGTGTATTTCATTTACATTTCATTTCTTTCTGTCAGATTTTTTTTGTCTTCTTCTCTGTTTCTGTTGACGGTATAAACACTGAACGCTGAGGAACAAATGACATTCAGGCCTGCAGCTGTGCAGATGGTTTCACTCACTGTTCGTTTCCCCATGAAATGAGTCCGACCCCGAAAATGATGAGTTCTTCATCACTGAAATGACCACTAAACAAAATAAGTTATACGGACAATTTATATTAAACAATTCGCAGGCTTCATGTAATGTGTGCAGAACATCAGACACGCAGAGAAATTTGAAGAAGAGAAAAACATAAAAACGTTGTTATTCTGAATTCAAGCTGGATGAAGTCCGTTAGATTAAGTGTCCACTGGAGCTCTGCTGATAGCAGCTTTCTCAAATTACTGCACAAATGACAGACAAACACAAACACAGAGATGCACCGAATCACAACCTGCAGGAGACACTTTGAACGCCCGCCCGAGGCATTCTGGGAAAATGCGTCTATTTTCTCCACAGTAGGCCAAAGAGTGTGTTAATTGAAACATTGAAAAAACATTAAAAAAACATAAACGACCACACGACCTCGCGACCCCTCCCATCATGCTCAGGTTCGGCCTCGGGCCATCATCTGGCAGCGGCTCCTCGGGGCCCGCCGGCTCCTGGACGTGGAGCTCATCCAGCTCCATCGCTGCACTAATCCGCCATTCTTCCACTGAATGCAGCATTACCATAAACGCTTGGCAGCAGGACGGGGCATTGTATTCCAGAAAATCTGTGAGCCTCTCAAATGTGCATTGTTGAAATTCACCTGTTGCCTGAGAGATGAGAATGGACCATTCCCCGCGGCCGGGTCCATTATGTAATGTACTGGACTTCTGGGCTCCTAAAGCTCGGCCCCGGAGGCCCGTCCGGTCGGGCGGGACGTCTCTGAATCGTGGCGGCGAGCGGTGCCAGAAAGCCCGGCGCCGCTGTGCGTCCGGCTGTGTGCTTTAATTGAATTGTTGCCTGTTGGCGGCTCACGAACGAACGAGCTTTGCTTTCGTTTCAATTGTCTCATTTAAAGACTTCGACTGGTTTGGATTCTGCTGCTTTAAGTGTCGACTTCACAAGTTCACATCCAAAACCTCCGTGTGCGGCCTGCAGCCACAGGTTAGTGGGTAATGATGGGATGTGATTCAGAAATAAAAAAAAAACAAACAACGCAGTCGAAAAAATGCAAATAAAGCACAAAAAAATAAATCTAATATTCAGATTTCCGCTGATTCTAATTTTGAACCTCTCTGGTTTTAATGTAATTTAATTAAGTTCTGCTTCAACCTTGTAAAGTTCTTTGATTAGTGAAACCATCACTATGTTATATACTGTCATTTAGATGCCTTTTAAATGCTTTCATAATTAAATCTTTTAATATTTGCTATTCACAATCTCATAATCACATTTGTGGCATTTTGTCTCATTTGTCTCTTTTTTGTCGATAATCTCTTTTGGATACTCTGAATGAGCTTTTCCTGGTCAAATAAAGGTTAAAGAGAGTGAAAATAAAGTAGATTCTGTCATGCTAACAGTGACTGCAGTTTCCCCTTCAACCATAACCAACCACAGCAACCACAGAGGTGGCAGATCAGAAAATGGTCACATGACTCCTGTTAGCTCTGGTTTGGTCTACATCAGTTCCTGAGCAAAAGATCTGGCTCATTAGACACAAGACTGGACAAACACGAAAACCAAAACTAGGAGCTAAAAGAGGCTAATTTGTGCAGCTTAAAAAAAAAACAAACAAAAAAAAACAACTACCCTCATTTGGCTAATTGACCAATAATTGTGGTTTTTCCTGGTGTATGAAAGCTAATCTTTTTGGGGCGTTCTCACGTCGGCTAGAAACACCTCATCATTGTTAGAACTGCAGGTCATCGTGCCAAAAAGCCAAACATCTGGTTAATTAAAGCGTGAATAACAGCCACACAACCAGCTCCAGGTTATGGTAAAAAAGGTCATGATGCACCAAATATTGTGCTAATGTAGCTAACACGTGTTTGTGAGGCCAACAGGAAACACACCGTGACCTCTGCTGAGACCTCTTAATGGGTGTACACACCTTCACCTGCATTTCGATCGTTTAGGTTGATAGACTTTTCTTGAGGTTGAGCATTCAGCGAGCAGCAGAGCGGCTCTTTGCTCTCATGAGTTCAACCTTTGACACTCTGAGTCTCCTTCGTATCGCTGAGTCTTCACTTCAGATCTCTGATATGAGGTGAGAGCTGGACAGCGAGGGAGGGTTTGTTCCAGGAAGCAGCTCCAATGTCTCAAAAGCAACAATCTTTTTGGTGAAACTCCATCAAATAATCCCTTTCTCTCCCTTCATGTTTTCAGCGTGGAAGCAGCAGAGATGAGCAGGTAGTCGGGGATAAATCAGCGCTCGCTCCATCGGCCGTATGTGTCTGCATCTGCCCACAAGATGAAACCCTTTTTATCACAATTTAGGGGCCGAGCGGCGCGGTTATGGGAATTATAGCAGCACTTCATGTCGACGCGTCGTTAGTCAAAAGCGGCGGGACGGCCTCCAAGTAGGTCCATCTTTTATACGCAGAGGGGAAATTGCATATTGATTGCAATCTGTGCGTGTTTGTGAGTGCGTGTTTACTCCCATGACAGTGTGGAGAAGTGTGTGTGCATCCTGTGTCGGAGCATGTTGGAGTGTTGATGACAAGCCAAAGAGAGTGAGGGAGATCAAGAGAAGGACAGACAGACAGACGGAGGGCGAGCTGGAGTTCAGAGAGAGCGAGAAACCCCCAGAGTCCGCTCCGTTCAAGTCAATATGTCAGCGTTCAGCGGGCGCACGAGCCGAGCGCCGTGTTCGGGCTCTGCTATCGTCACAGGCCACGTTACGCCGGAGCAGCTCCCACATCTTCAGCGACGACTGAAAGGTGCAGAGACGCTTATGTTTCCACAGATACACCATTTAAAACTAATCTGTCATGATGCATTTAATTTGTTTCTGTCTTCATGTAAAATTAGTTTTTTGTTGCAGGAGAGTTTTGGTGTCTGTCCACATCTTCAGCATGTGACACACTGCATCATGGGATTGTTAGCAGATGTAATGCACATGCCATGGATGCTACGTTTTCCATTGCATTGTGGGAGTTACTGAGCACATGTCATGGAGAATAAATGTAACACTGAGAATTCAAACACTCAAACGATTCCTGCTGATGAGCCGCAGCGTGTTCCCAATCAGCTGGGAGCACTGGGAACTGGAACTCATGTTCAGAAAGGGGGAGAGAGACAGTGGAGTCCTCAGTGCGCTGCACGATTTCAGGTCTGTAGGTCAACGCTGACGGTCGAAAGAGAGAAGTTCCCGTTCACACGACCTGCATGTCCTCGTGAAACGGGTGGTGACGGAGGCTTGGTGACGGAGTGACAACTTGTGCTGCAACGCTGGCGAGCAACTGATCTGACCGCTAACTGCTAACTGCTAACCAGCCGGCCACAAGCTAACATTAGCAAGTAACAAAGGCTCATTGAGCTGTTTATGTTTGTGTCACCAGGATAATCCACTGAGTGTCGGTACTGCTTCTCCTGTCCTGACTACACACATTATCATTAATTCAAAGGTGAAACATATCAAACATGACAAACTGTCAATGACGCGCACAACCGTCCATATGCCGACTGCCCCTCGTGGAGCAGCTCTTTCTCCAGCTTTGCTGTTGGTGAACAGCACAAATTTGTTTGTGAAAATTCCCCAAAGTTAAACTGAAAAACGCAAATTCACTTTGCCTCTGAAGTGAATCCACTGGCTGAGTTCAGCTCCATTGAAATAAATTGATTGCTATCCGAAATCTGGCCATTATGAATGCTGCTGAAGCTCAGGGAGAGAGACAAAGAGAGGTGGACGCAGAGAGAGAGACAAAGAGGAAAATGGACAAAGAGGGAGATGCAGAGAGAGACAAGGAGGATGGATGATGGAGAGGTGGAGTGGTTTGAGGGGGTGGAGGAGTGGAGGAGTCTGTTTTCACTCTAATCTGTTTACTTTGCAATTTGTGTTTTCAGAGCGAGTCCATTCATTCTGCTTAACCTGACACTTCACTCACCGACAGGAAGAGTGTGTGTGTGTGTGTGTGTGTGTGTGTGTGTGTGTGTGTGTGTGTGAGCGAGCAAAGGAGATGGAGAGAGAAGAATCTCATTTAAGCCTCCTTTTATTGAGATGTGTGTGCCTGCATCTACATACGTGTGTGTGAAAAGTCATTTACGTCCTGTCTTATTGTAATTGTGTGTGTTTATTTATTTCACTGTGTGTGTGTGTGTGTGTGTGTGTGTGTGTGTGTGTGTGTGTGTGTGTGTGGAGCACATATCTCATTTGCATCCTGTCTTACTTGCACGGGCCTGTGTGTGTGTGTGTGTGTGTGTGTGTGTGCGCGAACACATGCATGTGTTTGTTAAAGTGTGTGTGTCATGTGAGCGTCCATTAGCAGAGTCTGACTGTAATTATTCAGCAGTGAAGCCATTAGCTGAGGCAACAAACAACCCGCCGCCCGACTCATTGCACTTCCTGTGTCTCTGTTTGTGTCCGAAATCGTTCGCTCGCTCACTTTAAAGAGAAAAGCACATGCAGAGCGCAGAGTGAGTCCGCTGACGCAGCTCTGCGTCTCGTGGATCGCGTTCAAAGATGGCGCCCCATTCGCTCCTATGAAAGTCGCTCACTGGCTGCACGAGCTGAACAAACGTCTTCCTGCCGGCTCCTGCACACGTGACCAGACGGATCAAATTCTGATCAGGAGTGTTTAGTCTTTGTTTTAGGTTTGAGATGATCTGAAATGTATTCATCCTTTTCCGCTGCTTGCATAGAGAAAATGTCTTTGTTGCAGTACCTCTCGTGGCCACTCGCAGCGCAGCCTCGCTCCAGGGGCCTCGGCCTGTTTGGCTTTGCGTTCGAGCACAGTGGTACATTGATAATGCAGTAATCTTTCAAACACTCAAATTCTAAGCTAGCTAATGATATGCTAACTCTTCACCCTGGAAGTCATTGCTGAGGTAGCTTGTTAGCCAGGCCTGCTAATGTTAGCTACTCTCATGAGAGCAGACAGGGACACCTGTTTGTTTAAAGTCTTTCAGCTTTGTGAAGAAAGAAAGAAAAAGAAATTATCCTGCAGATTCATCAGATGTCGAGTGTCACTGCAGCTCCATTTTCATTAGGATCAGCGTTTTCTGGTTCTTGTCAGATTACTTTATGCATGTGAGCGCAGCAGGTATCGGCCTCTGCTTTCTGGTCACCTGACAGAGTGAAGCGCTCTGATAAAGATCCCCCCTGCAGAAATGGAGGTAAATAGCATATTGTGAAAACTCTGCAACCTTTTTAACTCAGGGCCATAACATGGGCAGTAATAACTTTTCTTGAGGTAAACAATCATATATTTTTCAATGTGGAAATGTTTGAACAGTCTTGTCTTGGCCTGAACTCCCCTTGAACCTCTCAGGTTATATATATTTAATGGTGCAGTCCAGCCGGACCTGCCTGTTTCTCCAAGTTTCAGAGGTACAGTAGACAACAGGACGCTCGCTCTGGGCGATGGACGTGTCGGGGAGCTGTAATCCGAAGACTCGCTGCCGCAGGAATCAAAGGCAACCTGAGGGGAAGACAAGACAAGGTGAAGGACACTGCAGAAACAGATCTACCTCACCACAAAAAGACAAAAAAGAAAAAGCGCCGTTCTTTGAAAGCAGTCAGCGCTGTCAAAACAGAAGCTGGTCAAACAGCTGCTTTGTCAACAGCCATTGTAGAGCCGAGCGTCTTTCTGTGGAAACATCAGTCAGAGCGGCGAAGGTAAACTCCGGCGTGACGTTTCCTCGCGCTTGGTGTTACCTCCAAGCAGCTCAGAGGCTCTGACAGCCTCTGCTTCTTCACGTCACTCCGATCCTCCTCACTCCTCTTCTTCGCTGTGTGACGGCTGTTTGTTAAACTGACTGTGTCAACGCTGAGGAGAAAACCTTCCTTTTGATTGGGTGAAGGGCTTGTAGTTTCACAGCGGTGCATGATGGGCCTTGGCGAGGAAGCACAGTGGAGCTCTCTGCTGTCTGGGTGGGATGCAGTCTGAACAGATTTAGTTCAGGTTATGTGACATGCGTGAGGAAGAAGTCCGATCGTAGCGGCGAACCACAGAATCATCACCTGAGTGCAGTTCCCATCGGCTCTGCCGGCGGCGCCTTCTAGCTTTTCATTGTTTTGTTTTCTGGCCCTCAGTTGTTTCATTTCTGCTCAATAACATTGTTTTCAAGCCCCTACAGGCAGCTGTTTTCAATAAAAACCCTCTGAAACCATCACCTGCTGACCACCAAACAGCAGACTGACGGACGAGCTGCTGAAGAACGTGCAAATCCTAAAAGGTGATAATATGTCAGTGCCGTGTTTTTTGGATATTTAACACAAAATCACAAAGAAAGTAGAAAAACTGAGAGTAAAAGCTGCAAAATATGAGAGACAAGCAAACCAAACAACAAGCTTATAGAACTTCACACATTGCGAAGGTTGAAACTGCTGTTTGACAACCTGTTATTCGAATGATCCTAAAGCATTAATGCAACAGCAGCTTTCACAGTGTTTACTTCTGTTCTTCATATATTAATATATTCACTTTGCCTGAACTTTGACACCTTTGGCTGTTGAATTAGCTCTGTTATGTTTGAGTTCCTGTAGCTCCTCCAGGAGTTCAGACCGAACTCTTCACAAATAACTTGCAGGCGTCGATGGTGCAAATTCATCATAAACTGCATTAATCTTACTGTTCTGGCTAGCTTTGCATGTTTTTTTGGCTAACTATAGCACCAGCACATTAGCAGCTAGCATGTTACTAGTTAGCCTGTTAGCCACAGGAACCAACCAGCCCTCATATTTCTCATGCATCGTTTGTGGTGGTGCAGTATTGCAAAAAGTGAAACACACTCTGTACGTGAAGGCTTGAGGACAAAGCCATTTCTCCAGCTCTGGACTGCTTATTCACCGGCCGGTAATAGATAACCCAACTCCCTCCATCGTCGAGGTTTCAGCACCACCTATATTTTCTATATTATCCAAGCTGTCATCTGGAGAAATATGAAATATTACGAGAAATATGAGTGTGGTAAAAGGAAAAGTAAAGGTGCTCAAAGTCCTCAAACTGAAATCTGAGCGAGGAGGAAAAAACTCCTGCAGGTAACAACTTTCTGTTGTTCCTTATTTCATCTCTGAGTGCTGAGAAAGTTCAGCTGCTTCCAGCGGGTTTACTGCGAGTGTGCTGGGCTGCAGAGCAGATGGAAACAATGAAACCTCCTGATCTCGTTGAAGTGTTTTTTCCTGCTGGAGAAGAAGTGCAGCGTCGGTCCTCAGACAGGATCGAAGCCTCACATCAGACGGAGACAAACAGCTGGATATTCAGCTGAAGGCTCGACTCTGAGCTGAAGGACGAGCTGAACCGTCGCCTCTGGAGACCAACGTTGATGTGGACAGTTTGAGAGCTGCAGCAGGTGAAGGATTCAAACATCTGCCAGGACGGAGCTGCTGTCCATCTGTCTGACTGACGGAGACAGTTCACACAAAGCTCCGTCTCAGAGGGCTCAGACAGAAGAATGACGAAGAACAACGTTCAACCTCTAATTTTACGCTCTCCATTACAAAGCATTCATTTTACACCAAGGGTTACTTTACAGAAGCTGTTTCGCTCGCACTTTAAGATCCATGAAATCAAGGTATGAAAGAGAGCATGAGGCTGAGGGAAATAAAGCCAAAACAGCAAATAACTGAACCGCTGGAACAATTAAAAAGAGACTAGAAATACAGACAGCTTTCTAAAGAAACCAGTTCACAGTTCAGACTCAGATAAAGACTTCAAACTGTTTATTTTACAGATCATTGGCTTTGTGCCAAGTGCAAAGGACATTTAAATCAATCAACATGTCAAAGTCAGTTTATGAGGTATTTTATAACACTGTGGCTGCAGCAGCTCCTCAGACCAGCTATTAGAAAAATCATCAATTCATAAAAGAGTTCAACTTAAATTCTGGGCTACAGACGACATGTAGTGCTGTTTGGTTTTTATCTCTTTATCATCACGTGTTAGTCCATTATTCGAGTCCTCGTGACGCTGACTCGCAGCAGCTCGGAGCTTTTCTATCACCCTGGACCACATCGAGGTGTTTCAGGGGACGTTTTTCAAGAGTCCCACTGAATCAAAGCACCAGTCGGACTCGGACAGTTTGGTCCAGTCAGCTGTAAAACACCAGGCTGTTTGCACCACGAGATGCAGATCAGGCCTCGAGTGCTCGGTTTAAAATGTGGAGGTTTGACAGATGATTCATTTAATGTCATCAATCTGCTTCTGTCACACACAGTATGATCTGTATTTCATATTGTAACTTCATGTCTTCAGCATCATTTGCTTTGTAAAGCATCTCAGGTATCAAACATGGAAAAGGATTAATGAGCTCCAGCTACCTGATGTCTCCCTTACACACAGGCAGAGTCAGAAGGCTGCATGAACGACCTGTGATGTGTGTCGAGGTGTGTGCGGTTGCTTTGTTGTGGTGATTTAATGAAGGCGAACGCGGTGGACCACTGCCGTCCTGATGCCTTCAGGTGGCTGCAGAAGTTTAGAGAACGGAGGGAGAAGCCGTTCATGCAGCTTCAGATACGAGACCAGAGACTTACTGACCTCCATCTATAGGCAGCGCAGCTGTTTTCAGCAGCCGGAGCTTCTTATGGGAGCAAAAAAACGACCAGAGAGGAAAGATGTCTCACCTCCACCACGACATGGACAACGGAGCCGGGAAGCACGGCGCCACTTTTCTTCACAATAAGAGATTAATCAGGCTAATGACGCTCAGGCTCTCAGTACATTTGCATGGAAATACATTATTCATTCCACTGTATGAAGCTGGAGCAGATTTTCAAGGTTTTGCTCTTATTTTCATGCTGGTTTAGGGGCCATCCCTGAGTCTGTGGGGCCCTGACGGGGTGTAGACTTTGATTATGCCTTTGGCCATCTCTGTAAAGTGAAATAAATCAACGTGTGTGTGTGTGTGTTTGTGTGTTCGCTGAAATTCAAATGCTGAATCCCCTGAACTCCCTCTGCAAAGTTCCCTCTGTGGATCTGATAACAGCCTCCGATCTCTGTTTGTCCTTTCCGAGCCGCCTGGCGAAATGTCAGCCCGGCCAGATTGGATTGCTTTTATTTAAACCGTAAAATTTATGTTTTTCACTTTCGCTTCAATCTGCGAGCTCACATCACTTCAGCACACATCCAGCTTTTTTTTTTTTTTTTTTTTTCACAGTGTCAGGTGGACACTTTGGGGAAAACGCTGTTGAGAAGCTGAAAGAATCTGCGGCCTTGAGCCAGAGAGTCAGTGGCAACAGCGGCGCCTGATTGGCTGACAGGCCCGTCCTCCAGCCACTGCGCTTATCCACGCTCATGAAGGGAGGAAAACATCCCCCCCCCGCCCCTCCGACGCTGCGCTGTGACAGGCTTAACAGTAATATGAGGGGATGTGTTATCTGCTGACTTCCAAATTCATAAATCTTTGAGATCAGATGAAATTGAAGCGGCTTGAAAAGCTCGGAGGGGAGATTGACACGTCTGAGTGGCTCTGTGGGCACGACGCTGCAAACTGCATGCTAATGGACCATCACGCATATGTTTGTATGTGCTGGATGCGTGTGTGTGTGTGGGTGTGTGTGTGTGTGAATCCTCATAACCCGTATGCATTGTGTATCGTACTACCTACATATCCATGTATAATGTATGAGGGCTGAACCTCCACTTGTACACGAACACGCCAGATTCGCTGCAGAGAAATCTAAATTTTGAGTCTGTTTCTGAGCCCAGAAATCACGTTTTGTTAGGTTGATGTTTTTTCTGCAGCAGTGAAAACGTCTTGATGTGGACTTTTTTACATCTTTTTAACAGAAACAGAGGAAATTCTGCACTAAGGATCTCTGTTGGTGTGTCGTAAGAAAAGATATCAGATATAAGAACATTTCCTCCAAAGTATGAAGAAGCTTTGGTCTCAGTCGATGGCTTCTTGTCATCTGGTGTGTTTTTAAAGCTTCATCATCATTTCAGATACTTTTGGTCCAAAAGCATTTTTCAGTAGCTCACACTGTTTCTAACAAATTGTTTCAGCTAAGAAGCTAAATTTCCTGTTTGCATCGGTGATTTATTCTTAAAGCTTCCCTTCAGTTTCAGACCTCTCCTTTCACTACGTTCTCTCTCGTTCTCCCGGCCTGCTGTTCCACAGGTGGTAGAACAGGCCAGAACATGCTGCAGCGCGCCAGCAGAGGCAGTGAAGAAGAAGACTGCCAGATAGCGAATGCAGACGCAAACCAAACTGGATTTAAAGGCTTTTCAAATGTTTTCTGCATTCAACACATTTGCTGAATCTCAAGGATTCACACTCGAGCTTTGGTGAATAACACTGAATGCAAATTTGACTTTTTTGTTTCCTAGAAAACCCCACAGGGCGCCTTTAACGCAGAGCAGCTTCACAAGAGGCTTAATGTAATGAAAAAGAGTTGCAGGCTGTGGGACAGCAGCAGTGTCGGCGGCACCTAATAGTATTGGTTATATTTAATTTATGTTTTTAGACAGCAGTTTCTGGTACTTTTAACATACTTAATATTGTAATTCTCCCTTTATTCTTTTGGGTCAGACTGTAAACGGTTAGCATTAGCATTTAGTTTGTCCTGTGGTTGAATTTTGACAGCTAAGATTTTTGCGTTTCCTGTGAATTTTCACAAAAATCTCCTTCATATTTCCAAGAAAAACACCTGCTGGGATGCAGGCGGATTCAAAACAATCATCTGCTCTGAAACAAAGACGCTCAATGGCAAATCCTGATTTCTGGAAAGAAATCCTGAGATTCCAGCCACACGGTGACGTTCAAAGAGCAGGAAAACCCTGAAACCCTGCAGGAGTCCAGGCCTTTCGCAGTGCTGGTGTCTGGGCGGAGGCAGCAGCGGTCGGGTGTAGATTGAGTCTGAGATGGAGTGTGAGATGTGAGCTCTGCCTCCAGATAAAAACTCTCTCTCTCTCTCTCTCTAATTCATTTTCCTTCCTCTGATTTATCTTGTTTTCCTCCGTCTTGTCTGCTCATGCCCAGATAAAATCCCCCAAATTGCATCACCCACCCTTCTGTAACTCTGTTGCCTCTGTTTCAGGCTACAGTGCAGTGCAACAAAAAATAATAATACATCTGGTATCTCTTAGATTTGAGTTATAACACCATTTATACAGCCGACAAGCCCTTTGAAATAATTACTTGGTGTCTGTGTCGAGGCGTCCGGAGATGATAGGAATATCGCAGAGGGCTTCAGCGCAGCCTCGAGCTCCGCCGGCAGCGGCTGCAGACAGCGTGGAGAGTTACTCCAAGAAGTCCCGACTTTCTAAAAGTACCAAAACTTTTCAAACTTAAACCGAGACTGTACCAAGAATAGCGACCCAGTGAGTTAGTTTTTGGTTTCTGTCCAATTAAAGGTCATGAAATTGTTGAATTTCTGTTCTCCGAGTTGTTCATTACTGTCGGAGGTGTCGGGCGGAAGCGGTTGCTAAAATAGGATTTAAACTATGCAGTGTTCTCATCTTCTTCTTCTTCTTCTCATCTTCATCTCTGACAGTCGACACTCAGGTTGGTCAACATCAGACAGAAACAATGCAAAGAAAATACAGAAGTCGTACAATAATGATAACATGCAAAGAAACTTGGAAATCAAACACTTAATAAACATCCTGCGTCACTGATTTTGACTCAGCAACGAGGCAGCTTCACTCAAACGTGAGCTTTTCACGAGGAAGAGAAATACAATAAAACCCACAAGTTATTCAAATCATTATGGCCGTCATGTTTTTCTATCTGAGGTAAACTCGGTCGGACATGTTACTGTGTGATAGCAGATGTTTTTCCACTGAAAACGAGTGGTGTAAAACCAAAAAATAGACTTTCCCTGCTCTCTGAAGCACGAACTACGGATTCATCGGCCACGTGTTGACGTCAGTTGGCTGTTTAGACGTTTTAAATAGATCTGTGGCTAAAGCTATAAACAGCTGTGGTGAGAGGATTCCTGGGCCGGGTCTAAGTTCAGGTGTAGAGAATGAACAGTTTGTTCTCTGACAAAGATTACTGACTGGATCTTCATCAGTCGTCATCAGGCAGCCGGTCGTCACCTGTAGCGTTCGAGTTCATCACAAACAGCAGATGACACAAAGCGTCTGATGGATCGTCCTTCGGCGGCGGGCTGGCTCGCCGTCTCACGGCCTTGGAACGGCTCGTCAGTGGATCCGGAGCTCCTGGGCGTGTAATCAGTCTTCAGCTCAGTTCATCCTGATCAAACCCGTCATTAAACTAAACAACTTGTGTTTCACACGAGAGGAAGGAAATTGTACTTTTTCTTGAGCAGCCCTTTAAAAATGTCTGTTGTGAAGAGGCATCATCGCGAGGCGAAGCGTCGTTGATTGACACATCCAAATGAATGAACGGTCTATTGAGAGGTCCGGGGTATATCTTTTTCACATCATTACTGTGAACATCAGTAATTTCCATCATGAATACTGCAGCGTCCCCTGACAGGCTCTCATCGTGCTCCGACATCCATCGGGGGAAATGATGGTATTAGACGGGAGGCAGACTCTCGGGGTGAGGCTCCGTGATGAGAGGGGAGAGGAAGGGAGGGAGCTAATTACCCTTTTATTACCAGGGACCGAACCCCCGTCCCAGGAGGCCTCGCCTGGCCCTGTTTGAGACGAGGAGGATCCGGCACGCCACATTACCTCTCCCGTCGCTCTGTAATGCCTGTCGCAGTAAGAGCTGCTTGTACATACTGAATGTCTGTTTCCATCAGGGCTGTTTTTTAAATGCACACATTTCATTTAGGAGCCTCCTGTTCACCTACAGGATCGCTCCTCTAAAGCAAGTGGGCAGCTGTGGAGACCGCGAGATTGATTGATTGTTTATTTTCATGGCGTGCTCCCAGCGTGCTCGCTCCACAGAGGCTTTCAACGCCGAATACCCAGAAACCACGCTGAAACAAAGCCTGATGGGGTAAACAAAAGCTGTATTAGAAAAACCTGTGTACACCTGAACGCACGACAAACACACGTTAGCATCCAGGTAATTAGAAGAAATGTTTAACTTCATCAACCTCATGTGTTCTGAAGGTCCGAGAAATGAAAGACAATGAGACAATGTTTATATTTTAATACGTGCACATATGTAAGTGTCCATGTGCAGCCTGGTGAAACCTGAATGACACAGGACACTAAATTTTATTCAGGGGTCTTTATTTTCAGCATGTGAGGGCAGTGTTAAATCCACCTGTTTCAATTTGCTGAGATTTCTTCTTTACACGCCAGTTTTCAAGGCTCAAACAAGCCAAAGAGTGTCCAGAATCACAGAAATATACCTGCAGTGCATGGAGTCCATCACCCAGACTGGACTTGAAGCTAAGCTAACGTGCCTGAAAGCTGCAAAGAAGTGGGGAACGCAGCTCAGTGCTTAAACAGCTGCATAAAGAACTGTCATGGCAGCTCTTCTGCTGACACAAAGGAAAGGAAATAAAGCCACATGCAGTTTTTTCTGACAGAACGTCGAAGATTTGGTGCATTAATATCAGATGAAGAGATGCAGAATGTCTAAATAAACTCACCACGTTAACTCAAGTGCACATGTGGTAACATCCACCCCATGAAACATCACATTACGTCCTGATTAATATCCTGATTTCTGATCCCTGCTGAGGGGATTCTACTCAAAGCATCCTTCGTTTAGAGCTGAGTTTTCCACGAGCTTCTGTAACTCAGTAGCTTGTCTGCAGTCACGTCACGTTAAATTCAGATGGAGGGCAGGAAGTGAAAACAGCAACGGACGAGTTGTTTCTGTGCTCGTTCAGATGAAATTATGAGAGAAAGGTACAAACAGAAAGTCAGAACATATGTTGGATGTGACTCTTACATGATGAAGAAGTTTTGCTGCTGTTGAGGCAGCAGATAAAACAACTAGCTGCTCATTCAGACGTCGTTCTGCTCGAGAAAACAAATGAAAGCAGACAAAAGATTGAAGGCAAACAGCTTTCTTATCAGCGATTGGTCCACGACCTCCGTTCCAAAGTGCTCTGACGTCCTTTGGTTTTCAAGGTGCTCGTGTTTATTGTCCTGTGGATTAACCGAGCAGCAAATGTTCGTGCTGACTGTTGACGTTCGTCGTGGTTGTTTGCTCTGTTAACCGCTCCAGAGGTCCGGTGAAACGAAAAAGACGTGGATCATCGCAAAACATCACAGGGCACGTTATCATGTTCAGCTGTCTGATGTGAACCCGTTAACGCTGATTTAACAAGTGTTCCTCATGTTGTTGTAGCTGTTATTCTAAACCTTTGATCACAGATTTAAAACAATAGCTAATGCTACACCACCTCCATCATTATCTGACTCGGCTCCTCCCGACCGCAGACGTAAACAGACATGTTTCCTGCGTCTTTCGGTCCCTTTCGGTGCATTTTTCACACTTATGAACAACAACATTTAGACAAAAGCTCCCTGTAGTTTCTCAGTTTGATCGATCTGAGCAGCAAAACATCTGCGATTCATCGGCCAGTTTCGTCTCTCTGTTGTTATAAATTTGCGGCCTTCAAGCTGAACACAAAAGGACCCAGATGACATAACTATGACATCATCAGGGTTGTTTCTCTCAGCCTTTGGAGGCTCCACGGAGGACCTTATACAACTGTTTTCACAGGCTGCAGATTGATCCCTGTGATGACTAAACTGAGCTCCATGTGTAAATTCTGAAAAGTGCACTTTACGTACACGATGCACCGAGGATGGTGGGCGGGGGCAAGTTTTTGGCCCCGGGACACACAAGGTCATGACAAAATGAATAGAATTAAAACTCCCACACACTGCAGCTCACTGCCGGTTTATTGATTTAGTGCATTTAATGGCTGTGAGAACAAACCAAACACAAACTTTCTATAGAGATACCTTCCTACATGCCTAATACCTCTCTCAAGGTCAACAAATAAAAGCTGCCACAAAGAGCTGCCTTCTAAAACGCAGCTGAATTCTGCATGACAGGCGACATTTTTAGCTCCTTGACTCCATAAAAATTAAAACATTTCACATGAATCTCACATCAAAGGGTTTGTTCCTTTAGGAAACATTAAAATT
Organism: Chaetodon auriga; assembly: GCF_051107435.1. Taxonomy (NCBI): domain Eukaryota; kingdom Metazoa; phylum Chordata; class Actinopteri; order Chaetodontiformes; family Chaetodontidae; genus Chaetodon; species Chaetodon auriga. Next base: position 27,878,295 of record NC_135082.1, read on the forward strand.
CCAGTTTTTATGGCTAATGGAGACAGAAGGATCTTTGACTTCTGCTCAGTATTCTGAAGGCCTTCTCTCTTCTATTTATTTATTTTTTAACGATGCAGAACGTCTTCACTCAGGTGAAGGATTGTTGCTGTTGGCGGGTATCTCCACAACAGCTGCCGCCCGCTGGGCTTTTCACGGCACAGCGGCGCCTGAGGCTTACCGAGAGAAAATAATGTGACAAACAAAAAGCATCTGACCGGCGAGAGTCCTCTGGGCTGAAACACATCGCTGATGAGTGATGCTGGAGGAGGACGGTCGCAGTCAGTCAAACAGAAAGCAGGTGAACGGCAGACATGAGGACACCTTTAAATGTCGCTGTGCAAAAACCAAACATCTGACCTCTAAAGTTAAGTCCGTGGCACCTCTGGAAACATCAGCTGGAGACCAAGGCTGCACATACACCCGACGTGTGGGCTGCACCTGAATCCAGGTCACAGTGGTCAAAGTCGGATAACGGAGGCACGACACGAAGGACAGCACGATGGACCACGTCTGTCTTCAGCGCTGACGCCCGTCGACGCTCCAGGAAAACAGCAATCATCTTCCGTAATTCACCTCCTCTTCTCTTCCTTCGCTTCTGTTCTTTCACTCTTTCGCCGCTTTCGTGAAAGCACGTCCTCTTATTTGGTGACACTCAAAGGGCAAACTCATTACTGATATCCAGACCTTCATAAGTCAGTGCTGATGGAGAGATCAGCGCAGCGGACGAGTCCGTTCTCAGTTTGAATGCATAGATATGCTTCATATTACAGACAAATGAGCGCTGTGCTATCTGCTAAAGTGCTGCTACCAACAGTCAGCGCTGGAAAATGACATCAGTAGATTACTGAGGTACTTGTACATCACTTGGATATTTCCATTTTATGCTTCTTTTTCCCTCCACTGCACTACATTTCAGAGGGACACACTGTTTTTCTTTCTCTGTTTGTTTAACAGCTGGAGTTACTTTAAGATAAGATAAGATAAGATCACACACACAAAGCCCATGATCATCATTTAGAATGAGATTTTCATACATTTAAAAGCCCGGCAGTGATTCAGAGCAGAATTTCCCTTCAAAATTTGTACTTTTAATAACCTTTATCACAACTGTTGTTCATGCAGCACATTTATGTAAGTATATTTACAGATAATGATAATAATGTTGTTTTTGATATTATTTCTAATCTGAAATCCAACTTTCCACTCACACCAACTGCAACCGACGGATTACAGTTCACCACATCCGACTGGTTTCTATCTGCTAATACTTAGAACAATTGATAAATGTCTTTCAGGGAAATTTTATACATATAAAACAAGAAGAACGATTAATATGATATCCTGACTGGTATCCCCACTTTTGTATAATTCAGTGAGGATGTTGAACGTGCAGCAGCAGCCTCCGCTCACAGGAAGGCAGTCATTAGTTTCTGGAGTATTTTGTTGTGACCTGAGTGGAAACTTGAACCTGCTGAAAGTCTGAGATGAAAAGTCAGACGTTATTAGGACTTTTTTTCTGCACCAGTCCATCTAGTATTTTTGGAGATCCTCCACTCTGAGCCGACAAATCTGCTCCCATGGTTAAAAAGTGTATTTAAAGCATGAGGAGAGCATGTCCTGCCCTCAGCGTGACCCGAGCGAAACCGGCCATTCGCCACCGTGCGCAGCCAGAATCTTAAAGACCAGAACCTGGACATTTTATCCCACACCGGCTTTAATAAGAGGTTTTTGTTTTTTTTCCTGCAACACAATCCTTCCCGCAGACTTTGTGTTGCGCAGAGCGATGCGAGCATGGTGTTGACGCTGTAGTACACGGCCCAGTCCTGATTCAACCCCCTCATTAACGAGGAGAAACACCATCCGTGGGGCTTGGCTGTCACTGTTCACATTATAAGTTCATAAGCCCATCTCTAATTCATGGAGGGGAGATTAGTGTGTGTACGCTGCTGTGTGTTTGGGACGTGTTTCAAAGGGAGCTCGCTGGTTGATTTTGTGCTTTCTGTTTCCGTTGGGTTAATGAGTCAGACTCCCGGAGACGGTACGAGCCTCGCGTTCACGGAGCTGGAAGCTTCCAGGTGAAGCTAATTTATTCTGTTACATCTCATTTCTCAGTAAACAATGGCTGTCGTCATATACATTCTGCCCGTGTAGTTTTTTTTGGGTTGAACACAATCACATTTTTCCTCTCTGGGTTTTTCTCTTCTTATTTGTGTTATTAGCAGTAGTATTCGGTGGTAGTAGTAGCAGTGGTAATACTTGGTGATTACTGGTCAGAACAAACGCAGCTCTGTCTGAGTGCGGCTCGTCTTGCAGGGCAGTTTGGTTAATTTCATTTGCAGCAATTTTAATGAACATCCTGCAGGTTTTGCACTTAAAATGAACAGCAGTGCCCGTAGAAACTCTGTCGCTGTGTGTTTTTGTTCCCAGCATGCCACAACACGCCGGTCACTCTTTGGAAACGCAGCTTTAATCTTGTGGTCGAGGGTTTGCTGTGGTTTAGTACATCGTCCATACCCTGCTGCAGCCAGTATGCAGTACTTTACGTATTACTGACCCCACTAAACCCACTTCTTTAAAACGCCTCCGTCATAGATACTATACAGTCTGCACAGAGCACTGGTTTCACTGGTTTTTGTAGATAAATCAATGGACTTTACACTCGCAGTCGTAGAATCCGATCAGACGTGCGCTGATGCTCGAACATTGAACTGTGTGTTTGGAATCTGCAGAGGAAACGTTCATGCACCGCTGCCACCCGCTGCTGCAGGCCATGCAGGTGAGGGTGGATGGAACTGCGATGTCGAGGTGGAAATAATGAATCCCAAAGCTGATCTGAATCATTTTGTTCAATTCAGCTCAAGGATTCGTTGTCATTGACTGTGCAGTTCAGCTTTTTTATTGCAGCACATGAGGTCAGCAGTCACTTATTTCCAGCAGTTATCAGATGATGATTGTTCAGTTTTGGAGGTCATGTGACTCACACTGACCAAAAACAGCTTTCTCTCACACACAGTTACAGCAGAACAAACACCTGTTCTGTGTATGTCACAGATGCTTTTAATTAACTTTGTGTTATCAGAATTTGAGCCATGAAGGCCAATAAAGTCACGAATCACTGACTGGTTTTCACTCGTGTGCAGGGAACAGAAGCCTGAAGACGCCTGAAGAAGCTGTTCACACTCAGGCTGGATTAAAGTGTCCTGCTCTTTAAAGGGGAACTTCACACGTGTTTCCAGGTGCCGTGAGCCTTCAGAGGCTCGGACGGGGCTGCGTGAAGTCCGATAAATGTCCTCAAGGGATGTCACTTGAGTCGGTTGAAGCTGCAGACCTCTGCAGCTGCTGCTCATCTCTGCTGCACGCTACAGGCTACATTAGCATGTTAGCATAGCACACAAGCAGATTTCATTGTTCACACGAGCTTCATCAGAGGATTCTGTCTTCAGCTGAGAGCGTCTTCTTCTCTCGCTCTCTGTTCATGCGCTTGGTGCAGTCGTCCAGACGCAGATGCAACATGTCATGTCTCTGTGTTGTTTGCAAACATGATGCTTAGAAAAGGAGTATGAAACGCTAAGCAAGAACTCAAGTACTCCTTTACACTGGTACAACATACACGAGCATTAATACACACACACGTCCACGTGAGTTCAGCCACTGAGAAATACACTCAACATCAGTGAGGAGGAAACGTTCATTTAGGGATTTAGTGAGTTTATTCCTCTGTTCTCTGTAAAGTTATTTTGATTGTTTCCTCTGTAGTCGACCTGCTTTGCCACACCGAAATGTAAATGTGTCACTGTCACATGAATGAAGGCGGTGGCTGAAAAGAGACGAGCCAATCTGCTGCGTCCTTTATTGAGTTAAAAGTGAACTTTGCCAACTTTGACAGTAGTGTCAGAACGATAAGGCCGTCTCTGAGCTGGACACAAAGAGGAAACTGATATCGATCTTCTCATCTGACTCCGGGCAGGACAACAAACAACTGCATTTCCCAAAATGTCAGAGTGCTCCTTTAATTAGGCATTTGTACCCTATTGGAAAACAAAATGTCTGCAAACAGCGCTGATGTATTGACGCTGATGATGATGTACAGTTGGACACCTTCGCCTGGACACTCGACCTGATGTGAAATTGAGCCCCTCTGGCTGCCATCTGCTGCAGAAAATACCTGGTCCTCATAAACAAACACAGTCTGCCTTCGCCTGCTGCTGCTGCTGCTGCTTCAGGCCCATATTCACACACCAATCAATGAGGGGATCCGGCACACTGATATATAGCCCGCGAAAATTGGCTTTCTTCTCCTTCAGAAGATTCTGGTGATTACCTATATAGAGCTGTTGATTGGAGATTGATCGCGGGTTGAAATTAGACAGCGGTGGGTCCCCTTTTTTGTGATTTGTGCAAGGCTCGGTTCACTGATAGAGGATGATGGATAGAAGAAGAGGAGGAGGATGGAGGAGCTGACAGCTGAAGGCACAATCCAAAAAAATCTCCACCTTAACAAGTCATTTAGTCGGTTGTGGAGAACTCAATATCTTATTTTCTTAAAACAAGTGAAGAAATCAACCAATCATCTGAGACTGTTTCATCTGCTGCAAACCAACTTATTTTCAATAATCTGTCGTCATTTCCAGCGGATGTGCCGTAACTTTTATTCAACATGTCAAATGTATCGTAAGCGTCCAGGTGTTCAGCTGCGATCCATCAAGCTGCCTCACTGAGCTCATCTGCAGCTTGCTAAAGAAGCAGGACAGGAACAGAGGACTGTCCACAGGGACGTCTCATCTCAGGAGCCGTGACCGTGAGCAGGGCCGGGTCAGTGCCCCAGCACCCAGACCCTCAGGGGCCTCGAATGCACCACGCTATCGCTGTGGAGGATGTGTTCAACTCAAGCTAGTTTCATCCATACAAAGCAGAGACAGAAACAATTCATGTTTTTACTATTTATGATGTAAGTAAGCAAGAACTGATCCGTTATCCTCCTCTGGGCCACGGTGGACTTTATTACCTGCATAATGCTGAAATGCTGTCGGTCAAAAGGTGGCTCCCTCATTTTTATCAAATCTTCAGGCTCAGTGCAGTAAAAGAGTCAAACTGTACTCTCAGTACTGTTAATGTTTTGGTTGCTGTTACGCTCACGTGGTTATTATTCTTTAATGAATTAGTCAAATGGACACAAACTTAACGAGCAAACCTGCAGCAGGAGCGTGCACCAACATGGGTGCTGCTTTCTGGAACCAGGGCACGAGGTGTGGGGACAAGGCTCAAACGCCTGCTCCGTCCGTTTGCAGCGTGCATTTGTCCGCCTGTGAAAGCGTGGAAAAAGCACGGCGGCAGCAGAGGAAGAAGTTTCTGGACTCCTCTGTCGCTCTCTCAGTGATGAGCTGTGACTTTGGAACGTGAATGCGAGCGAGGTCACCGCCGCTGAGGGAAGAACATTTTCATTGTACCCCCAGAAGCAATTGTATTCAGCGAGGAGTTAGAGAGAGCTATTTTGTAAGAAAAAATGTTCTGAAGTGCTCTTTGAAAGACGGCTGGGGCTCCCCCTTTCATTATTTGCAGTATCTAAAGCAGAGAGAGATACCGCCATGTTAGTAGGAGGCTGACTGAGAGCTAAGTGCCCCGACTCTGACAGCTCTGCACAAATGCATATCAGCCAGAGCAGAGATGGGAACTACAGAGAGGTTTAACTCATAAAAGATTTAAGGGACTGCCTCAGATTGCACTTAGAAAGTATTTAGAGCGGTATACACAGCACAAGATAATGAGAAGGAAAATGTGGCCCAATGTGAACCGGAGTGAGAGTGTGGATGAATTAACACAGAGATCCTTAAAGACATTTGGTGCTCCATTTATGCGAATTCTTGCATATGATATCGTCCTGGCTGAGGGCGCCTTAATCAATATCTCTGAACATGAACGAAATCTAAAGAAAAGCACAGAGGCTCAAGGAGAAGACGGGATGCTTCTGGCAAGAGCGGCTCAATATACAAGCAGAGGGATGTGCTGCCTTCGTAGGCTCATGTTTGGAGGTTTTACGCCCAAATAAACTCAATTTTACAACAGCGCTAACCTGATCTGAACCAGAAAATGGACCCACATGCCCGGAAAATCTCTCAGCAGGTTCTCACTGTCATTTCTCCCAGTCAGCCTCAGTGAAGCTCCACAATACAGCAAGAACAACAGATTCCTGCACAGCGTTCCTCTCTCATCTGCAGCAAACGGGGATAGACACACAATAATAAACTTCATTCTAGTAGAATCTGGGTTTATCGTCTCTGTTACCGTAAACGATTTATTTCCAAATTGTCACTCAGTGTCTCATATATGTTGTGTGTCAGGTTTTACGGCTCTTCAACTGAGCCAAAGAGTCAACTCGTGCTTTTCTGGCTGCACCACATGTGCTTGATGCTAATACATCCTTACAAATGTATGGACGGACGATGGTTTATGCAACGCTGCACTGACGAATGTTAGCTTGTAAAGATGGAGTCACCGACAGGACGCTGGAATAAACACACGTCGCACAAATTAGCCTCACAGAGCAGCAATGACGATGATGAACAAACAGTAGTATCAGTCTTAGATGTTAGTAGAAATAGTTTTACAGTCACTAAAGTGGACCACACTGAATGTTTAAGCCACGACCTTTTACCTCTAACGCTTGTCTTCAGTGGACAGACAGCTTTGGGACATGTGAGCTTGGTGCAGGAGCTGCAGGTAACTGACCCCTAACCCTAAACCTACACAAACTGACACCATTTCACGCACATTATTGATGACAAAGGACCCTCCAATGGTCATATATGTTATTTTGGGAGTCACTGGCAATCAGCCTGTTTGGTCATTTAAGGAGGATTTAGGTGTCGAACATGTAAAAGAGTTAAACTTTGCTGAGTATCAGAGAAAATCTAAACTGCATAAACGATAAAGATGCTTTTAATTTGGTAAATCTACTGATCTTCCTAAATTATTTATGTGAGTTCTACACTTCCAGGACTTTGTTAGTAACAATAAAATGAACTTGGGTTTAAAATCCTTAATGTGGAAGAATAAACAGCTCTACTGTCCAGGCTGATGTCACATGAAGATGCATCAGAAGGCTAAGAAGAATAAAACAATGGAAATCCAAACTGGGCCAAAACAAGGCTAACCTCTGCGGCTTTGTGTCCACTTACTGTGATCCACAGATTTGTACAGGACGTCAAAGGAACAACTGCTGACACAAACCGAGCAGCGCGAGGACAAAGGGAAAACATATCTGATGGCTGAAACTCAGTTTTGCTGCCTTTTAAAGCCTTTGCTCAAGTGCACAAGAAAAGAAATTCAGCAGTGCAGTCTGAGGGAAATTCCCTGGGTGGGAGGTTAGCAGCATGTGGTTAAAAGCAGCATGTCTGCCTCAGTTTGCCCTCTTGTGAGAACAATTTCATCAACAGAAACTCAACAAGACCTCTCGGAAAATAAATTCAGCCCGGGTAATGAAGGAGCGGTATGCAGCGTGCGCAGGCAGAGAACATTTTCGACTTTTAAATCTCCATTATTTACACCCGGCACGCCTTTGATAACTTGGGCCTCTGCAGAAATTCTCCCGTGTCGATCTTCCAGCCGAGCCCGTCTGAAGGTAAACCCGCCGAACCGCGGGGGAACGACACCGGCTTAACGCGATGATGTCAAGTCACTGAAACATTTTCATCATCCGGCAACAGTGGGGGAATGTTTTCAATTAATTCTTTTCATGATTTAGTAATTCCAATTTCACTGAACTTAAATGGATCAGAGGAGCTGTCCTGTCCTTCCTCTTTTTCCCCCTCCTCTCACTTTTTTGTTTTTCTATTTCTGCAGCCATTATTTTGTTCACACTCCAAGATGTCTCTCTGCTTCAGTGTCATCATGTTAAGGTCTTTTTTTCCTGGCAGTTCCAGACCTACAATTCAGAGCACTTGTGATTCTCTGCTCCTTCTGTCTGGCAATCCTATCACCCCGACCATCTACCTCTCCAGCAGCCACTCCATTCTCTGCTTATGTTTGTTTAATACTCGGTGGAGTTGTCTGCCCAGGATTGGGTGTCTGAGGTGTGATGCTGAGAGATTTCCAATTGATGGGATGGAGAGGATGGGAAGGAGAGAGGCGAGAGCGAGAGGAGGTTATAGAATTGTAGGAGAAAAGAAAAGAGGCCAAGTCGATGGGCGAGCAAAGTGTTTTGGTCCAGAAAGCATTGGGGCAGACTATTTACCACAGAAAGAGACGACCAAAGTCGAATGGAAACTGAAAAGACTTCAGTGGAGTGCTGGGAATTCATTTTTCATGAGAAATTGCACAGTTTTGCACCAGCGTATTGAACCACAGTACTTAAATCCATTTTACTACAACCTCAATTCCAAAGAAGCCGTGACGCCGCGTGAAATATCAATTAAAAACAGAATTCAATCATTTACCAAGAAACTGTGTTTACCAACAACGGCTTCACGAGGTTCGAAACCCGTCGCTGCATCAAAGTCCGATTATGCAGATATGTACAAAAATCAAGAAGCTGATGAGGTCAAACATTAAATATACTGTCTTTGTGCTGGATTAGCACATTGCTCTGTTTCACTGATGTTTTATACGACATCCCAACTTTTTCAGAATCAGGGTTGTACAAAAGGCAGCAGAGCTCAGCATGAAAATGATGAGTTGAACTCTCTTTGGCTTCCATTAAGTCCCTGCCACTGCTGCTTTGAGCCAAATACGTCGTGAGTTTTGGTAGATCCGCTGGGTTTGTGTGGATGGAGTCATGAAACTGTCAGTGCTCACTTCCATGGATAACGTCGTGTTGGGGTCAGAGGGTCAGCAGCTGAAGCACTTTGAAAAGCTGGAGGGTCCTGAAGTTCAACCTCCTCACGCCAGCTATTCGCACGTCTGCACACACACTGAAGATGTGGTGGACGTACCAGCAAAGCAGATCTGATTTCACCCACGATGTCACCACAGCAACACGGGATGAATGTATTGTACGTGACCAGGCAGCATCACGCTTTAATCTTCTCCCAGAGGTTTTCTTCGTCTTTTGTTCCAGTGGAGATGGCTTCGCTCGATGTGTGTTACTGGGAAAGAGAACGCTAATTAGCCTTTATTTCTCTTGCTTGATGGGATCTTCATAATCAACAATCTCCACCGACATCAGAGACTTGCTGGTGAAAACGTGCAGCCTTTGCCATCCCCAGAGCTGCTTTAACATGTAGAGACAGCAGCATAACAATTCTGTCCAAAGCAACGTATGTTGAAAAGTAAAGGCCAGAGTATCCTGTGACCTCCTCACTGGAAACTGACCGGCTGTGTTTCCATGAGGCTGCGGATGTTTAGAGCTGCATCTCAGGCTCAACTCACCCACGATGCCCCCTCGTTCCTCAGCCGCTGGCTTAGTGGTTTGAACCCTGTTTCATATTTATTTGGGTTAAATGATGCACATTCGGAGGGTTATGCTCGTGGTGATGCAGATAAGTCCTGTGGTTTGCGTTTTTTAACATCTGACTGGGATGGTGAGTTTGGGTGCGTTAGATTCTACAAACACTGAAGAAAAGGTCGTTTGATCAATGACATCATGGCGTTTCATCGTTCTGTGGGGACCATGAATCCGTCAATTGTACGGAATAATATGTCTCATATAAGTCCAGCTTGTGTTTTGGCCTGAGGGTGGCGCTAGAGAAAAGTGCTCCATCCATCAGGGAAGACAAATACATGCTGCTGAAGTTATCGTACCACTTTAAATCAACTGACACTAGCAATACCTGAAATACTCGAGTTTCAGTGCTGACACAAAGACCTTTCTTACTTTTTACTTTTTCGTCATTTAAAACAGCTGGCGTTTTATTTTTTTCCTAACAAAACAGTCCTGAATTGGCAGAATTTTGATGTAAATCAGGAACAATCTGATCCAAGAGGTTATCACCAGACACTCGCTGCTGGCTTTCAATCCAGTTTTTCATACTTGGTGTGTAGTGCTTAATGAATACTACAGAAAGTGCTGAGGTTCAGTACCCAGTGCTACAAGCTGCTCATCACATTTTAATCCTTTCTTTGCACATGTAGAATTTTTGGCTGCTGGTCAGAAAGTTCAGGGGAATCAGCAAAATCTCAGGATTGAGTCTGTCGTGAAGGTCTCTTCAGTGTATTTTGAGATTCCTTCTTATGGACAAAAGTTTTAACGCGATGGAGGCGAAGAATCACAAAATATTCTGGGAATAATCGTCTGGGGAGCACAAAGAGCTGAACCAAACTTCAGGACAATCTGGTCTGAAGTTGAACCCAGTGACATCGGCATCCTTCGGCCTCGCCACCAGCAGCTCAGGAGTTGGGTCACATGACTGCGCTCAGCTGTCGGCCCCGAAGGAACGTCACTCAACTTGTCGACATCTGTCACCGCCGAACACGTCTTCCCCAGCGTGATTCTACAACATCTCTGAAGTGCAGTCAAACTTTTACATCAGCAGCCGCGGAGGGGAAACCCCCGAGGGGACGACTGTTAGCGGAGCGCCGCCGCTCCCTCGCCATCCATCACCATCAGGAAAAAGGTGCCATCTGATTGCTTTGCCCTCCCTGCCATCTTCCTTCTCCTCCTTTCATTTAACGTTGGCACTCGTCCAGACACTAATGAGGATTGGCTCTTGTCGTTTTTCTGCAGATGTGGCGTCTTTCCTCCCCCGTTGTCATAAAGCGGCGGCCAGTTAACGGCGGTGACACAACTATTCAAAATGTCAGGGAGGAGAAAAATGGCGAGGGAGCCTACGGTCAGCAGTTTGGGAAGAGGAGGAGGGAGGAGGTGAAGAGGAGGGGGTGGGAGCGTTGTAGTAATTTAAGGTCCCGGTGTGGAAATGCAGGTCCTTCCCAAACATGTTGGACGCGCCTGTTAATGAGCACTTTAAGTACCCTGCCAGCCCTCTTTAAACATCCCCATCGTGATGCAAAGTGGGGAAAAGAGGCAGCTTTTAAAGGCAGCATATGGCTGCAGAGGATCTTCCACTGATGTATTGTCACGGGAGACTTCCCCTCCCCGGCTCTGCTGCCGAGGACGGGCTCTGAAACCGAGCCAGATGTCCATGTCTTCACAGATACAAGCCCCCCGTCCTGATGGCTCGCTGCTTTATTGGCAACAGTGGCAGCGACGTGCAGTTGGTCGTGAATGTTAAGGCTCTTTTGACACAGCGACAGTAATGATAATGAGCATGAGCATTATGGGTTTAGTATCAATAACAGATGAAGATGGTGATTAAAAAAGTTGCAGGTACATGAATTATACAGATGGGAGAATGACTGGAAACCAACTTTGATCCATTTCTCTTTCCACTGGTAGGTTTTATGTTTGTGTGAAGACCCAGAGCAGCAAAATTTAAAAAGTAAAGTGATGAAATAGCTTTGAACATGCCCACCTACAAGTACAAGCTCTCATCATTTAATCATGTGAGCTGCTGAATGTCTGATTGCTCCTCCAGTCATGAGGAGAACATTTTTTTGACCTCTTTAGTTGTTTTCCTTTTTTGCCTGCATCTCTTCTTTCTGCATTTCTCTCACTGAGTTTCATCCTTTTATTTTCTTTTCTATCACTGTGAAAACAAACTCAAACGAGCTCAGCAAATCCATACAGCTCGGACTGGATCTGTTGACGGGGTGATCAGGTCACTGTCAGCTTCCTCTCAGCTCCACCTCATCTCTCCTGCATCATTATGCATCAGTATACATACCTATGTGTGTATGCATGCTATCCATGGTGTAGTGATGAGTAACTGCTCAAAGCTCAAGCAGCTTTGGGAAAATATATTCATAAATGTGTTGTCACTGAGACATTTTTTTAAACATGGATTTTCGGCTATGCAGATGATACCATGCTGCACATTTCTAAGGCGCTCAGTGACATCAGCTGTTCACTGAACTGATCGCACCAAGCTGTCAGTGATTTAGCTGAGAAAAAGACAGATGATCTGATGATGATTAAGAAACTAGAGGCACAAATTATAGGAAGGAACTGGTCACAAACTAAACAAACCTTCGTTTGTTTGTCTTGGTCCAAATTGTGAATCCAACATAAGTGAGTTTTATGGAGGAAGATTGCAAGAGTGGCATCATCTGTCTCTTGTGCATGTTATTATCTCCACTTTATATCAGGTCTTTGTCTCCGTCAAGGCTGAGGACTCAATCCAAATGTCTTGCACGCCTTTGAGTTCCAGAGTGCTGAGCGTTGTCTACATCCACAATTCATTGAATCAACAGGAGACCTCGAGTCTTTCCTCCTTGGACCTTCACAGAGTCTATTATTTAACGTTCTAATGCTCAGTATTGTCACCTTTGGATGCTTTATGCAAAGTTTAGCTTCGTTGAGCTGCACAAGCACAGCAGCACTGTACTGTGTTGATGGGAGAAACTTCAACTTGTTGTTCTTTGGCATTTTTCTGTTAATGTGCATTCATTAAAGCATGACTGGTGCATTGGCACAGAATATAAATACATCATCAGAGAATAGAAAGAGAGAAAAAAATGCACATTGCATTTTTTGAGGACAAAAAATGCACTTGGCTTTCTCGGGTTCGTCACATTTTACCTCCAACATGACAAAGATGAGCAGGGATCAACTCAATTGTCCCATCAAACAGCCAATATCACACAGCCTGCAGGTAAGATGGCACATCAGTGATAGTGCACATCAAGGGAGACGACTCTTTGCCTTTTAATTGGCTCCAGCAGGTCATCTCCGCTCAGCTCTCATGTGTCTGGGATAATATGCGAGACACATTTGGATTTAATTCTCCTACACTTTTGCTCATTTGATTTAGTGCCGGGCCTGGAGAAGAAGACGGAGAGGAGGAGGAGGAGGAGGTTTAATTGAGAGGGAGAGTTGGTTGAAAAAAGCCGGAGGATGACTGGAGGTGACACATAGAGAACAAGAGTGTGGATTTAAAACATGAAAGGCAGGGAGAGGGGGAGGAGGGGGGTGACTCGGCCGACCCGTCGGATTGAAACACCCAGAGATGGAGAGTGACTCATCTGAGATAAAAGAGGGAAGTGGAGGCTGCTGCTGCGACAGCTAATGAAGAGCTCCTCCAGCCGCTCTCTTCTTCACATCCAGCCCTCATTGTTTATTGATGCCTTGCCCTGAGCTCCAGACCAGAGCAGACGATCGCTGCTTGCCCATCACGCCGTTTAGAGGCCTTTAGCATAAAGCAGTCATTTTTAAAGGCTTTTCCTCCCCTGCACTTCAAAAGGGGCCTCGGTGGCCCTGGTGTTGGGCGAAACCTGCCGTGTTTTCTGAACGGAGGGGCAGTTTGAATCGCCACCACCGCCGTCATCGGCGCACTCCTGCGGTCGAAACGCAGAAGACTTTGATGCAGCTGAGAGCGAGGACGAGCCCCTCTTTGTAAAGCAAACAAATATCCTCTCGATTGGCTGTGAAAGAGAGCAAATTAGGCCTGTCTGCTGAAGTGAGAGTGCTACATAATCAACTGCAAGGAGAGGGAGGGGAGCTAAATGAGTTTTTGGTTAAATTGATATGCAAATGAGGCGCATTTACACAACCTGCTCATACCAACAAACAAGAAGACTCAAACCATAAACAGACACTTTGTTTTAGGTTTACTGGGTTGATGCAGGCGTCATGTTTTTTTCTTCTCACGTTTTTGACAGCAGGAATTCACAGCTCTGGAGGTTCTAACTTTGACCACCATTTTATTCTCCGTCACATCGACCGAAAGGCGAAGAGCAGCCACAGTGAATGAAGTCAACATAAATGTGCACTTGCACATATCTGATTGTGTGCATTGATTCACTGTGGTCACGTATACATATATAAATATGTGGAGGTGTCACATGAAGGAAATCCATAGCGCCCCCCCCCAGTATAGATCACACCCTGTGAGAATGCTAACAGCTAGCTGTTGCTGTTATTTTCTCCACTCTGAAATTAGTCGAACAAGTTGTAAAATGGCATCGACCTCAAACAGTCGAGACGTCTGAACAGCAGCTGGCGGCTTGTGATCATTTAACCGACAGAAGCCTCACGTGTGACATTTCCAGCTGTTGTTCGAGGTGCTGTTCTACATGAATACGATGCTCATAGGCTGCAAGATTGTCTTTAAAACTCAAAATAGTTTTACATGTAATTATATGGAAAAACTGTATGTTCTTGTCTCGGGGCAAAGTCAGAGGAAATCTTGCCTCGGGCCTCCTTGTCGTCTGCAGCCCGACCTGCACTGTGGTCTCATTGAAATAAAGCAGGCAGCTGTATTTTTTCACACGGCATTAATGTTGTTTGTGCTGATAGAAATGGGTCCAACAGAAGGCGAGTTCAGCTGATCCAAGCGTCGCCTTATTGGACAGAATCACCTGGATCCCTGACTCCAGCACCGGCAGCACCTCCAGGTCTTCGTGCTCACTGTGAGGCTGTTCTGACACAGCGACGGTAACGATAACGAGGATGATTTTTATGGCTCTCGTATCAATAACAGATGAAGATGGTGATTAAAAAAAGTTGCAGGCGCATGAATTATACAATTGGGAGAATGACTGGAAACCAACTTTGATCCGTTTTTCTCTCCACTGGCAGGTTTTATGTTTGTGTGAAGACCCAGAGCAGCAAAATTTGAAAAGTAAAGTGATGAAATAGCTTTGAACATGCCCACCTACAAGTACAAGCTCTCATCATTTAATCATGTGAGCTGCTGAATGTCTGATTGCTGCTCCAGTCACCAGCAGAACATTATTTTGACCTCTTTAGTTGTTTTTCTACATCTGCATCTCGTCTCTCTGCGTTTTGAGTTTCCTCCTGTTTTATTTCTATCACTGCGAAAACTGAAGCTAGCTCATCTACGTCGCATTCATGCAGCAGAGCAGAGCGGATCTGCTCACAGGGGCGCTGACATGTGACCAGAGCGATCAGATCACCTGGGATGGCTCTAAATCTCGGCGTGAATCCAGATCCAGGGTAACGCTTCAGCCCCGAAGAATCTCCACACATCCGCAACGTGCCACAGAAACTGCGACCGTGTTGTTGGAGTACATTTTGTTTTTCTGTTTACTGTTTACGCCTCTAACACGTCTTTTAGTTTCATTACTCCACAAACAAACTGCTTCAAAAACACCCAAATTAAATAGCCAATAGTCTTCAGCGACGCCCTAAAGAGGGATTCTCAAGAGAAATTAGCTCTTTTGTGCTCAGCGATGTCGGCTTCCCAGGTCGAAAAACAACGGGGCCAATTTGTAGGTGGAATAAAGAATGTGGATGTCACTTTTCTTTGTCAGACGTGACTAATTTTATATTAAAAACTGCGACAGCAGCTTCTGCAGCAGCAGCGGGGATACTTAAAGGTACCCTGTGGAGGGTGTTTGCGTTGTGCGCGCACACGAACATACAAATTAACATGTGGGCGCACACAAGTGACGCATTCTTACAGCCGGTTTTACGCTGCTCGTCAACATATTGTGGCGGTATTGAAATTCAGCAACAAAGGCAAAGAAAGCTGCAGGTTCAGTGAAGAAGGACGTAAACAATGCGATGTGAACAGAGCTTCTGTTGGCTGCACAGGGCAAACAGCACAGAGATGAGCTAACGTGAACAATGACAGACCACTTATGCAAAGATGTTTTCTATGTAATTATTATTTTGGAATGAGGCTCTTTAAAGGTCCAGTGTGAAGGATTCTGGGGGATCTGTTGGAAGAAATTAAATGAAATATTGATGATTTTCTTCATCTATAATCACCTGAAATCACCTGAAAAGAAGAATTGTTGTGTTTTTCAGAGAAGGAGCTCTTTATACCTACAGAGGGACAAACTGACGGTGCCCCCCGTCAGGGAGGGTGACGCCCCCGTCACAAACCAGCAGCGCTGTCGTTGTTCCCACGCTGCGGGGGAGGATCCACGGAGGTGACGCTCTGTGCTCCATATACGCGCCTCATCGGGGACTTACAGCAGCAGAACCAGAGGCCATCGCCGTCCTGCAGACCTGTTTACCCTCCTGCTGTCCTCAAGACGACGCCCCCCCCCCCTCCACTCGGCTCAGTGTCTGCCATTGCCGCAGGGAGTCGGTGTCATCCATCCATCACCTCTGACGACAGACCCGCAGGCAGCAATTTGTCTCATCCGATATCGGCCTTTTTTTAGGGGAACCTGCTAATTAGCTGCAGTAACGATGACTGTTTGTTGTGCTGTTTTTAACTTTTTTCCACTTCACCACCTTGGAAAAACTGTGAAGGTGACACAGGGGGAGGCAGGCTGAGTTTGACTTTTTGGAACTTCGGGGTGCTTTTACATTGAAGGACTGTAGACAATGGAAATAACTTCCCTGAACTCACACTGTGTACAGGTCTCAGTCTGGTTTGGGAAATGTATTCAACTAAATAGATAAATAGATAGACGAAGGCTTTTTCTAAATAATGGACGAGTTTCAGGTGTTACCTCAATTCTTCTTCACTTTTAATATTCCACACCTTCTACGACAACACATTTGCAGAATGTCAGAGGTGAATATTGCAGGTTTGTATGATAATTTGCGACTAATTGTAGCACACAGTGTTTATACTCTTTAGTAATTAAGATAAATTATTTCCGTGTGATCGCGCTGCAAAAAGTCTCCAGTTTCTGTTATTCGAGACAAAAAGTGAGCAGACAGACTGTGGAGAGACATGAAAGTATTGTTTTTTCTGGTATTTAAGGACATTTTTATTGAGTCATAACAAGCTTTGGTATCAATGAACTCACATGCATGTTTGTGTGTGTGTGTGTGTGTGTGTGTGTGTGTGTGTGTGTGCTTGTGTGTGAATATCAATGAGAAAACACAAACTGCTCCAGCATCCTGTGTTCCCTAAAAAAACAGGGCTATGAGGTAAATCCATGCAGGGGGGAATTTCCTGCTTTCAGCATCATGTAATAACACACACACACACACACACACACACACACACACACACACACACACCGAAAGCCAGTCTCTGGGGTCTTTCCTCAGCAACCTCTGACTCTAAAGCTCTTTTCATGGTGGTGAAGTTGAGAGCAGCAGGGTGGAGGTTTGGTTCATCCTCCCGTGGAATTGGATTATTTCTGGATGAGAAGAACACCCCCTTCCTCCCCCTTCCTCCCCCTCCCGCTCCTCCCTGCAGAGACGGACACATGCAGTTCATCATGCAGAAACGCCCCCGCTCTGCTGGTGTCGGTGGGCACGGGGAAGACACCGGCGCTGCTCTGCTCTCTTTCAAACACGGCAGCTTTTAAAAGTCCCAGACAGTGAAAATACATTTCTGTGTTGTTACCTTGTGTTGCAGCATTGATACAGAGCGAGGCTCCTTCCCCACTTTCAGCCGCCTTCTTCTCCAGCATAATGAAAGAAGAAATCAATGAGAAAGTACAGGCTAGCTGGAAAGCTTGAATGTGATACAGGGGTTTCTGTCTGTAGTGTAAGCCAGGGTTTCAGACCTTTGTGCTTGTGACGGCTTAACAGGACGCGCTGTGGACAAACCCCTCGTCGCAGGATGCATTTGGAAGAGCTGTGACCGGTTTACTTGAAAAGTGATTTTCCTTCCTCCAACTGCTTCATTTGAGTTCTGAGAGAGCTCGAGAAATAAAACCACAGTGTTTCATAAAAATAAAGTAAAGCTGTTCTCGCTGACGCTCACAGAGACAACAGAAGAGCGTCAGTGTTATCAATTAATGTTGACCATTAATCGTGTTGGTGCAGTGTATTAGCATGCTGCAGCTGAGGCTGAGGGGAGTCACAGCACTTTTATTTAAGGACCAAATACCTGCTAAATATTGGACAGGTTGAAAAATTTGACCTGATGGTGGCGCTAGAGGAAATGTTAAAGCCAAAGTTATAATTCAACTCTCCATAATGACAAAGCAGAACCAGTTCTTCGCAGCATTTTGTACCTTTATTGAGAATAAAAGACTGAAATATTCCACACGTCTTCACTCTGACGTTCTCCTGGTTAAAGCCTCCACTCTTTTTGGAAATGATCGTACACTCTTGGCACGCCGCTCTTTTGGAAGTTTCTTCTACGTGGCAGAATCGTCTGAGCTCAGGTTGGATGAGGAGCATCAGCCTTTTCAGATGGTTCCAGAGATGCTCCTTTGGGTTCAGGTCTGGACTCAGTGGCTTCAGGACTTTCAGGCTTGTCCTGAAGCCACTCGTGTGTTTTCTTGGTGGTCTGCTTCAGGTCCCGTTCATACTGTCCTTCCCTGATTGCTCAGTCTAGTTGAGCAGCCTGATCTAGACGACTGCTGGTGGTTCCAAACGTCTTTCATGTGAGATTGATGGAGGCTGTTGTGCTTTGGGGCATTTTTAACTGCAGAAATGTTCTTGTCTCCTTCCTCAGATCTGCAGCTTGACACAATCCTGTCTCACATGTATGCAGACAGCTCTGCCAACCTCTTGGCTTCTTCTCACTCTGACTGTGAGCTCTTCTATCGACAGGTGTGTGTCTTTTCTAATTATGTCCAATGAATTCAATTAGGCACAGGTTGAGTCCAATCTAGCTGCAGAAGCATCTCAAGGGACACTGACAGATTGAAGCAGGATGAAGCAGAGCTCGTCCTAACAAAGGGTCTGAATACTGGTGTCAACGCGACATTTCAGTCTTTTATCTGTAATAAATTTACAAAACAGCCTGTTTTTGCTTCACAGTTGTGGAGCAGTGTGTGCAAAACGAAATGAACTGAATCCATTTTAAGTCTGAAACGTACAAAAACTGAGGACTTCCTGCACGCAGCTGTTTGTTAGATGAGTTAATAAAATGCTGTTATGAGCTGAGCTCCTTTGTTTCCTCATGAACAACCAATCTGACACCAGAATCACACATTTTTCTGTCGTGAATGGCAGGTAAAACTTGGATTGATGAATTGGCAGGAAAGCTCGCGGACCGTCGCTGCTGTTGTGCATTCAGAGCACGTCGCAGTGAAATAACTCAGACAGATGTAAAATGTCACTGTACAGCTTTAATCCGCAGCCGAAAATGATCCTAACAAATGTCAGCATCAGCTAACCTTCACGCTGAGGGGGAACTGCCATCTGATCAATTACATGCGCCGGCCCGCTGACCTTTCCCATCATTTGTTTAAAGGAGAATGCCATTTGATTAGCCCTAATTGCTCCACTTTAGCTGGCTGTCGTTAACGAGAACATCCTCTTCACCTCCTCTGCGCTGCAACGTGAAGCAACAGGTGTAGTTTGAAGAATTGAACTTTGATGACGTGACGAGGCGGCGGCTGAGCCAAACACACTCAACATGATTAGTTTGTTTTTGAGCCTGGTCTTAATGAAAAGTCTGACTTAGTTCAGTCATTCAATCATACTTTTATATAAATCAGGCCAAAATGCACATGAACTGCTGCTGTCATCAACAAACGCTTGTGGAAAAGTCTCAACTTTTTGACCTTTTTCACCCTTTTTAGCTGAAAAACAGTTTCAGACTAATATAAAACAGACCAATATAATGGTGGTTTTGAACAGATAATTGTTTTCATTCCCCTTAAATGTTCATTATTTAGTTTTTTTGTGACTTTGTGGCAGAGAACAAGCTGGAAACGAAACATGTGATGGATGCCGTGTTGCAGGTTTATTTTTTATCTGCAGTCTATTATCATGTTCAGGTTTTGTGCTGTTGAACTTTTACAGGCTGTTTTTTGTGCTTCTGTTGAATCGATTGAAGCTCACCCTGTTCACGTCACTGAGGGCAGTTTCATGTTTCTGGATTCTTTTTCAACACGCTAATTTTGGCATAACTTACAGGAAGTTGTATTAGAAACAGGTTTAAATGTTTTACTGCATTTTTTTATTTACTTACTTTTTGTTCAGAGAATTAATAATTAAATGATTTTAATTAAGTTCAATATCAGGCCACTGTGGGGCGCTCTTTAAGATGCTGACCACCAATTGCACGCACACACACACACACACACGCACACACACACACACACACACACACACACACACACACCTCTGACTGTGTTGCTGTGTCCTCTGCACATGAGGCTCTGAAACACGCAGAAGAACCTCCGGTGTCATGATGAAATTGGTTGAAAGACAACAAATTTGCTCTTGTTTGTCCGTCCGTCACACACAATATCTCAGGGACACTGAGCGGATTAACACGTTCATTTTTCTTCATTCCACCGCGTCGATCTGATTCTGTCTCGTCTCCAGGTGCTGACACTTTCCTTCAGAGGATGAAATAATTTCCCTCCATGAGAAGGTTTTCCACTTGTTTTAGGAAATGAAATTAAATCTTAGGGCTCTATTTTGGACAAATTGACACGTTGAGATGAAGGAATACGATCCAGTAGGAAACACATTTCTTGTCCCAGAGATCCGATTTTGACAAATTCAGCGAGTTGATGCACCTCATTTTAGCTGCATTCCAGCATCTAGAATGACTCTGATTGGCCCAGTGGGGGCACCTGCTACAAGCTCAAAACAAGAAGCCATATTTGTCAGTGATTGGCCCAGATGGGGGGATGGGGGGGGGGGGGGGGGCGACGTATTTACTGCTGCCTGGTTTTCACTCTTTTCATCAAGATTCACGACTGCAGCTCATCCCAAATATCTACAAAGTGGAAATCATTGTGTGTTGTGGTGTCAAACGTGCATGCGTGCTCACAAAGTCTGCCATGATGGCGGCATGCTGATGGCACTGATGGATGTACCGTATGTCCTGGAGGGGAGGGGGTGGGGGGGTGTTTACTTTGGACATAAAGGCAGAAACTTCACAGCTGAGTTTAAATCTCGTAAAGGAAAGAAAAAGTCATTTTGTGTTGAAACGTGTGATGGCTGAGAGCAGAAAGTAAACGCTCTCAAGGTGAAAAAGGAGGATTGAGAACAGAAAGAGCAGAGGGACAATGTCAGTATTAGACAGATGGAAGGACAAAGGAAGGAAGGACAGAACAAAGGAAGGAAGTGAGGACAAGAAGCAAATAGTTAAAACAAGAGGAGACCAAAGAAGAAGGGAACAAAACGAGGAGAGGAAGAGTGGCAGCAGAGCAGCAGCGTACGATGAAGACGAACTCGTTCCTCTGAGTCGAGTTCAGGAGTTCAAAGTCTGGAGAACAGGAGGAAGCAGAACGTTCAGTTTACAGCTGGGACAGACAGCAGACTTCACCACATCAGCCGGACTCAGGTGATCACACTTCAGTCTAACTGTCAATAATATCAACTCGACGGTCCACTGAGCGAGCTCTTTATTTTCAGAGCTATATTTACAATATACAGAATGTAATATGATCCACTACTGTGCTTCTGTTTGGCTTCACTCACGTCCTTTTATTAAGTTTCACTTAAATGTTGCCTCAACCGTGCGCTGAAGGAGCCTCAACTCATCCAATAAAAACATGAACATCAGCTTTCCCTGCACACAAGCTAATGTGGCAGCAGCAAATATTGGATTTCAACTCTGAGGCCGATGTTTACTGCCCAAAAGGAAATGCATCCTCTTTAAAATGCTACAGAACCATCAGAGCCACTAAATCACAGAGAAACTATTACGATGAGACCAAGAGATGAAGGTGGACGTTGACCAGAGAGCAGCTTCTGAGATGATTGGCAGCTCAGGAGTCCTGAACATCCCCCAAAAACCTCAAGAATCAAGAATCCATTGTTAAGTGTACTGATAAAATAACAATTGATTGAATTTTTCATGGCCACAGTTTGATGTGAAATGCATGCTGGGATATTTGAACCGCACTTGGGATGTGCTGGATGGTGTCTCTCAAGAACAGACGAGAATTCAGATTGAGAAGAGACAGAAGGGGATGGGATAATAAAAAGGAGGGAAGGGGATGAAAGAAAAAAGCTAAAGGTGAAACAACGAAATGGGAAGAAAACAGGAAAGGAGGGTGAAACAGGAAGGAGGAGAGCAGAGGAAAGAGGAAAGGAAAGAAGTGTGCAAACGAAGGAATGAACAGAAGGAGATAAAAGAAGAGAAGACAAAGCGAATCTAAAATCATGATGGAGTTGTGTTTGGCATACATGCAGGGCTTGAACTCTGCGGCTCGACATGATAAATCACCCAGGATTCATTGGGACGTCAACAAAGTGTCCCAGAGCCTCAGTGCTGCGTCTGCTGCATTAACAGGAGATGGATGGAGATGTACAGAGTCCTGGTGTACACAGCCTCATGCTCTTTGCACTTCACCCCGTCATCCATCACGACTGTAAACTCATACGCCGCTGAACGCATGTACACATCAATCAGGGACACACTCAGAAGACTAAAGGCAGGAAATCAGTTATCTTCATATCAAACAAATGAGAGCTGTGTCTCAAAAAAAGAGAAATGAATAAATAAATTAAAGTCCCTGCTGGCGTTCATCCACTGATGAATATCATTTTGACATCACTGCGACAGGATATAAAGTTTTCTTTAAAGGGCTTATCAAGTAATCAATTACTGTGGCTAACAGCTATTGCTAACTTCTTGTCACACTGGCTAACAGTTCACCTAATACAGACCATGAGCTAAACTGACAGTTAATACACTTTCTGCACATGAATAGTAGTCAATAATTGTAATTATGATAAGAAATAGAAGAAATGCAGCTCAAAGTGCTTCACATGAGAAAGACAGGGATGGAAAATGAACGTGGAGGCTAACGTGAAGAGATCAGTTTTTAGCTTTCTTTCAAAAATATTCAGCGAGCAGCTTCACTGATATCATGGCTAAACTTTAGCTGTTTCTAAGGTGAAAAAATGAAGTTTTAGTCACCTTGTTGATGTTAGACTTGAAGCATAGATCTGAATCCAGGGGAACACCAAGACTGTGACCTCACATTTAATCCAAGAAGTTAATTTCACAGATTATTAAACAGCATTTCTGTTTCTGTTTTAGAGATGAATAGTCGGATTTCATTTTTGTCCTCATTTAACATCAAGAAATTATTGCTCATCCATTGATTTATTGGTCATTGAACATCTGGTCTGGCACAGATGTACAGTTGTGTGTCATCTGCATAGAAACACACAGTGCTCATTGGGCAGCGTGTATAATGAGAACATGATGGACCAATCAGCTCCCTGCCACCCCAGAGCAGATGTCATGTTTCTCAGAGAACATGATCTCCAGGACTGACGTCAAACTTTCTCCCTTTGATGTTTGCTTGAAACCAGTTTAGCACACAGTCAGACAAACCGACCAACGGTTCAAGACCATTGATTAAGACATCACGATTGGTCTGATCAAAGCTGCATTTTAATTTAAGAGGACAAGAACTTCATCAGCATTTAGTCTGAGGATGCTGAGCCGCTTCAGTGCTGTCAGGGAGGACAGAGCATCCTGGGTAATTTAACTGTAGAGTAGCTTTATGTTATCGTCTTCAGTTTGGATTATTTCAGCTTGTTTGGTTAGATGGAAGACTCTTAATACTACAACTCCCATGACCCTCGGCTGTTGTTGCTATGGAGATGATGTGTGAATCAGAGCTGCAGCACACTCACAACACTTTGTTGTTGCAGTTGGAAACTGAACCTGTGATCACACTAACCGACCTCGTGTGACACTGATCTGATTTCAAAGGTTTGGAGTTTTTAGCTTCAGCTCGCAGCAGCTGAAGGTTTTCACGTCCACGGGCTCTTGTACCTGTGCGAACGAGACGTTTTCAGACACAGCTGTTCGTCTTTTGTGCCGATGGTTCAGCCGGAGGAGCTTCATGCAGCTGTCAGTCTGCTCGCAGTGTGTGCAGGTCTGTGAATGCAGCAAACCTGGACGCCTCATTCTGCATCGCCCACTCCTGCAAAGTCCTGCAGGTTCTCCATCCATCCAGAGTCTGTGGGATTGTAATCAAATCAGCCCGAACGAACGAGGCCTGGCGGCGTGTGTGTGTGCGTGTGTGTGTGTGTGTGTGTGTGTGTGTGTGTGTGTGTGTGTGTGTGTGTGGAGGAGTCGTGCTGCGCGGTTCGAAATGTCAGGGCTCGATTGATTTCTTCTCTCTCTCTGATTAATTCATGTTACGCTCTAATGTTCTGCATAGAAAATTGTTGAATGGCATTCAGCGAGATTAAAACCACAAACAGTGCTTTTCATAATTTGACAGGTGATTGGCGGGAGGCAGGCTCCTGGATGATTGCATCATTAGGGGATTTTTTTTTTTCCCAAAGGGGAATTAAGAACAGCATCAGCCTTTTTTACATCCATGTGGCCTCGCTCAAACGCCGCCGCTCTGCCTGTCACTTCACTTAATAACTCTCTCACACTGTTTGAATACATGAACGTGGTCTGTGAATACGCGCTGGCTGTTGTCTGAACTGCTTAAAGTCGTCCGTCTCAAAGAACAGATGCAATTCCGTTTCAATAAATGTGGCAATCAGCAAGCGCTGAGAGCTCAGCCACAATAAATGATGCACTGCTCCAAGATCAGCCATTTTTAGCCACACTAGCAAAGTGGTCCAGGCGAATATCTGAACCGCTGCTTGATGGATGGACGTGAAATTTGAAGTCCTACTGACTTTGGTGACCTCCTGACTTCTTCTGGAGCACCACCACGAGGATGACCTTTGTAATTCAGCGAAACATCTCGACAACTTTTGGATTCAGTGCCATGAAAGCTGGTTCAGACATGCATGTTCCCCTCAGGATGAATTGAAATAACTCCACTCTCTGTCAAGTGCCATCGTCAGGTCAAAATAAGAACACACCTAATGAGATTTCAGCCAGCCTCAGATCGAAAACATACGACCTTTAACTTCTGAGTCATAAGAATCTGGGACCTCCAGAGGCCAAAATACCGTCGGTCCAAACTTCCTTCTCGTCTTTCTGTGCATATATTTACATGGCATGAGTATTTAAGAGCAAAAGTTCTGATTCCTCTTAGCATAAAGCTGTTCAGTAAAACAGACTCAAAAGAAGAAATCAATTCAGTGAACTCATTAAAGCTGACTGTTACACAAAAACCTGCAGCCCGGACTTTATTCAGGCTGCAGCAGAACAGGTCCCACTGCTGGAGCTCCATCCATCATGTTTTAACTGTTTCCTCCAGCATGGAAGTCGGAACAATAAAAAAACTGATTTATGATTTTCAAATGAGTAAACAAGTCAACATGTTCGGCCGTGAGCGATTGAGAATTTCAGGAAAATCAGCTGTAAATTCTGCTGGACAAAAACCTCCAGAGAGGAGTAATCCCGTCACGGATACCCCCCCCCGGTCCCGCCGTCGCACCCGGCACGCTTCCCTCAAACATGAAATATTCAAACGACGATTGGGGAAGTGCGATATGGCGATAATAATAATCTGCAGTTTGTAAACATCCGCTCAGGTACGACGCTGCATTCACATCCACACGGCCGCTCCTGTAATTCCTTATTTATCAGTTTGAATAAGAACGCGATAATACGGCCCGACTGCAGCCGTCTTTGGGAAGTTTAATCATTCATGGTGGAAAAAATTGCTCCTTTATGTGCAATAAATATTGATTTATGCCTCATGCATATCTGGATGTGGTGCGGCTCACCAGGTCCACCTCATTGTCCATATTTTGCTGCTTTGTTAGCCACTTCATCTTTCTCTCTCTGGGGTAACTTATCATTTTTGCTTTCCCAGGAATTACCTCATCATATTTACAGCCTCTCTCCCACAATCCTTCACTTCATATTCACATGGTAGAAGTCACAACACACGAGGAGGCAGATAATCCTGCCATCTGGCCTCGTGCGAACGCTTTTTGGTCAGTTTTGACCTTTGAGTCATCCAGAATGGTCTCTTGAGATCAAAATCTCTTTTCGGCTGAAATGACAGAATAATTATCACACACACACAAAAGAGAGGGATGAAGAAAAGGGGGGAAAGCACCACATGAACACAGACTCGTTCAAAACCCTTTAAAGCAAATTTTTGATTGGAGTTTTCTCATAATGATGAATTCGGGGTTTCCTGCTGCATCAGCTCTACAGACTTCAATGAAACCTTCAGAGAAAAAGAGCAAATGTTGTGTATGTGAAGCGCGTCGCTGCTGTTGGCCATCATCCGCTAACCTGATTGATCACAAGACAAACTGCGTCGGGATCTGAGTGAGTCACAAACACAGCTAAACAATCTTCCTGAGGGAAACCCTGCAAATGCAGCCCTCATTCATTCATTTAACCAAACACGATTTGTAATTTTCTGGCAAATATGAAGAAAAACAACAAAGAACAAACCAATAAATTAGTGAAGTGAATACAAGGTTGAGCTAAAATCAAACTAAATAAACTTTTTATCTTTCTCTGTTTGGTTCCAGACTTCCTCTTTGTGTTTCTTGGTGTCGAGGATCTTTTGTTTTTTACTCTAAATGAGGTCTCGACCTCAGTGTGTTTCTGGGTTGAATAAAAAAGTTTTCTTCTCCAACAGTCGCTCTGTGAGGTTCACTGTCGGTCCAAACTTTGGTCCACGCTGAAACGTCTCAGCAGCTTTTGGACGGACACGGCTTCCATGGATCCAGCTGATCCCTCCATCAGCTCCATGAGGTTGACCTTTGTGGTTTTAAAAACATCTTTAAGACGGATTTGAACAGAATTTAATCAACATTCAACACTTTGGTTTATGACCAAATACCTGCAAAAACATCAGCTCAGCTGCAGCTTCTGTTTAGTACTTTAAGTACATGTTAGCATGCTAAACTAAGATGGTGAACATGGCTAACATTAGACCTGCAACATCATGTTAGCATTGTGTGTAGCATTTAGCTCAAAGCAGCTCAGATACAGGATGGCACGGCCGCAGACCTTCGGTCTGTCTTTAGAGAAGGAGTTCGGCGTCTGTGCAGATCCTCTCAGCTCCATCTGAGGCAGATTTGGAAAATCTTTTAGCTCAAGAATGTTTTAGAATTGTTTTATCATAAATACGGCTGGGACTTACTCTGCTATTGACGACTGCATGGCACCATTAAAAGCTCCACCACAAGCAAGCGAATGAACCTCGAGTTTCTATTGATTTTCCAACTGCTGGTTCCAAACTCGATGAACTGTAAGGCTAAACTTTTAAGAAGAAATAAAGAAGGTTTAAATACAGTAACAAAGGAAAACATAGACACCAGATTCATGAAGAAATGAACAGTATCTGCTGATGAAGACCATGTGAAACAATCAAAAGCTCCACAGCAAACACCCTTGGTTAATACCCACTGTGATATGATGTGACAGATCTAATCTGTTTTTTCTGTCCCTGTAAGGTGTGTCTCTGTGTGACTGTGCTTCATGCAAACAGACTGGACTTGCTGCAGGCCTCACCTGATCATATGTTTAACCTGAGCAGCTGAAAGCCCTTCAGATCCTCAGTAGTGCAGCGTGACGGAGGTGACGGAGCGTCTAAGCAGGACATCAAACCATCACTGTACCGCAGCTGCAGGTGTCGTGTGGAGACAAACTGCACCCGAGGCCCCGTGTTGTCCGTTACCGTCAGCTCTCCTCCCAGGCGACCCGGCCTCCCGTAAACCTGCTGTCACGTTTATTTGCTCCTTTCAGCGACAGTGGCGGCGGCGGGGGAGTTTGTCCTGGACGGGGGCAGCGAGCCAATGAGCCACAAAGAAGAGAATGATGGATCCCCGGCCCCGGCTCAAACGGGGGCCGCTGTCACGGGGCTCGCGTGGTCATTAGAGCGAGCTCCAAACACCGGCAGTAGCAGGATGACAAATCACAACAAACTCCCAGCACGCCACAGCTCTCTCTCTTTCCAAATCCACGACTGAACCAACGCAGAGTGTTGGACATTTTCTGCAGAACTATGATTAAGCTGTCACCGTGGGGAGGCCAGTTTGTCAGCAGTTGGGATCTCTGCAGCAATTTCTTTAGACAAGTCTGCCTTAATTGAGTATTCAGTCCCAGAGCGCTCCTGGTTGGTTTCACCCTGCCTGTTCCCTCGAGGCTAAACAAACTGCGGCGCTAGCCAGCTATGGCTTTCCACAACAACATCAGAAACTGGCTCGTGACCAAAGCGGCAGCAGCGAGGCAGCAGCACTGTCAGTCTCGTTCTCTCACAAAACAACCATCTGTAAGACTTTCCTGCTTCCTATTGTTATGGGAGCGGAGCACGAGGGCGTTTGGCTGAAAAAAGCAGCAGTAAACAGGACAGGTATGGATACTTTCTTTATTTGCAGCAGTTCGGCATCGCTGCTTTCAAAAACTTTCCTGCAGCGTTCTCGCATACTTTTCGGTCCCTGGAGGCTCCCCGCCCGCTGTTCACTTGGCTAAAGCGAAGGCGCCAGCTGATTGGCCAACCAGAACTCTCAGACAAGCCAGCGTTCACCTGTACTCCACTCTAGCTGCCCAATTACCCACAAGTCCGTGGGGTCCTTCATTACCCAGAGGCCCAAGGGCTTCTTGTGTGCCAATGTCCTAATGAGCGAGCAGAAAGACGTGTTCCTGCAGCAGCACAGCGGAGCTCCGATACTTCAGCCTCGAACCGAAGAACTTTACTGAACACAGAAGCTAAAACCGGCTCAGAGCAGCTGGACTGAGAAACCCGTAAAACAAGACACGCTGTTCTCATTTTCTCATCAGCGCTGGTGACTCAATCCACTGTACGCTCACTCTGCAGACACAAACGACCCGAATCTAATTATTACTGTTTTAATGATGGTGTGAAAGAAATCATTAAAGACAGAGGAAATTGGAAACGGAGGAAATGTCAGCGCAGCCTCGCTGCCGACTGTCCTATCAGACTCCATGACACTGAAGCGCCGCTCTGACGTGAACTTTTACTGAATTTGTGGTGGTGAGGGTCCGGCTGGACAGCGAACTGTGAATAATTTCTAAAGTCGCGTCAGTGCAGCAAAACAAAGTGTTTGTTTCAGTAAATGAATGTAAGTACAGATTTTGCTAATTTGCAGCTGTTTAACATTAGTTCTGTTCCACATTTTCAACATTTCTACTCAGCAAAATCTTGTATTTTACTGTTTTATACATTATTTTCTTTAAAATTAATGTGTTTTGGAGCTTTTTCTTCATATCTGTTGCTTTGCATAGTTGAGTTTTATCAATACTCATATTCACAAAGGTTGCAGGTTGCGAACCCTGAGCAGCCGTAGGGACTCTTGGTCCTCGCGTTTAGCCCAAAGACAGGCTGGGTGCTGGCTCAGGGTGGTGCACTTGTTGCCTGGGAGCAGACTTGAAGGCTGCAGTCAGGAAACGCAGGTGGTGCATTGCAGTAATACACATGTTATTTTTAGGCAGACCCTCCTACAGCATGCTGAGGTGGATATTCTGCATATCTCTGTACAAACATGACTACAGCTCTTCATTCTACTGCCGATTCTTTTATAGTGCAGCACTTTATGAAGTATTACTTCATCATATATTAGTTTTGCATAACCTATTGAGTTTCCATATCCTTTTAAACTTTGTAAACTCCACTAGAACGTGAAATAAAGTTCTGTGGGTCTAAATAAAGCTTTATGAACTCCACACGAGTTTGTACAGCTGAAGGAGCCGGCAGAGGTTATGGAGGTTGGAGCGGTGATGGATTTGAGAGCTTGTTGCTGCTCTGCTCTGCAGCAGCGATAAAGTTTAAACACAACAGATGCATGCTGGGAGAGTTTATCACGGCTACAACTGCACCATCTGTGTCATCTCACTCCTCACAGGGTGTTTTTCATTATTTATCCCGATGCAGAGTTACGCCATCCCTGAGTGCTTGTTTCCTCTGCAGCCGGTGGTCTTCTGCACCGCTGTCACCACTCCACGACGTATAGCCTCTCTCCTCTCCTCTTTCATTTCCTTCTTTCTTCAACGGCTCGGAAAACATGAAAAATTCCCAAAACCATATATATAAAAGTTTTCCACCAAAAGCAACACTAAACTGTAGCTTTCTTTGCTGTAAGTGCTTTAATGTGAAGTTTTTACAGCTTTAGCTAAACTCTGAATCCATAGCTTCTTTTTCTCTCACTGTGTCGACGCTGCTTTAAGTTCAGGATCTGAACCTCTGCCATCACAGGCTCAAATAAATTCTCTGTAAAGGAAACTCTGCAGCCTTTGGCTCGACAGCAACGAGACGCTCTTTGGTCCCGGCCTGTGGTGTAGATCATC
This sequence comes from Chaetodon auriga, assembly GCF_051107435.1. Taxonomy (NCBI): domain Eukaryota; kingdom Metazoa; phylum Chordata; class Actinopteri; order Chaetodontiformes; family Chaetodontidae; genus Chaetodon; species Chaetodon auriga. The sequence goes on from NC_135082.1 coordinate 27,908,309, forward strand.
TGAACTGCCCAACAGTTCATTAATTGTCAGTGCTCGGATTTCTGCTGGTGCAGCTCGCATCAGAGAGAAACACGCCACTCTGACCGATCCATTGGACCGCGTGACAGCGACCGCCCTGACCTCAGCTCCTCCTCCTCCTCCTCCTCCTCCTCCTCCTCCTCGCCGTGTGTCAGTGCATGTCCACTGCCTGGCAGAGGAAGGAAGGAGTCAGCATCGGGGTGAATGAATGTGTTTTGGCACAGGAGGAGTCAATAGTCTTGATTTGCCTCGATCAATCCTCTCCGGTACACCTCGCAGTCAAATTACCCCCAGACAAATTAAAAGCAGGAGTTTCCTCCGCTGCAGAATGAAAAAAAAAAGGCTGGAGAAATTATTGAGCAAGCCGATAACTGAGGAGGTGAGAGGGGAGGAGGGAGGGAGGGGAGAGAGTAAGAAGGGAGGGATGTGTTCAAAGGATGTGGAGCTTCTCCTCGCTCACATTATCACCGCAGTACAAAGGGCCAAATATATTCAGTGGCTTTTCTGTGGCACAAAGCTGATTAGCGGAAGGTAGCCCCCATTGTGAGGAAAATCACTTCCACGGCTGTAAAGCAAGTGATTTCATATCCTTTTTTTATTTAAGATTACACAGCAAGTGCCTAATCAGCTGATCCTTAATCATCAGCATTGTGCCCCTTCGTGTTTCCTGTAACCTCCCTTCTCCCCCTGCCGACTGCCTGGCTCTGCTGCTGACGGCCGGGGTTACGAGAAACCGCCGAAAGCCCGAGAAGGAAGAGAGAGAGAGAAAGAAAATCACTCCCAACATAATCGCCTTAAACAGCCTGGCTCCGTCTCCATCTGCAGCAGCAGCAGCAGCAGCACTGGTTGCTTCATCTGTTCTCATATCATATTAGAGCTCGTACAGGCCTGCAGGAGGAGGGAGGAGGGAGAGGAGGGAGAGGAGGGAGGAGGGCTGATGGCGTCAGAGCTGAGAGTGGTTAAGAGAGGTAATGAATCAATTATCACTTCCTGGAAAAAAAAGACTCCCGCCTGCCACCCGCTGCCTCAGCAGGCCTGAAACCTCCAGAGATCAGCCTGTTGTTGTTTGATTGATTCGTGCAGCTAAGATATTATTTTTTAAATGTATATTTATGTTACAAATGAAAAAAAATCAACATATGTGACAGCCGAATACGTCAGGGCGGCCGCGTGCTGCGCTAACAGCCGTCAGCGCTTTGTCTGTTTCAGGCAGCTTCGGCTGCAGGGGCGTCCACATACTTTTGGCCATGCACTGTATAGATGGTATAGATATCTGCCGAAGACATTACAGCACATGCATAATGCACCAGAAGAGTCTTAGTAATGAATAATAACACCTCAGCAGAAGTCATATGTAAGTTTGATTATTAAAACACTTCACAGGGTCCATTAACACACTGACTCATAATCACTCAGTCCATTTTCATGACAGACTGAGGTGTCATGAATATTATGGTGCTCTGTGTAATCTTAATGTGAAGACAGAAAGTCCAGCTTCTGTTCCAGAAGTCAGAAAACCAGAATCAAAACGACATCATCATCATCATCATCATCATCATCATCATGGTTAATACGACAGAGATCTGAGCTCTGCGCCTCATTATTTTCATACATCAGCACTTCCCACAGCCTGTTATTGCTGACTTAATACACAACATGGAGAAATGTGATTGACCTCTGGAGATCATTATTTTTCAAAACCCATTACGCGTCTGCATCTGAACACATTAGCGCACGCAGAAGATTATAAACCGACTTCAAAATAATGTGTCCACAAAAAGTAGCGCGCATGCTGCTATTAACACAAAATGAGAATGTGCACATGGTTTTCTGCACATGTTTGTCTGAAACACTGAAGCAGAAACGTGTTTGTGATGGAATTAAAAGATAAAACATGATTTGTTTTAATTTCACTTAATGTGTGTGACTGCAGCCCACAGTGATCTGCCAATCAAAGGTACATTTAAAACTGTCTAGATTAATTAACCTGTGTTTAATTTTATCAACTTTATTTAAGAGATGTTTTATTATGTTTTTCTATCCTTCATTTTGAAGCTCTTTTTAAGATCTATTTCCATATGAGTGCTAAATCATTAATTACCTGATGTTTATTGATGATGATGGCTGATATCCCCGCAGTCGATGGTTTATAGCTGCATGTGATGAATTAATCATACAGGTGACATAAATAGCCACCGCCTCGCTCAGGAGAAGTGAAGTCGCACTTCATTGTTGATTGTTTGAGGAAGCAGGAGAACAAAAATGCTGCTTTGTTCCACCCGTCCAGCAGGAGTGCAGGCTGGACTTTAAACTGGAATTCTACTTCCCTGAAGACAAACATCTGCCAACCTGCTCGCAGAAAGGTGTTCTGGGTAACTGCAGGTCACATAGCTGGCAGTCGAGCTGCACACCTCCCAAACATGAGCAAAGCATTGTGCAGACCTGCACATGCAAATGTTTGACGCAGCTCGACTCAGGAAAGCGGCGTGCGAACGTGTCTGAGCAACTCTATATGAAAGTCTCTATGGTGTAATGAGCATAAAGGTGCATTCTGGCAAACCACAGCCACCATGTTCAACCGCAATGGCTCCAGATTGCACCATGTGATAGCTTCTTTTAAATGCTAATGCAAAACGGATACATGCAAACATCATTTGACCGTATGCGATGCCGGTCATACTTGCAGGTTTTGTTATAATACAACAAATATTATGAAGGCATATCCAACACGTTATCTTTGGCATACCTGAGCTTCAGAGTGTTACTATAAACTTTACATTTTAAGACACTTTGCACAGATCAGCCCTGCCTTCATAAAGTAAAATATGAGGAGAACCTTCAGTTCAAAGGCCGTAAACAGTTGACAAAGCAGGAAATAAAAAGCCACGCAGTCTGTCAGCACATCACTTCCTGCAGCTGCGGCGTCGTCGACCTCTGCAGTCGCAGCGGGCTTTTATGTTAATGCTTTTTTTAAGTTGTGTGTCACAAACAAAACATTGAAAGAAGAAGAAAGAAGCCAGGCTGACGCGCTCATTCAACAGATCTTATTTTTATCCGGCGGGGCTTTAAGAGTCTCCAGCAGACGAGTTCTGAGGCTAAATGAGAGCACGGCAGTAAAAATCAGCTTCTGCCGCTGCTGGAGAAGAGCGATGGAGGAGGCCACCAAGAAGGGGAGATAATGGAGAATTTATGTTCTCTCTGAGAGGCCCTCTTAGCTGGATTTAATTCTCTTAATAGTGGCAAGATCTCAGCCGGCAACACTCGTGATCTAACCTGCCCCACAGTTTGAAAGCCGGACGTGGGGGGGAAGCAACAGATGCATAATAAATGAACGAAGCCCTCTGGCTATAGAGAGACGTAATTGCTCTCAGCACCGTTAATGTTTCATGATTTTAATAGCTGCGTTCAAACGGTTTTGCAGAGATACTCGGGGAATATGCTGATGTCACCGGGATGATGATGTGGGTGAAGAGGTGAGAAGTGAAAAGGCTTTTCCTCTGAGTGGACGAGGCCTCACACAAGGTTACACAACAGTCAGCAGCAGCGAGGAGATTCGTGCTGAGCAGGGCCGCCGCCACCCGAACAGGCCTGACCATTGACCTGAGACTGAGGTGACACGATACGGAGTCCAAACAACAGATACAGGACGAAGCATCGTTTGAGAGGGCCGCTCGTTAGCTGGTCCAAACTCAAACAGCACTCAGCACACCTGACTAAGACCAATCATACAGCAGTCCTGTGTGAAGGCAGGATTTGAATGAATATTCAGCTGCTGTTGAAACTGTTTCAGAGGCTGTTGAACTCTGGGCTTCAGTGGCAGGTGTTTCTGTTATTTAGTCCACCCTCACTGACATAAATGGGTGGAAAAAATAATTGAAGCACCTCTCAAACAATGTAATTCAGCTCAACAGCAGCAGAAATTGAATCCTCCAGAATGATGATGCTACGGTGGCCCTGAGAGCTCAACTTAAGAAAACACAAGCCTGTAAACAAACAAAGGCAAATGAAGAAAACATCACCAATTTGACAAAAACATGCAGATTTAGAAAAGCAATGAAAAAACAACCAAATACAGAAATGCTGCAAGTAGCACAGACGACAACAGAAACTGTGTCTAAAGGACACTGAAACAAAAAGGACCCAATAAACTGCCAGCTGAGTGTTATCAAAGGCTAACAGTCCTTTTAAGACAGAAGACAGTCAGAAAGTGCATTTAAGACAGTGAAGAGACAACTTTGGACGTCGCAGTTATGTGAAATGTCCTGTTCGCTCAACAGGTCTCATGACCAAACAGGATGTGACACTGGTCTCCTTCACGGTCCTCATTATGAAGGTGGTGACGGACCCTCTGGGTCTCTTTTGGGTTCCTGCTGCTGCTAAAATTCAGAGGCAAAATGTTCATGTTTGTGGTTATGAAGAAAGATGTGTGACAGCTGATCTCGATGGTTAGTTACTGATGAAGTCTCATCATAATCAACCGATTGATTACTGGTTACACTGGAAAAGGTCCTGATGATAGAATCCAAAATATTTAGTCCAAAGCACTGAAATAATGCACTAAAAGCTGTTTTTTAACTCCAGAAAACATGCACGCAGACAAGATATGTTGGATTCAAAATGGCTGCTGCACTCTAACCTTTTTATTGACACCTCACTTGACCAATTAGGATTTTCAATGTCATGTCCACAGCCAACAGTAGCCAATCAGATCAGAGTCCATGTTGAAAAGAAGCCAATGTCTGAGCCAGCCAGTCCAAATAGAGATATTACATAAGGTTTGAAATAACACAGTAAAACGGCTCAATATAAATAATATAATATAATATAATATAATATAATATAATATAAACATGTCGTCTAAACATGAGCACAGATTATTATTTGTTTATTTATACATTATTTGTTATTGGTGTCATTTTTTCTTGGGTAAGGCTTGATGCTGTGGTCCACTGTGTTTTCCAGCTGATAAGACTGGGAGGGGTCTTATTTCGGTGGTCTTTGCATCACTTTGAGCTGGTTTGGTTTTCTACTAGTTGTTCCTGACACTGTTTTCTTCAGCATCAAACAAAAAGTAACTCATGAAAAACATGAATTCTGGGTTTTGTCTCCTGATTTAAAACCCTTGCGGTTTTGAAATGTTTCCATTTTCACCCTCGATGTGTCCCGTCGCAAGAGAAAATCTGCTCTCACATGTGAAAACCTGCAATGACAAAAGAAAACAGACAATCTGTGAGACTGTGAGATCGCGAGACCGAAGAGGTGAGACTGGGATTCAACATGGCGGCACCCAGCTGCGAGATCAGATTTAACACCTCTGCTGTACTCGTACCAAAATATCCAAAACCGCCGGTGGAGAAGGAAAACAACAACCCGGACCACCAGACGAACAACCAGCCAAAGGAAATAAACAGACTCATCTACAGACACTGAGCAGCTGAACACCACCGACGGAACAGTCAGCGAACGGTCCTCAAGTCCTTTATCGAAACCTGGATGTTGTTAGCAGGCTGCACCAGGAGATTAAAGACTTTAGGTCGAGTCTGGAGTTCACACACCCACAAAAAGGCAAATCTCCAGAGAGACAACGCAGAGCTCCAAACCTCTGGACCTCCTCACTGTCCAGGTGGACACGATGTTCCAAACCTCTGGACCTCCTCGCTGTCCAGGTGGACACGATGTTCCAAACCTCTGGACCTCCTCACTGTCCAGGTGGACACGATGTTCCAAACCTCTGGACCTCCTCGCTGTCCAGGTGGAGACCATGCTCCAAACCTCTGGACCTCCTCACTGTCCAGGTGGAGACCATGCTCCAAACCTCTGGACCTCCTCGCTGTCCAGGTGGAGACCATGCTCCAAACCTCTGGACCTCCTCGCTGTCCAGGTGGAGACCATGCTCCAAACCTCTGGACCTCCTCGCTGTCCAGATGGACACGATGTTCCAAACCTCTGGACCTCCTCGCTGTCCAGATGGACACGATCCAAAAAGAAATCAGCCTTCATGTTCAAACACGAAGAACATGAAATCATCTAGTCTTTTCGATCCTGAAACCCCCGTCAGAAACTTCAAAACTCTTGTCAGTCATGGTTGTGTCTGTGAAGTCGCTGCTGTTTGTTTGTTTGTTTGTTTGTTAAATGTAAATCGATCTCTCAATCAGCCTTTTCCTCACGTCCGAATACAACAGGACGGTTTTGAACTTTCGGTGCTGATGTTCAGACAATCCCGACGGCGAGGGGCCATATTTCCTCTCAAACTACCCCATCGCTTCCTCCTCCCTCTTCTTCTGCCCTCTTGGCTCTCGACTCATCTGCTTTATGCCCCACTTGACTCTGATGATATGAGATTTCGGTCCCCATGGCAACTGGCGGGACTCGTGACCATCTCCACGTTCCTGTCTCTAATTCCTGCCCCTTTCATTTGCATAGAAATAACATTTTGGGATGAATGAGTGGTCCCCTCCAGTCCCAATCTGTGTCTGTCTGAGAGCTTAGAGCATCTTATTTGTGTTCATGCCCGCCTGTATCAGCACGAACATTTACCTCGTGATGTGAATGATGAAGCTGACGGTGTCGAGGAGCTGATCTGATCTCTCCGAGCTCTGGGCCTCATTTTAATATCGCCTTTGGCCATGTATTTTTATTACACTCATATTTCATCAAACAATCTCACCAACAAGCGGGTAATGACATAATTAACCTACAGGGGGGAGTGCCCTCGCCTCCAGGACAATGGATTTAAATGGTGAGGCTTCAAAGCAAGGTTGGCCAATCAGAGAGGCGGGAGAGAGGCGGGACGGCGAGCAGAGCGCCACCGCTGTGCGCTGAAAACACACAGCGCCAGACGGTAACAATGAGCCCAGAGTTAATGAGAATTTAACGACATTAACTTTCAGGTCCAGGTAGTGCTGAGCGCGGTGTTTTACATCCAGGTCAGTGATACTGAACGGCTTCATACTCCGAAACAATGCAGCGCTTTACCTTCATCTTAATTGCAGGTTTCCTAAAATGCAGATCATTATTCTTTAGAAATGTCAGGGTTTTGAAAGCAGAGCAAATTAAGATGAATTTAGACACATGAAGGCACTGTTTCCCTGCCCCGGTAATAAAAGCTTTTTATTCAAATCCACACAAGGTGCAGCAGTTTCTGCCACACGCACTGTTTCATAATTCTTCCCCTTTTTCCCCTCAGTGCTGTGCTAATGGACTACCTGAAGGCTCCCCGCACAGCCTTCTGTTTAGAATAACATTACTTACTCCAGAGGTAACTAAGAAGCTAAATGAGCTTTATTCTCTGTAACAAGGAGGTTCCTCTCCTCTTGCTCTGCTTGCTGCAGGGATGGAAATGAGCTCGTCCAAGATGCCTCATCCAGCCCTGGTCTGATGACGCTGAAGCTTGTTGTGGATGTTCAGCGTCGCCTGAGGTGGAACTCCGGTGTGGTGGAGGAAAGGTCAGGGGACCAAAATCAGTGTGTCCAAATCTGAAGTGAGGACAATCATGAAGTCTCCTTTTTCATGCTGGATTGATTTTTAGTTCCCCTGCTGATCAGGTCAGAAGAAAAACGCTGTCTGTTCTGTTTGTTTTAATATTATGGGGTGTCATGAACAATGAAGACAGGATTTTGCACCTTTTTGGCCACTTGGGGCAGCAGATACAAGATGGAAAAGCAACACTGGACATACTGTCACCTTTGATAAGTCTGCCTGTCAGCACTTTCTGCCAGAAAGCCTTTCCAGTGTGTAGTTAATGTTGTGAGAGTGGTGGTTTGCTGAGGCTCAGGCCAAATTTACTTGGCAATGTTTCAGAATGGATCATAGTGGGTTAAAAGAACAGGTCAGAGTTGACGTTTTGACACTTGTCTGATCCATCCATCCACCCACCTCTTCCATATGTGCTCTTTATACTGCGTCGCCTCAGTTCCTAACAGCTTTCTGACAGAAAGACCTGAAGTCAAACTCTTCCTGCGTGCATACCGTGAACGTTAGCAAACAGCTATCGACCCACACGTCTTCTGTTTGTGTCCGCCTGATTAACTTAAGTCCAATGTCGCCTGTCCTTTCCACTTTGGTTTGGTCTCCGCCGGCTCCTGAGGGAGGTATGTGGCTCCTCAGCCCGTGAACGCCCGGCTTTCTTCACCAGCTGGTCTCTGACGGCATCTGTCTGCTGGGCAGGTTGTGCACAGCAGGCGTTTTATAGAGCGTTTGCCGCCTGCTGCAGCCGAAAATGATGAGAGCGGTGAGACAGTAAAGAGTGATGCTGTAAACTGGGTTTACGTGGGTTCATCACAACTTAAACTTACTCATACGTGTTTGCAGTCATACAAATAGTGTTGATTATATCCACTTTAACATTGCTTCACATTCACCCGCCGACATCAGCTGCATGTGCTGCAGGATCTTTGTGAGGTACACACGAGTCTTTCTTCGTCAGTTTTTAAAGTAGCAGATATTCCTATTGACCCTCTTCTTCAGTTACCACTTCACCACCGCTGAGACCGTTTTGGCCGGCCTTCAGAGCGGCGGCGGCAGATAGCGAGAAGGACCGGGCGCTCTGAAACCCCGCGGGGTCATGGCAGCCAAACTTAGCCCGAGCGGAGACGGAGACAGAGGAGACGGAGAAGTCGACTGACTGGCTGCCTAAAAACGTCTAATCTCATAAGAAGTCTGCTGCCTGCTGACAGGGGAGCGCCGGGACGCCAAATACAACTTTAAAAGCTTTTTTTTCCCCTTTTGCTCTTCACATCCCTTTATCACAGACAGGCCATGTGCTACAGGCTGAAAGGAGGACGCTCCAGAAGACTGCCTGGCAGGAGACCCCAGCGGAATCATGGGAGAAAAAAGCATATGTGTGCGTTTCTGCTGCATGTTTCTTTTCCTTCAGCATTTCTGTCAAATAAAACAACACTAAATATTTCATGTTATGAATTTCCTCTGGAATAATGCAGCTTTTGTTTTTACATGCTTTCCCCCACCGTCGTTAATATTAAAGGAGGCCGTGGCAGAAACCTCTAAATGGATGCACTGTGTGGGCCGAGGGTCTTTGGAGGAGGGGGGGCAGCAGCCACGTGGAAACACACACAGCCAGCAGTGTTACCTGTTCTCCCTTTGCATAAGGAATAAGAATAAAAAGTGCTCCTTCTAAATGGACTGTGCGGAGAAAAACTCTTTAATAAGACACGAACATGTAAATGAAGACTCTTCAACTTCACCCTCAAAGCAGGGGCGGTTACAAAGGGCCGCGTGAGAAACCTGAGCGGTGCTGGAGGCAGCAAGTTATATATGTCGATTAGCTGCTGCTGGTAATCAGAAGAAAAAGGATTTCCTGTAAATATTTCTATAAAAATATGAAATTGTGGTGTCAAACAGGAAAATCCTGAACAGTAAAACATTCATTCCATCAGTGTTTGATGTTGTTTTTAACATGTTCATCTTCACAAACACTGAAAGGTGTTTTTCAGCAGTTGGTCGACTTTTTCCAAAAAGCAAAATGTGCTTTTAATGTTTTTCACTTCATTTCACTTGTTCAGTGAAACATCCAGTCTGTCTCTGACTCACGCTGAATGTCTGCATTCTCTTCAGAAGTCCAACATTTGTCCCCGTCACTTTGGACAACCGTCCGTTGTCCCACTTCAGTCAAACGTTTTTACAGAAGGAATTTTGGATATCTCTTTTTTTTTATAACTCCACTAATCAGAACATACTATTAACAGCCACAAAAAAAACATTTATATTCGACATGTTGCAGCAGGAAAATTTTATATAAATCAGGCTTTGACTCATATAAACCTTCAGAATAACAGACAGAATACGACAGGGAGGTTTGCTGTCAGAAAAAGTCATTTTTACGTAAAATTCTCTGTTTTTAGACAAAAATAAGAAACTCCAGGTGAATCAAATGAAACTTCTTCAGCTGATTACTGAACACGATTTTAATTATTTTTTCATCATGTGCTAATTGTCAGAAATGTCCAGAACTGAAATCTGAGCTGAACAAACTAAATGTGTGTTTGAAAGATTTTCTTTCCACTTGACGTGTTTCAGAAGCAAAAAAATCAAAATCGACCAGTGTCTGAAAAAAAAAAGATGTTTTCATCTGAGGTGTCAAACTTAGATTCATCTTCATTCAGAGATCTACGACTTTAAGAAATCCTTTAAAACTTGTTGACGGGTCTAAAAAATGTCTGTAAAATGATGTCGTCTGCAGGATTACAGGCAAAGTTATGTTTGTTTGTGCTTTTCTTTGCTTTCCAGAAGGTTCATCACGACAATGAAAGCGGTGAAGTCTTTTCTTGTTTCTCTCTGACTTTGAAGCGTCAACGTCGTAATGAGAGCTCAGATGAAACAGCTTCCTGTCTGGCCGTGAGTCCACTGCAGCTTTCAGCGTCCATCTGTCGCCTCGGCGAAACCGAAACTCGGAAGAACTTTGTGGAGATGTGTTTTGGCTGGAGGTGCTCGGGCTGCAGACGCAAACCGCCTTCGCTCTGAATCATTGGAAATGGAAACGCTTAAAGAGACATTCTTCTACACTCATTTTCTTCTGCTGTGGGATGCGCTGCCTCGCGCCTTTGATGCTGTTCCCTTTCAAAGTAAAACAAGACATGAATTTAACATCGCCACTGTTTATCTCGGCTGAGGCTCAAGCGGCTTTCAAATGCAGAAAATTTCCTGCGGCCGTGTTGCTTAGAACAATTTAGCAGTTCAAAGTTGTTTTAATGTGTCTGCGTGTGGCTCTTCTCAAAGAACTCGCCAGCACTTTTTCAAAGACTAACAGTGGAATTAACATCAAACGCCTCGGTGTTGCTCTATCTTAGAGGTTCCACGGCACTTGAAAGCAACTGTTTAACATCCATTTTTCATCAGCCATCTTTGAAGAAGCTGTGGAGATCTCGGCGTACGGTCGAGCCCGTGCTGTTTGCTTTGCTCGGCTTGTGTTGTCTGTGATCCGTCTTGCTGCCTCGGGTCACTCCGAGCTCCGTTTGTTCGCTCTCTCTTCTTTCATTCCTCTTTCTGTCCGTTCAGTTTCTCCTGGACGCAGCGGGACGGATAGCGATTCACCGATTTCCCCTCAGCCCAAACGAGAGTCAGACCAACGTGTCCTTTCATCTCTGTAAAACGTTTAGTCAAATATCGAAGGTGCTTTGTGAGTGTTGTTTCGCATTAATACGTCATTACTCTGTTAATCTGAAGACTTGAGCGTGAGTGTCGGGAAGAAACAACTGCTTCAACTACGACTGCACAACAACACGTCTGTTATGTAACAGCAGCCGTTTCACGTTTAGTCGATCGATCAGTCAGTGATGGTAACGTCTGAACCCCGCTGAGCCGCTGCAGCTCTCGCTGGAGGTTTCATCTTATGGAGATGTGGTTTGCTTGAATTTCTGAATCACTGCTAACAGCTCACACTGCTTCTCTGTGCCTGAACCTGGACTTACAGGCCGTCGGTAACACCTCAGCTAACATTTGAAGGACTGATTTTGAGCAGCGAGCAGTGTTGAAGATGATCATATCTGGATGAAAATGATGCTTCCTGTCGAACGTCCGCTGATTTAAAGATCAGCGCTCCCTCATCTCACATCAGACTGGCTGAATATGTCTTCATCCAAACACAAACAGTGCAGATATTCATTTTTCTGCTTTTATTTCTGGTTTTGGTTCTTCTAATAGGCTACATGGGAAATATACAAACCATTTTATTTATGCAGCAAAACCAGAAATAACAAATTTCCCTGAATGAGCTTCACAGTCTGCTCAGCATCACCCTCAAAAAGAGCAGCAGAGGAGGGACCCTCAGGACGGACGGACAGGAAATGGACATAGCGAGAGGCTGAATCTGTGCTGTGGTTCAACGGTAGCGCCGTGGCTAACTTTGCATCGATGCTCAGGTCTGTTTCTGATCCTGTGTCTGCGCTGGACGTAGTGTGAGGACTTGATGTCTCCTTTCAGGAATCTATAGGAGAGGCTGCGTTTGAAGACTGCTGACATCCACCGAAAGACGACATGTGACAAAATGTGTGGCCATAAACTACGTTTGAACTGAAGCCTCCTTTTAAAGATGTCTGTATTATTCTCACACCTGCTGATAACGAGCGCCTCCACTGAATAATCCGACACCTTCATGTAACACAGCGATGCTCTGAGTTACCAGCGGCTCTCCAGCAGCTGACTGACAGCGGGTGACAGAGGTTGCAGGTACGAATCCGCCCGGACGCTTTCTATGTCGGTCACCTGTCAATCAAAGCGATGTCATGTTTCCACCGAAGGCCCTCGCTGTCTGCTGATGCCGTCAGACGACGCCGAGGGCAGCGCCGGTCGCACCGCTGTTGTTTCTGAGTGACTGCTGGAAACACTTTCCAGGAGCAACACTCTTCATTTAAAAAGTTGAAATATATTTAACCTCTGGTGCTCTGCGCCCTGAGCGCTCAAAATATGTGAAGCCGCCGGGAGCTGCAAGTGATTTCTTTAGAAATGATATTAAAGAGAAGTCAGAGCTTTCCCCAGCAGACGCACGACCCAAAGCAGCGCTGCAGCCACAGAGTCACGACTGTCATCATATCAAAGGAAACCTTTATCTCACCCTGCTCCAGAAAGCTCCACAGAAAGCTCACAGCCGCTTTATTCTCCCACTATAATAAATGCTCAAGAATCAGGCTGACAGAGACGCTCCAACTTGAAGCACAATGCGATTCATGTCTGCTCAGTTGCATCAATCCACACAGACTGTGCATCAGAATAAACAGAACACCACGGCTGCTGCGTTTGATCCGTCCTGGTCACAACACAGGACGCTCAAACATGGCTGCAGGATTCACGCAGAGGCGAGCAAACAGCCGAGCGGCGGCATGAAGGAAAACACGACGACGTCGGTTCTTTTAATACGTCTCTGCTTTAATTTTAACATTTCTTTAAATCATCAAACACCAACTGAAGAGCTGCCATTCAGCTGGGACCACTGCTCGAGCGGCCATCAGAGGAAGTCCAGCAGCTCTTTGCTTTTCACTTCCTGTGTGGGCGGGACACAGAGTGGACGACGCCCCCCTAAAGCCTTCAGTCCTGAACCCTCAGATTTAACGTCACCTGGTGAGCGCTTAATTAGTGATTAAGAGAATTTCTGTGCAATAGAATAATTAATTAATCAGATATTCATCATTTAGTTTCTCGTAGTAACAAACATTTCTGTTATTTAATGCTATGAACTGTGGGTAATTGCCTGAGGGACAGCCTGCAGAAATGCAGGCTTAGGGCTGAAAATGTGCGAGTTGACGTTGACGTTTTGACAGCGGGACGGTCCTTGAACGCTCGTCCGTCAGTGTGGACGCTGGGACTGAACATTAAACGCCTGTTTCTTGGCTGTTTGCTGCTGGTGAGACCTTCGTCTGTGCTGTGTAAATTCTGTGTGGCAACGCGGAGAAACATAACGTCCGAAAACCGTCTGATCCGTACATGAACACATAGTAAGAGGCAGTTCATTACGCCGCCTCCTGCGTGACCTTGACTGCCGCTCTGAGCCGACGTACAGCTCGACATCATCCTGCAGCCAATTATGTTGTTTTTCATGTTAGCGCAGACACTCGACAGAAATAACTTTTTTTCTTGTCGGGCTCTCGGGTAATTCGCCCATAATCCTCTCTGTTTGCATTCTTTTGGGTCAAGGAGCTTTGTGACGGCGTCATGTATGATTGCATCTTCATCAGGGTCACCTTGCACTTCAATGGAAACAGGCTCTGCTGTTTCGCTTTACGCAGCCTGCCACCATCTTTCTTTTTGTTTTCTTCCAAGGGATGTTGAGGGGAAGCTGATGAGAATAATCTACATGCCAGAGAGAGAAAAATAGAGACGGGAATAGAGGGAAAAGACAGCGCGTCAAAACGTGGAGACGGGAGGCGATGATGCAAGGCCCAGGCAAGACGCCTAATACCCCCGGCTAACGATCCAGCAACTGGAATGCAAACCCTTGGTGAGCTCAGGTGGGGAGGCTCGGTTGGCGGAGGGGGAGTTTTTCTCCTCTTTCGGGGGGGTGGGTGTCAGGGTGTCACTCTGCTTCGAGGCCTTTGACGTCGTTGTCACTTCCTCTTCCTGCAGAAATATCTCAGAGGCAAGCGATGATCAAGGAGGGAGACTTAGGATGCAGACAGGACGCCGCCACACTGCAAATAACAAGTGTTTTACTCTTAGTTTCAGACTGCAGTGCAGAAGAGGAGACTCGTCAGCGAGTCACCTGGTCAAGATTTACACCCAAAAAAGGGTTTTCCTGAAGGTTTCCCAACAATGTCACTGTTTATGCTAATTTACGCTCACATTCATCACATCTGCAAGCTTGACTTTGTTGTATTTTTCGACTGTGCAGTAGAACAAACACTGTATTTATCTGTATTTATTATCCATACTGGCAGCAGTATTTTTAAAACCTGTACATTATGTACATATACAGAGTTAATTTTTTCAATAAGAGTTTATCTTATCTTATCTTATCTTATCTTATCAAGTCTTAAACTGTACACAGTAATTAGCACATCTTTCCGATTTGTCTGCACTGAATTTATAGTTTTGTTTTTTCTTTCATGAAAACCACGTGTTAGTCCATCTCTTGATAGTGTCTGACTTCCTGCCTTTGGCTCTCCGCTCAAAGCCCATTGGCTCCTGTGAGCGGAAGCCGTCCAACGAGGCAGCAGGAACCAGAGCGAAGGACACTGAGCTCAACTCTCCTGAGATCTCAGGTTGATGAAGAAGTGAAGAAAATCTGCAGCTTCTGCTTGAAAACTTCCTGAATTCTAAAGGAAAAGGATTTTTTTTCTTCTGTTTGCTTTATTCTCCTCTCGCGTTACAGCCCAGCCCAGCTGTACCTGGCCTCCCCTCCTCCTCCTGCACAATGAACACATGAAAACACGGGTGAGCTTCCCTTTTTATCTCCTGACACTTCAAAGAGAATCCATGCAAAATTTAATATGCCTACTTTACCACCAGCGCGGCTCATAGATCCGTCCTCGCTGCATCGGAGCGAAGGCGTCTCACTGGGGAGAGGTGGGCGGTGGGTGGAGGTGAGGCGGGGGTGACAGGTGGCTCCGCTGTACAGTCAAAACCAACGACAGAAACTTCTTCCTCTGATTCCATCAGCCGAATGAGGCTGACAGGAAGCTCTGGGAAAGTCACCGCGCTCACACCAGCTTTATCATCTTTAACAGAATAAAATATCACAAAGCTTTCAATTTAACTGCAAAGTTCTCCAGGTGCACCAGCAAAGTTCTTTTAATATATCGTCTTTATGAAACTGTGGCTTGAAGGCTGCGGCTTCGTCTGTGTCAACAGCAGGTTTCCCCTCAGCGCAGGAGAAGTGGTTCTCAGCCCTTTCAGCCCTGGATGGACTCCCTGTGATGAGCCGACGTGCTTCAAAGAGCTCCTCCCTGAAGGGAAACATCCCGAGCTGTTTGCGACACCTGAACGTGTCATGAGCCAAATTTTAAGTCTGGAAGTTTTGGTTCTTCTCACTTTTGCTCAGAAATTACAAACAACAACCTGCTCAGAAATGAAGGTGAGAAAGAATTCAGTCAGAGGAATCTTTGAAGTCCGTTTGGCTGCTGAGATTCAGGCTGATGAAGGTGTTCTGGTGAAATACTTCCAGTGTGAAGTCCAGCAGAGACTCTGGGTGTCCTCCTGCAGTCGTTCAAGTTATAACAGACGTGTTTCATATTACAGACGTCTCCAGGAGCCACATAAAGGTGAGGTCTATAAACCTCATCTCCTCCTGTTTCACCTGTGCTTCAGGTCCAGTGTCTCCTGCCCCCCTGGTTTATCTGCCATCTGATCCTCGTTTGTCTCCAGAGTTTTTCCTGACGTTTGCAGCCACTTCCTGCTCTGCTCTGATGTTTGTCTCAGATCAACAGCTCACGGTCCAGCTCGCTGCGCTCCACATTCACTCCACTAACTGCCTTCATAAACTGCCTTTGTTTGAACGTCTTTATCGTCTCTGAGTCTGAGTGACGTGTATGTCGTCCGTGCAGGCGTGCCGCTGGGAATACGCAAATGGTTGTGGTTGGGTGGGCATTGCACTGCCAACCCTGTGATCAGAAGAAGACCCGCTCCACCTCCTGAGCCACAAGGTGTTCTTAACACTATATAATACAAGTTCGTAGGTCTAAATTTACACAGTGATCGAGTCCTGCAGAAGATAGTCGGGTCAGAACCCAGACGATGTGTATCTGAAGTCTCTTTGTTGGACTAGTTTCGGTCCTCCGTCCATCTGTGTGATGCAGCAGCAGGTCAGGAGACGTCTTCACAAAGCTTCAGAGAGGACAGCGGGATGACCTCTGAGGGTGCAGCGCTGCCGTCTAATCTCACATCACAGCCTGCTGATGGACAGCAGAGCTAATGGAGTCTCAGCGAGGAGGAGGAGGAGGAGGAGGAGGTGGAGCACAGCAGACTGGCTGCATCCTGTCCTCCATGAAAATGATCAGCGTCCAGGTTGCTTCCAGGCACAAATATACTTCACTGAGGTAAAGACCACCAACGTTAAGGCAGATGCACGAACAGCTGCAGCCCAGCAGGAGGTTCAGGACAGCTTCCCATTCAGCTGCACGTGTTCACCAGTTTGTAAGAATAGAGTTGATTTTTTGGCCACATGGGGGCAGCAAAACAAGCTGAGAACACGTTTGACATTTCAGAACCTTATGAAGCTGATAAAGTGTTTGCCATCAGCTGCTTTCTTCCACACCCAGCAGACACGTGGCTGACGAGGTCCAATACTCACTGACCTGAAAAGAGTCAGCGTGAGTGCTGAGACGTAATGAGGCTTCTGTTACATTAAAACAATGAGCCGACAGCTGAGCTTCAAGTGTCCGTAGAGCCGAGGCGAGCCGCAGAGTCGGATCATATTTCTTCTCTGGTTTGTCGCTGCAGGCGACGACTTTCACGTCACACGTTTCTTCTTTTGCTATTTTAAAAGAAACGATGAGAGCAGCTTGAAGCAGCCTGATCTCTGGTCCTGGTCACCCTGACTTTACAGGTAAGATTAATGTGTTGTGGTGCGTTCATGTGCAGGTGAGGAGCTGTGAAGTCTGAGATGTGAGAGCGAGCAGCTGAACAGCACTGTGGGTTTAGCTTTTACACTTTGCAACTGTGTTCACTGCTGAGTTGTTTTTGGATTTTACAGCAGAAAATGTTTTCAGTGTGGGTGAAGATGTCTGGTAAACCAGGAGTTCAACAAAGTTCAGGTCCAGAGCCGCCGGCCTTCTACCTCCGTGTTCTCTGTCCGCGCCGCCGCCAGATGCTGAGAGAAAGTTGGCAGCTGGAGGTTTTTTGTTCAGTTCAGCTGCTCTGGCAGGTGACCAGGTCTCATTTGGAGATCCTGCTTCTGCTTGACCCTGCCCCCACCCGCAGGGAAAAACTGAACAAACAAAACTCTTATATAATTGGCTGGTAAAATCGTGAAAATGGGAGTTGAAGTTTGGCATGCAGCAGCTGTAAAAGCCCTCTGCCCTGATGTGTAAAAACCTCTAAATGCAACACCTGGATCCTCAGCGCCTCCATTGTGTAACAGTTTATTCATATGCACGGATGATAATTCTCTCCAGAAAAAAGATTCAAAATACAGAAACTGACTGAACCTTCCAAACAGGAACCTGTCAACAGGTAAATCTCACGCCTGCAGCTTTACATATTCATAAGCACAGACGAGCGTTTGCTGGAAAACGACGAGCAGAGATAATAAATTCAGTGAAAGTGTGGAGCTGCTCGTACATGGCGCTGCTTGTTTTCTGCTCGTTCAGGCTGTGGGGAGCCTCTCCGAGCTGGATTTCATCCCTCTGCTTGTTTACTTTATTACCTTGTTGCAAGTTTTTGAACAGCACTCCGAGCGATGGCTTGTCAATTATGCATATTGCATATTAATACTTAATTTTATTTGATTTGCCTTTCCTTTGCTGTTAATCCATGCACAAACAAGCCATGGATCCTTCAGTGCGGAAGAGGAGCTCCGGTTCCACCGTCTATAGGAAACTGAAATCACCCCAAAACCACTAAATCTGAGTAATTAACTCCTTCCTTCACGCTTGGCAGAGAGGCGTTTTTATTTTAATGATTTGATTCACTGATCCTTTAAATTTAGCCCCGCAGGAAGAGATGCAAATAAAACTCCATCTTCATTTATTGTCCTTGTGGCCTTTTATGCCGCATATTGAATCCGGGAATAAAAGCCTCATTGAATTTATGAAACGCACAAGCCGAACGAACCTCGGGGCCGATCCGGTCACTTCACCGACGCGTCCGGACGACTTCCTGTCATCTGACACGTACGTTCATCGAGCTCAAAGGACGAAGTTTGATTTGAAATCGATCCGTCAAGCACGAGGAGACGCGACCGCCGTGTGTTTGTGTGCGTCGGCACGTCAGGGAAGATGACACCTGGAAATAAGCAGGTGATCGATATCCAGTGAAACCCAGTCGTCAAAGCAGCAGATAAGACATCAAACGCAGCGCTTCCTTCCTGCGCCTCGCCTCGGTTTACTGTGGCGCCGGTGGAGGCAGCTGATGGTTGTCATCCATCAGATATGAGCATGAATATGAATGTGGAATATTTGACTGCGGCTACATTAACATGTGGAAGTCGACGGCACACGATAATGTGAAGTGAGAGGAGTCAGACAGATCCTCCAGCTGAGCTGCTGTGAGGGATGAACACGAGGCTGGAAGTCACATGAGCACGCAGCTGAGACCAATCAGAGGAGAGGGAGTAGTTTACCTCTGCGGAGGTTAGCTGCGTCCACACGCACATGAATACCGCACATCGTTCCCAGCATGCTAATACTCTGAATCTGATGCAAACGCCGTATTTTGCTTGGATTTGTGCACACGGCACGGTCAGAGTACGCAGCTCCGCCGAGGTTTGTGTCACACTTCCTGTTTACAGTCAGCTCTGAGACGCACGCGCAGAAGAAAAGCTCTGCAGAAGCAAAGGAGAAACAGCGACTTTGACTTTTCCAAGAACGAATCAAAGATGGAGTCTTTAATCAGAGAACATTCGTTAACGTGAATATTAACGGATTACTCCTTTTCTTTATCCACGTCAACAGCTCAGCAGGAACTTTGTGTTTTTGGGATCAGGCCAAACGCAGTCAGCGACGTCGGCTAATCTTTGTAACGACCAGAACTTCAAGAGGCTCGGCTGCAAGAATCTCACGGAAAACCCAAATATCCAAAAATCGGTTTAGGGTGAGATGAAACACAGAACAGAAGGTCGTTCAGTCGTTCAGGCGGGAATCAAACGTCAAACATCAGCAGAGATCAAACAGCGGCGAATGGAAGACAAACAGGTGGATCGTTGGGCCTGACTGGACGACTGAGGACAGCTGGGAGGGAAACTGAACAATGACAGGAAGTACAACAATCTGGAATGCACGAGGAAAGCTCCTACAAAATAAAACAGGAAGTGCAGTTAAAGAGAGTCACAGTCTTAAGATTTGATCTCCTGTGGTCAATAAATAAATAAATCAATTAATTAATTAATTGATTGATTGTTTTGTCAATCGAGGATTAACTGAACGTGGAGTTCTCACCTGGTTTTACTTTCTTTCATTGTTTTTCTGTTTTGTTTCTGTCTTTATTCTTTGTTTCTCTTTCTTTCTTTCTTTCTTTCTTTCTTTCTTTCTTTCTTCCTTTCCGCTTAAAAATTCTTCTTCCTTCTTTCTGTCCTTTGTTCTTTCCTTCTTTACTAGATTTTGCTTCTTTCCTTTCCTTTCCTTTCCTGTGTCCTTTCCTCTTTTTACTCTTTTCCCTTTTCTTCTTCTCTTTTTTCTTAACTGTATTTTATCTTTTCTCCTTACTTATTCATGTCTTTGTTTCCTGTTTTCTTTATTTCTGATTATTTCTGCCCTTTTTCCTTCTTTCCCTTTTTCTTTTTCTTTTTTTTTGTACTGGATTCCATCTTCTATTTCCTTCCCCGTCTCTACTTTCTATCTATCTTTCTTTCTTTCTTTCTTTCTTTCTTTCTTTCCAGCCTCATGTCTTCACATTATTTGTTCTGGGTTCCTTTCTGTCCACCTCTCTGTTTCATCTGTTCTTCTGTTTCTTTCTTTATCTCAGTTTCTTTTGTTATTTCTTTAATCCTGATTTTTGTTTTCTTCCCTTCCTTTGTTGTCTCTACATGAAGTTCTCCGGGACAAACATTGATTTTGGTTTATCAGTAACTGACACGACTCCATTTTAAATTTACTGAAGTAAACTAATATTTTTTGGAGATCTTCTGTCGTTGATTTTAATCTTTTCGGTCGTGCTGTTTTCCAGTAAATGATGTCAGAGGAAGAAAAAAACTAGGTTAAGGTTTTATAGGAGGGATGCTTGTGTGTGTGTGTGTGTGTGTGTGTGTGTGTGTGTGTGTGTGTGTGTAGCACTATCCTACTTTACCTCCTCTAATTGCAATTACCAGCGGTGGCCCGGGCTATTATCATTTTGACAGTTTACAGAAGTTTCTTTATTACAGAGCTGAAAGCGTCTAAGTGGGTTAGGTGTCTTGAGCTTTTGCGTTGGCGCTCTTGACAGACTCCGTCTTCCTGCTCCTTAATTGCTTGCACCTCTTCAGGTCGGAGGCGAGGCGCTCACGTCTCCCCCCGCCACCGTCCCACCGAGGACTAATCTGGCACCGGTTAATGAAGCTCAAAAAACAAAGCTGACAGGATGAACTGCAGTCAGCGGAGGAAGACGAGCTGTCGGGATTTCAACCTGGAACTGAAGATTTATTTATCCCGTTTAATCACCGCTGTTTGAATTGACATCGTTTATTACACGAAAATACTGTGAAAACCTGAATTTATGTGCTTTGAATTTTCCAGCTGCTCCTTCAGTTTTCAACCATGAGGCCGCCATTTTATTTCATTTCTTCTCCAAACCTTTAAAAACTATTTCAGAAGCGAAAGCTGCGACATGCGTGAATCAATCTGCTGACAGACAACCAGCCGCCATCGTGACCACAGGAAGACTCGACATGCCCGGGAACATGAATCTTTCATTGCGGATGATGTTTTTATTATGGGATCTGGTTTTCTCAGTTTCCCGCTCTGCTGTCTGTTACTTCCTGCGTGTTGCTAACCAGCGTTTGTTGATGGCAGCACTGGAATTTCTTCGTTTTCACGGATGAATAAATCGAAGCTTTGGTTTAACTTCAGTCGTGTTCGACGTTGTTTGCTCTTCGCCGTGTGTCTGAGCTGCTGCGTTCATATCTGAGGCGTCTCTCCGCTGATTGACAGTCGGAGGGGAAGTGTCCCGCCCTCGCCGGCAGGTATCTGCAGAATCGTGGCGTCCGTGCACGTCTGTTTCCCGCCTGCGTTTGTGCGCTCGTGCACGTCCTCGGGGGGTCAGCGGCGGCTTAAGGAATAATCTGTAGGACATAAATTAATTGTCAGAGCTGTCAGAGACGAGAGCAACAGCTCTCAGAGAGGCAGCTCTGGAAAAAGATTTGAAAGATGATTTGAATATTTCTCTCTCCTTCCCCCGGTGTCACATTTGATTTGACAGGCCTTAATGGCTGCCGACATTGGAAATTCACCAGCGCTGGAATTAATGTTGGAATGGAAATCTCCTCTGCTGCTTTGCTTTTCCTTTTTTCATCTTCTAAAAGGGATCAAGAACTTTTGCCTTGTTAATACTTTCTTTTTTGTGCCTTTGATATTTTGTTAAGCCTCAGCTGCGAATCTCTACGACCAAGAGAAGACGAAGAAGAAGAAGTAGGAGGGGGGAGGGTGGATGCAGCTTGTGTGTGTGTGTGTGTGTGTGTGTGTGTGTGTGTGTGTGTGTGTGTCAGTAGATTACACATGCCACTGTTTCATATTCATTCTCTCCACCTGTGGAGAAGCAGCCTCTTCCTCACCTCACCTCCATTTCTAATCTCATGCAGTTCATAATTAATGCATCAGCTCTGTAGATCCACAGGTATCAGCCTGAAGCTACTGACCCAGTCTCCTGCAACACACACACACACGCACACACACGCACACACACACACACACACACACACACACACACACAGCCAACACAGACCGAATGGTAGAAATGACATCTACATTTCAGACACTGTTCTCTATCTTCTGCTTTCTACTCGTCCACGTTTCAGAGCTACATGTTGAAACTTTTATGCTAATTATACAAAAATAAAAGGGAAAGTTAAGTTAAAAGTTAAGTCTTAATGCTCCAGCAAACAATGAGTTTAGAGATTTCAGAGAGTCAAACTCCAGAAGACATCGAGGACGGTCGGCCAAGCTGAATGCACACAGAGCTGCTCGCATTACCGATGATGATCACAGCTGTCTGTTCAGTGAAATTATTACACAAATAAACCGACAATAAAAGCAGAATAAAAACCATCTGTTCACACGGTTACATCACATTGTCCACCGGTTGTCAGGAGTAGTTTGCTGATAACTTAGTGCCACCGTCTCGTCCAAAAAAGCTCCAAAAACAAAGATGGCGACGGCCAAAACGCCAAACTGGAGGCTTCAGAGCGGCAGCGAGTGACGTTAGCGTGGCAGCATCTCTTTCTATTAAACGGCCGGAGCTAAATAACAACACCGCTGCCAACTTAAACTGTACCATGAAGCTAATGTCTCGTATCGATTTTCCTGCCCTTCAAGGCGCGCTCCGTCTTCTCGAGCCAAATTCATTTACTAGTCATAGTTAATGTTACTCTGCTGGGAAACAAGTTGTATAATGTCACTCGAGTGTAATCTCACTCCCCTCTAAAGGCAGACGTGGCTCTTATCAATCCGCAGGCTCTTAAAAATTCAGATTCAAACACTTTACCACCATCATGCACGCTCATTTCCCCGCTCTCTGTGAAATGACACCGTGGCAGCAGATGAAGGAGGTCTTAATGCCGCTTCCGTTAGATTTCCTCTTGTTCTGAATGGATGGATTTCCATTGTGTGCAGAAGAGGGGGACGGGGGGGGGGGTAGATAAAGGGATGGAGGGAGAGTGGTTTCAGAGCGGTAATCTGGTTTGGAAGTCACGGCTCGTCCATACACTCCCAGTAAATTTCCTGTTGTAAATGGGGGCTAATGGGGGAAAGGTCTGTGTAATTCTCTCTCCATTAGCTGCTCCGCCTGGCCTAATTGCCCAGCCGAGCCTGAACAATTTTGTTAGACGTTGCCCGGGTAATTATGGCTGCTTTGGCTAAAAATAACAGCCGCCCAGAACCCAGAGTGGTTTTCTTTCCTCTTTGTCTTTAAATCCAACCGTCTTCCTCCTCCACCCGTCAGCAGCTCCGCACCGCTGGGACGGACCGAGCTGTAAATAACATGAATCTGGAGGCCGCGCTGCGTCGGAGGCGATCGGCCGGGCCGAGGGAATCGAACCGGCTCGTTCCTCCGCGGACACGTTTCTGCTGCTGGTGACGAGCCAAAGGACACCGACGAGGGAGGAAAGAGATAATCCTGCTTCCACTGCCATCAAGCGGCGACTCCACCCTCAGGAAGTGATGTGACGCTGTGCCGGCTGATCACATGTTCAAATAAATACTGTTTAGATCAAAACCGACAAGAAAAGGTCCAAAACCCACAATGTGAAAATCCAGGTTCCTGGTGATGGTCCTCTGTGACGGGTTCATCCTCTGGAGAGCTGGAGTGAATTCAGGACATGTCCATGCAGCTGAAGCTGTGACGTCCTGAAGCTGCTGCTGAGCCCAAAATAACAGACATGAGTGTCAGCGCGTTCGCTTTTCTTCTGTGTTTTGCAGAACTTTGAGTTGCGTCAGCTGCGGTTAGGTTTATTTCTCGGGTGCCAGTCGCACCAGTTTGGAGTGTCGTTGCTGTTTTTGTCACTGGCGGCGCCTCCTCTGCTGACGGGACGTTTCAGGAAGTGGTGACAGGAAAGTTTCAGGCAGGCTTTCTTTCTCACGGAGAGGAAACGGAGCTCTTTTAAATGAAGATTTGTGTTTTAATCTTCCCTCCATCCTTCCTTTCTTCCCTCGTTCCTTCCCTCCTCCCAGACAGATTTACCTCCTGCTCCGTCAGCCACGGCCTCCGCGTTTATCCCAGCAGCCCTTTCTGCTGGCCTGGCACTTGTGTTTATGTAGTGCTGTGATTGTTGATTTATATTTTGACAGCATGCATCTGCGTATTTTGCTGATGTGTGTTTTTTATTTGTGTGTACGTGCACGCTGTCGGTTGTTTGTGTGTGTTTCTCCGACGCTGTGTGTGTGTGTGCGCGTGAGTGTGTGTTGCTAACAGAAGCTATTGACTTGTTGTAAAGCCGCGGTCCTTGAGAGTATTTATGAGCGGGGAAGCGGAGCAGCTCGGTGGCATTTTCCCGTCGCTGAAGCAGAACGACTCTCTCGACTCTCTCTCGCCGCTCTGACAGCCTCCGCTGAGCAAAGAGACACGTTTCCCAGAGTTCATAGCATTTCTCGCTCTCTCTCTCTATCCATCCACAGCTATCTGACAAATCCATATGGAAGCTTATTGATGACAAAAGTATTGAACAAGCACCAAGACGAGCTGCAATCGATGTGGGACCGAAGGCCGCGAGAACTCGGCTTTGTATCTCGTGTGAAAAGCAGACAAATACGATGCATCGTCAGAAAAGTGACCGCGCTCACTGCAGACGCTGTTGTTTTTTGTCATATTAGAAAAGTGCTTCCACACATTCTTCTCCTGGTTTTGATTCATGTTTTTAAGAGCTGAAGTTTGAGCAAACTATTTTGTTTAACTTCAAAAAAATCTGTAAATGTATCACGATTCTAAAGAATCTGTCAGTTCAAGTGAGGACAGAATCAGTGGATCCACCAAGAAGACGTGAGAGGAAGCTCACCTTTGCTTTCCAGGTATGACCTCTGAATTCATAAAACATGTCAATGAAATGCTCAAAAATAAGACTTTTCATCGGCTTTGTAGGATTTCCTGCAGCGAGACAAACAAAGGCAAAAATTCTTCACCAAAAAAATCGTTCAAAACTTTCATGAAATATTTAAGAAGAAGTGATTCACACAGTGAAGAGCATGTAATCAACGGTGGGCGGGATGGTTCAGGTCAACAGCTGATTGATTGATTGATTCATGATTGATAGCATTTACACGTTAGCTTCGCAGAACTTAATCAGAGACGAGCAGACAGTCCGGTGTGGATCTGCAGGTCAGATGTATTTACTTTTTCTTTCAGTGTTTTTATTGACGCTGAGGCAGCGGCTTCGTCTCTGAGGATCATGCAGCTGCAGCAAACGTCCAGACACGCTGGGCATCCTGCAGTCGCTGATGAACCTCCATACACACCTGCTGTGCCGTGATGCTGCGTGTCGATGACACATCCAGACATGACCTGCAACAGATGCACGGCTTAATTCCCTCTGCAGACTCTAATGGAGACAAATGGACGAGCCCGCGAGCGACAGAAGGTGTCGCACGTCTAGATTCATCTAAATTTCCTAAAATTTGTGTCTTTATAGTGTTTGTTTTCATGTCGACGGGGTGCAGATACCTGCTGCTGGAGGCTGCTCCGTCAGAGGGTCTGAACAGGCTTTCTCTGTGACCCTGCATGGTTCAAAGCACACAGCTTCAAATGATGGATCACATGATGTGTAAAATGAAAGGTGTCACTGGTAGGTTTGAATCCACAGAGAAATGTCAGCAACATCCAGCAGCTGAACGGACACATTAATCTCAGGAGCTGGTGACCAAAGCAGAGCTAAATGAGAGCGAGCTCTGGGCTCAGCTTCATCAGGTGGACACAAACATGACCCATATTATGTTAATGTTGTGCTGACGGTTTGTTCTGCAGTCTCAAAGAAAAAAGAAAATCAGATGTTTTAAATACGCTCAGAATAACTGCGTGCAGACTGATGTGAATTAATATCTTTGAATTATCTCGATGGACATCATCAATGGCAGCGGAGAAGCTGTGAAGAGAGTCCTTCATGACGCCTTTCTGTATGAATTAGAGGCTGCTCGTTCGTGGCTCCTGCTGCTCTGAGCATGCTCACATCCTTCCACAAATGATTCGGGGCCACGGAGGTTTTCAGATTTTAGGATATAAAAAGAAAGAAATCAATCGCAGCAGCAGGAGAGCTGCAGCCACTGAACCTTTGCAGCACAGTCAGATGCAATATGCTGCCAAAAGTATGTGGACACCAAAGCTCTCAGAGCCATATCAGCTGCTGAACCTCAAGAAACTAAAACCTCATGCTTTAACATGCTGCTGTCTGATCGTGTTTTCAGGCTGTCCAACAGGATTTGTCCACCCAGACACACGAGTGTTAAAGACCAACAGCTGGTGGTCCAGTTCAGGCCGGAGGTGCTGGATCGGGTTGAGTTCAGGACTCTGAGTTCAGGTCCTTCCTCAGGCTGTTCTTCAGTACATTACTGTCTAAAACATCATTCTATGTTACAGCATTGAATTTACCTTCATTACAACGAAGAGGCCTGGAACAACCCAGGAAGAGAAACCTAGAAGAAGAAGTGCTCGTGGGCGTCCACATACTTTTGGCAACATAGTGCTTCAGATCTGATTTTATATGGCTTCATTTTTATCTTTATTTATTTAAATGATTTATGTGCATTTTACAGCTTCATTTCTAATATTTTTTCTATTCACTGAGCTATTTTAAGCATGCTTTACTTTCATAATCATCACTGTTTTTAGAGGCTCTGGCACTGACCCCTCTCCCCCACCGTCCACCCACTTCTTTGTAAAACGCTCTTCCATGTTGATTAGTGAGCAGTAGGACGACGGCTAATTACTTCAGCCCTTTCTAATGACACTGCCTGCACTTTTGCCTTTGAATCCTAAATGAGAATTGGCTCTCTCACACACAAACAACAATAAAAGATATTTAACAGTAATTGTCTGGCGGCAACAAAAGACGATGACATTTCGGAGCGCGCCGTCGCCGTCGTCGCTAATTGAGCTCCGCCGCACCTGAAGATTTATGGAGGAGCTGAACGGCGAGTCGTCCTCTGCTCTGCAAGGACACTCCGCTTCTGCTGCAGAGAAGAAAGACGAAGAGGCCGACAGCTTTTCAATGTGCAAACACACGTGGACAGAGGAGTTTATTTATCTGCTGGTAAATACAGAAATCACGGTCGTACAGGATTCATTTAAGAAAGAAAAGACAAACAGAAAAAGGCTTTTCAGAGCAGATAAGAACTAAAATCCCATCCTCGACCTGATTCTGCTTTAGGAGCTTACAGGTCACATCTCTGCTCTGCTTTCCTTCTATGTATTTCATTATTTACACTCCAAAAACTCTCTGAGACGCTGCGAAGAAAAAAAACTGTGACCTCTATTCAGCAGCAGCGAGGTCAAATCTCTCTGAACAGCCGTAATTCTGGATAAATGTGGCCGAGCTTGAAGGTGGAGTGTCTCTGGAAATGTGGATAAAATTTGTCTTCAAGAAGTCAAAGACGCCGCGGTGAAGAAGCAGCGTTGGAGATGCTGAAGGTGAAATCAGAATCGGCCTGTTCAGCAGACGCGTCACATCCAGTGTCATTTAAACAGTGTTTAACAGGTTGCTTCGCTAAGCTCACTGCAAACTGCAGTCGGTGCGTCGCCACATGTTTTCAGCTGAACGAGAGCTTCACACAGGTTCATTAATACAGTTGGTGTCACCACGTTCCTCCAAGCCCGTCACAAAGTGAACGAGCCTGATGAACATGTTCAAAGACACTTGAGAGAGACGTTTAGAAATCCTGAAAAACAGACTGAGCTTTACTTTACTGATCCCACACGTCATTACAGCATTAAAAAAGCAAAAACAAGATCAAGATAAAAAGTTCACAGGACACAGAATAAAAAAATCAACTATGTGTATGAACATTATAAAAATACTCATCTCCATTAAAAAGTACTACTGCCCATAAAAATACTACTGCCAATATTCTTATGAGAGAAACTACCAAAGTCATCTGCTGATACTTGAAACTACTGAGAACACTGAGCTGAACACATGTGGTGAAGAAACGTGTTGAGCTGCTGGAAACCACGTCCCATTTAGCTCTTTAGCTAATTAGCTTGGTGGCTCTCTTACTGCTAACTGCGTCTGCACTTTGCCTGAAACGCTGCCTGAACTCCATGTTTACATACCTTTATATTAGAAGATGAAAGTGATGAGATGAGCTCATGTCCTCGGTAACGACCAGCCGTCCTGCTGTTTGTTAGTCGTGGCCTTTGGTGATAAAGTGAAAGTAACGTGACAACATGAAAGGGGTTACTCTGAGATTATCTCCTGAATCTGCAGCTTCCTTCAACAGCTGAGCAATGAACTTTTTGTCGATCATTGCTGCCTTCAAATGGAACTTATGAGCTTGTGGTCATGACATGGGAGGTCATTAACACCGCTGCAACGGCAACAGGGCCACTGCTGATGTCTAGAAGCCACCGAGGCTAATAATTCAACAAGCTAACGAGCAGGTAGCATCACGCTGGAAATGCAAAGGTGGAGAAGATGACGCTGTGTTGAATATCAGCACTTCCTTCAGACATACTGTGGCAAAAAATGATGAAGAAAAGCTCTATAAGAGTGAAATTAGAAAATATTATCAAACAATGAACTGCGAAATTTCCACTGTGAACACCACAAGAGGGAGGCGTTCCTCTGGACTCCCCTCATGAAACATCTAAAGGGATCTGGAGGAGGAGTCGACCCGAGTTCACCTGAGATTCAGATCTGCTCCCTGCTGACTGAATACTGCTGCAGTGCCTCAGCTGTGAGGGTTCAGCGTCTCCACCATCAAAGCTGCGCATGTATTGGATTTCCATTTAAAGACAAACAGAATAAATGAATGAGACTAAATCAGGCAGCGGAGACGCCTCAGCAGCCGGCACTTAAACAGAACTTCCTCGGACTCAGCTGGGAATCATAACGTTCCAGTGAATTACAGAAATGTCCTTTCCCAGGTTTTACGGCCTTCCTGCTTTACTGCTGCTGCTGCTGCGTCCCCACAGGAACTGTTTGGAAAAATTAAAGTGCTGCTGGAAGGTTCAGGGAAGAAAGGTGTTAATACTACAGAGACAAAGTGGAGAGAGTCTGAAAAGTTTTCTGTTACGGTGTCCTGGTTTAGTCCTGCGCAGGATAAACACTGTAAGACTCTCATTAAGAAGCAAAGACAAACGTTTGGCTGGAAACACCTGAAGGTTCAGCTTCTCTGAGACACTGATGCTCAAGGACAAACCCGGAGAAGTTAAAGAACGATATTTGCAGCCTGGAGTGAAAATGATGTGATAAATGAAGACAAACAGTCATTGCGTGTCTAAAACAGAGGACCGCGTGGACCATGACCAGAGTTCAGTCTTCATGTCCACAGGCTTCTTGGACCTTTGAGCGTCTCTCTGAGAGCCACAGTTTCAAGTCCATCCAAGCCTTCTAACAAAGATGGCTGTAAACTTTAAATCTGAGCGCGTTGTTCAGATTCAGATTCATTTGTCGTCTTCTACAGAGGAAACCCGTCCTGAGTCTGCACACAAAATGAGGTTGAACGAACAGCAACACACGTCTGTTAGAGAGCGCTCAGGCTCTTTAATGCAGTGTTTTCATTCGCAGGCTGACTGTCTGTATCTGCAGGAGGGGGCAGGAGGGCGAAGCACTGGCTGGGGGTGGGGGCAGGGGTCATGTGCAGTGTGGTGGCAGTGTCAATGAGGGCTGACAGGTTGGGAGTGGGGACACCAATTATTTGAGAAGATAGTGGTTTTCAGGAGCTTGTGTCTGTTGCGAGCGTGGTGAAATAGCAGGTGGTGCAGGGCAGGCGGATGGCTTCAGTAATGCTTCGGTGCAGAAGGAGCAGCGGGTGGGGTTTGCAAATGGAGGTCTGTGATGTGATCCAGCAGGTGAGGAGAGGTGGAGATGCTGCTGATCATCAGATGCTGTTGAATGGTTCTTGGTCTCGTCAGTAAACCGTAGGGTGGACGGCGTTCGGCTCCAGTTCCTCAAAGTATTTAAATTATGGCGAGTGTTCCTGGTCTGTAGTGATTGAGTTCAGATGGGGAAGGTTTCCAGAGACGGACGGTTGGGGTCTGGAGGAGAACAGAGAACAGCAGAGAACTCCAAGCCACAGTTCTTGAGCACCTTCCCATGATCCCACGCGGGCCGGAGCTTTGCCAGGCTGCACCTCCTGAGCTGAAGGTGGACGTGGGACAGACTGTGACTGATGGGGGGTCTGTCGGCTCTGAGCAACCCCTCCCACTCAGTGGAGCACTTCAGATTGTCAAACCTGGCACAGACGCTGTTCAGGTCTCTGCACTGGTGTCTGAGGTGGACCTGTGAGTCTGGCATTCATTCTGCGGAGGTTTTGTCCTCGTGTGTCCTTATCTGTGAGTTTTGCTTTCTTGATTTCTTTTTCACAGAGTGGTTACCGGCTCAGAGGGAAAGACAGTCCTTGAGGTGGAATACTTGCTGTTTTAGTTTTATTTGATGAGTCATCCGTAGTCCAGATTAAACATCCCCCCATTATCTCGACTCGTGCAGTCAGACTGTCGTCAGTAGACCCCCTGCAGCAGGAGATCACCGTCATCGTCACTGCAGCCTGCTCTCGTCGCACTGATGTCCAGACCTTCAAAGCGAGCTGCAGGAACCCAAATCCAAAGCTGGAGCAGACAGACTTCTGACTGTGAAGGTGGACTGTGCAATAATTGTTATTGATTTTTGCTGACTCAGATTAAAGCGTCCTCATTGACACATTTCCTGTCTGCCTTTCCGACTGTCGCTTTCCTTCAGTGTTATTGAAATAGATGGATAGAGACGAGGTGTCAGCGTATTTCTGGGTCTGATTTACAGCAATAATTATACTGTGATAAAACAAACATTTGATGTCTTGGTTGGTGCTCATCCTGAGATGCTGAGGTTTTTATTAACCTTCTTCCACCATAAAAAATGTATTTCTTCCTTTAATACAGTACTCCAGTGTAATAGCTCTCTGGCTATTAGAGCAAATTATGTTGCAGTAATGATGCAGGTGCAGAACGAATCGATGTCACCGACAGCTGTGTGCAAAGAGAGTCTACAGCAGCGAGCACAAACCCTCAGCATGTCCTCACTAATGAACTCAACTGACTACAGTCAACAGGTGTTTCAACTTTTACTCTCAAAAGTTTTAAATTTGTGTATGAGCAGGCGTCTATGCACGCAGCGATTCATAAAAAGTGTGTTAACGTGTGGAATCAGTTCACAGTTCATCCCGTGTGTCTGCAGCCTCTCTGTCAGGTGGCAGGTGATGGACACGTCGCTCTGATGGTGTGAGCTGCGCCGGCCGACGGCTGGACGATGGTGGGTTTATGAACAGCACACAGCACGTTGAGGAGCGCTGCCTTCTGCCTCGGCCTCCCAGTGCTGCTGCTCCAGCTGATTTTTGGGAGGACGCGTTCATGCTGGAGCAGTGACGAGCAGGTGGAACAACATGGAGGGCAGTTACGTCGCTGCTCTGACACAAAGCTCGCCTTTAACAGCCGCGGCGTCATTTTCTGAAAGACGTCATCAGTGCGAAGTTGTTTCAGACCTCAGAGATTAAAAACTTCTCCAAACGCTGAAGCTTCCAAACTAACGAGCAACAGATGAAAAGTCCTTTGCAGCCTCGACTGCTGTTAAAGTTACATTTTCTCTGTTTGTTTGTGCAGATATTCACATTTTCAACTTACTGCAAAGTTCATTTACTGCACTTCTTTTACTCTGATGGCTTGAAAAATCAGCTAAATTAAATGTTTGATAATTAATATTTACAGTGAGCACTTACGCTTTTGGCCCGTCGCTGCCAGCTCTGATGTGCCGTTTCTTTCGTTAGCACCGTTTTAGCTTCTGATTGAGAGTTTCTCCTCTGTGGTTTTGCCAGTTTTACTTCAGTAAAGAGTTTGATTTCTTCTTCCACAGTAAATAAAACTCTCTGTAAACTGCCAGCTAGGGTTTGATTGATTTCTGTTGGCTGATTCCTCTTAAAGTCAACAGCGTTTTACATCGATATCTCCAAACTGAAACTACTATTTGGATGAAATTACATTTCTCCTCTGAAGCAGGATTATTATGATGCTGGTGTGTCGGAGTCTGATCGCTGCGCTCCAGCAGGTTAATCGGCTCTTGCGGTGTTTTATTGATGAGTTCTTCAATTGATCTGTAAGCAGATCAGACCAGAGCCGATCAGGTTAATAATATCAGCGTCAGGTGTCGATGAGCTGCGTTATTAGCAGACGCTGTCACCTCATTGGCTGGCCGTTCCCCCTCCTCACAGTGTGTCACAGCTTTCATTAGACCGCTCATTGATCTGCACGACCAAGACAGAGCGGCGGCCTAATGAGCGGCGACTGGCAGCATGTTGCCCTGTCCGTCCTCCTCCACCTCCTCCGCCATCATCATCCACTGCTCCTCCTCTGCCACACGGAGGGAGAGGGAGTGATGGAGAGGAGGAGGAGGCCAGACAGAGGAGGAGAGGAAGGAAGGAGGGAATTATTAAGATTGAGGAGGGAAGAAAGGAAGGAAGGACGCCTGAGGGGAGAAATGGAGGAGGAGGAGAGAGGGAAGAAAATACATGTATTTACTCAGCTCTTTCATAACGATGCTTCACGATCTTACAGTGAAAACAAACATACATGAAATCAAGAGAAACAGGATGAAATCATTGATATTAAGAATCCTGTTTTTTAAACAGCAGGAGATGGTCGAGTGAGCT
Organism: Chaetodon auriga; assembly: GCF_051107435.1. Taxonomy (NCBI): domain Eukaryota; kingdom Metazoa; phylum Chordata; class Actinopteri; order Chaetodontiformes; family Chaetodontidae; genus Chaetodon; species Chaetodon auriga. The sequence continues at coordinate 27,940,933 of NC_135082.1, forward strand.
GCGAGGAGGAGTTCACAGAAAGCGACTCCGACTTCATGTCATCGATCAGCTTCACAGCTGAGATCAGAGGATCTCAGCAAATAAGCAGGAGACCACAAAGCTCTGAAAACAAGCAATAAAACCTTTCAATCTGAGGGATTTCTGGGATTTCAGGTCAACTTTTCCAACAGCATTAAACACTTAAACTCCTCTCAGAGTCTCATCAGTCTGTGAGCCTCAAATTTGCTTTAGTGCACATTGTATTTTCCAGAATAACCAGAGCTGTTTGAAACTGAAGAAATGATTTATGTGAAAGTTGACGTCAGGATTTACGGTGGAATAGAAGAAGAATCCAGATAAAATGCATTTCATTAGAAAGCTGTCAGGTTTCAGTTGTAACTGTGAGCTGAGAGCAGACGGAAAGAATACACTCCAAATCCTTCCTCAATTTAAACCAGCTCACTTTCCTCTGTGGCCAAAGGGGTCAAAGGTCGAAAGCGTCCACACGGCCGTAACACACGAGGACGGTTCATCGCTCGTGAAGGAGAATACGCACGTGTTGATCGATAGCGTGACGCCTCAGCTCAGTTCCGCCGGTCCGACAGAGTTCAGGTCAAACTTAAGGGGATTACTGTCAGAGCTGCAGTTCAGGAGGTGAGCACAGATGAAATAAACCAGGCTGAAGCCTGTGCCGGGCCAGAGCTTAGCCAGGTCCGCTTCTATTGAGTTTCACTGAATTAGCTGGCAGAGATCTGGCCGACGTTAATGCAGCTACACCTGAAACTGGATTACTGCTTCCTGCCTCTGCTCCACCTGCCGCCTTACATTTACTCTGCTCTTAATTTGAAAAAGCAAGCTTCATATCACAGCTGCAGGTGGGTGTGTCTCCTCACATGTCTCCTTCACTTCTGTCCTTCCTTCCCTTAGTTTCTGCTCCTTCATTCACGCCGGCCTTCTTTGTTTCCTCTTCTCCTCTTCACATCCTTTTTCCTTCATCTGTCTGTCCTCCTGTTCCCCTTATGTTACACATCCTGGATCTTCCTCCTTTCCTCTTCTTCCTCTCTCTGACCTGCTCTTCCTCTCCTGTTTCCAACTCTGAAATGTTGTTTTTGTGCTTTTAAAAGGGTCAAGTTGAAGATATTTGGAGAAACATAGAAAAGGAGGTGATTTCTCCCTGCCTTGCTTCCTCCTCCTCTCCTCATTCTCTCCATCCTCTCCCCCTCCCTTCTCCTGTTGTACCTTTCACACCTTGACCGGTGCCTGTCTACTTCCTTCACACTCTTCATCCTCCTCCTCCTCCTCCTGCCCTGTCTGGTTTGAAGCCCCAGAGACGCCGCCGGTCCCACGAGGACGTCTCGAATGAATATTAAAACTGAGTCTCAGCAGGTCAAACTGGTTTTGGCAGGTTCAGTTTGGACGAGTCTCAATACTGTTGTTTCTGCAGCTTCTGCAGTTTAATGAAAACATACAAGAAATGATCAGAAGCAACAACGAAAACCAAACAGACCCAAAGATGAAATATAATAACAACTATTTTCACCGTCGGCAGTTTCCCAACATGTACTTTAAAGCAGCTGCAGCAGAAAAACCTTCATTTGTTTTTCCATTTCTGTTTTTTTTTATTTTTTTTTTAAACATGCTGTTAGGTGTTTCTTCATAATAATTTTTACAGCACAGGTTATTAATAAGCGAATGATGAAAATGGTACATGCAATGAAATAGACTTAATTTGGGAAAGGACTGGATGAACCAGGTTGTCATCAGTATTAAAACTGATAGTGTAGAAATAATCACACTAATAATGAGATTTTTATAGCAGCTCAGCTCTTTTTATTGAGGAAACAGCCTGAAACAGTTTAATCAACACTGGAAATAAAGACAAAGGTCAAAGTAAGAAAACACAGCGTAGCTAAAGAGCACAATGTTAGCAAGCGTTAGCCAGAATGAACGCATGAAACGCATGATTTCATTAAAGAAACTGTTTGTTTTTTTGTTTTTTTTTATGCACTGAAACGTAACCCAAAGCCTGATTTTACTCTTTGACCACCAGGCAGGTGACCTACACTCAGCGCTGCACCTGAACGCATCACAGATGGAGCGCTGAAGCTGCTGCCGCTCTGCAGGCTGTACAGACTTTGTGCAAAGCTTTTAATCTTGACAATAAAGTTCTGAATCTTGAAATTGAATCAGTGAGTGAGAACGAGAGGCTCACGTTTAAGTGAATGAACACATTCCTGATGAAGCTGCATGACGTCGTGCACCACTGACGGACTGACGGAGAGACAAACCGCATTTTCCTCTATCAATGAACACAGTTTATAAAAACAGCAGTATCATATTTGCATTTGCTTTTTCCAAGCGGCCTCGAGCAGACAGCAGAGAGAGAAGGCTGCTTGTCTTGTGCAGGTTTGTGGGAAGAAGGGCCTGATGGAGGATCTGTCAAATGTCTGACTTTTAAAGCCCAAACAAAGAAAGAAATCTATGATACATGCTGCAGCTCTACAGCTCCTTTAGAGCCTGTAAGTTTATCAAAAAGTTAATCTGCTCTTTCACAAGACAAACAGATTCATCTCTCAGCTCTTTATGTGGCTGCGCTCTATTATGCTCTGTTCTACATTCAGTCCATTTTTTGTTCTGATAATGATGAATCCAATTTAGTTGCTATTCGGTGTCTGAGTTATCTAAACTTCATTTGACTTCTTTTCAGCTGTTTTTCTTTTTGTCAGCTTTGATGAAAAAGTGAAAATGGAGGCGACTGATTGAAGGGCAAACACAGACCTTGAAAAGTCAACAATGAGGCAGGAGAGAAAGGAACCAGAGAGGAGGAGTAATTAGGAGCAGCCATCAGTCATCGGCCCAAACACGAGCGCTCAGATCCCATCTGCCGTCTGCAGCGCCGCGCTCCACGCCGCTTCAAACTCCAACGCTTTGGTTTTGGAGACTCACCAAATAAAAGTCCAATTCGGACGATAGCGCGGGCTAATCCAGTTGATATGTGATGATGTTCTTTGGACGGTCTTCCTAATGAGGAGGCATTTCCACCCTGAATAGAGCAGCAGACTGAATAGAAAATGAGATTTTCCCCGCAGGAGACGTTCGCCTCCGGGCCGCCGAAAAGCCCCACCCGTCCGGCTGAAGATAACATTGAAGTCACCAAAGATTAGCGAGCGGCACCACCAGAGACTCGTGATTCAGAAGGATCTGAGGCGGACTGAGAGAAGCACGGCCGGCTGCTTCTCCCTGCAGCAGTTATCAGTTTCAGAGCTTGACAGGAACTTGGCAGCAGACTTCTCGCTGGAGTTTTCTCTGCTGGTTTCCCCCATGATGCACCTGGCCAACTTCCACTCAGGTTCAACTTTAACCCTCTGACGGTTCTTCAGTTCCTGCATGTGGGAGTGTGAGATGTGACATCACTGCTGACCTCCCGTTCCATCGTAATAAAAACTGAACTGAAGTTAGAGCAGGAGTTTGGTCCAAACTTCAAATCTCCTCCATCTGAAGAAAGTGATAACAGCTGGGATAAAGTAACGGCTGATACGGAGGTTAAAGCACAAAACGAGCTGCTGCTGGAGTTGGAAAGCATCTGAAGGACTCTGATTAAAAAATAATTTCCTTTTAAAAGGAGAAAAAACTTTTTCAATCAGTTGGGATGTTTTTTTTCAGTCTTTATCAGCTTAGAGTTTGCTCAGTTTTCATGGAGACAATGTGAAAATAACACAAATAGAAAACTGTTTTAAAAGCCCATAAAGGACCAGAGCAGGTACACCACAGTACATGGTGCTCATCCCAGCATGCACCTGTGCAGGAACTCTGTCTTTGTGAACAGCAAACAGATGCAATGACTCCTGAACTGCACAGGACAGCGTGTGAACACACAGCTTGTTTCTGTTGGTCAGTGAGCTTTAGAGGCCGGGCGAGCTTTATGCTAAGCTAGGCTAACACTGACCTGACCCCAGCTCTGCACCGAACACACTAAGTCCATGAATTCTTCATTCGATCAACACTTCAATTTAATATTATTTGGACAAAAAACTGAAAAAAGTGTATTTTCAAGCAGAATATCGACCTCATACTTTGATTCGTCTTCTGTCTTCAGTCATGGTCTCCCCCTGCAGGTCTTCAATATGGATGAGAACCTTCAGAGTCAAGCCCCCTCGTCTTCCTCACAGGTGATCGTGGTGTCCAGCAGGGCGATCCTGGTTCGACCCACCAGACCGATCAGGATGAGGGGTCCTTCATCGTGGAGCCGTGCACCTCTCTGTGGACGCTGACCTTCGTCAACATTCGGCCGGTGGGGTTCACACGCTGCTGCGTCCTCTGTGTCCTCTGTCCTCTGCGTTCTCTCTGTCCTCTGTCCTCTGTGTCCTCTGTCCTCTGTGTCCTCTGTGTCCTCTGTCCTCTGTGTCCTCTGTCCTCTGACTGGATGAAGGAGGTGAACACATGAACTCAGAGACACTTCAGATTGATTGAAAATGAGTGAATCAGGGTTGCACATAATCCATCTGACACACTTCAGACTTTGCTCAGGCTGAAATGCTTTATGAAGTGAGTTTTTAGTCTCCTCCTGGTCTTCATCACATCATGGTCTTCATCGCTGTGTTTAATTTTGGGCTCTGCGCCTCCTCTGAATTATTTCTCTCCGTGGAGGAGACAGAACCGCCGCTGGCATCAAAAGTCCGTCTATTTCTTCTGGAGGTTTTTTAGCTTCCTGCACCTCTGCAGCTGTTAATTCCTGAGATCTGTCCTTTTCTCTGACATTTGCACAAATGCTAAAGGGTCCGGGCTGTTTGCCTTCCTCCATGATGGAGGGCGAGGAGCCGGGCTCCGTGGCAGCCGCAGAGAGCTGCACATATGAATTCAGCCCGGTTTCCATCCACGTCCACGAGGCCCGGGGATGAAATCCATCTCTCTGTGATGAGACAATGATTTGCTGAGCTCCATTGTGGCTGCAGAGAGGCAGCGCAGGGCCGAATTTGCATGTAAATGCACGAGGAAATGATTCTGCAGCTTCAGCGAGGCGTCGTGCCCCTTCTTACCTCCTGATGTGTTTGCTCTGTTGGCACAAAGCACGCTGAACTGCCGCAACACACACACACACACACACACACACACACACATACACACACTAACGCACACTAACGCACACTAACACACAACCCAGAGGGAAATGCATTTACATTTTAGATTTCAATTCCACCTCAGGTTATGCTTTCAGTGCTGAACCACAGCGGACCAGAAAACCAGATGAGACAAATATAATTGTGATGATGGAGAAGTGGAGGAAAATAAGGGCCAAAGGGGGAAAGAGTCAGAGAGGAAAGTTTCTATCCGTTTATTTCTCCACCTCTGAAGGCGGAGGGTTTGTCCCTGTCCGTCTGCGAACGATGAGCCTTTCGTTTTCCTTCCTGAAAGAGCTGAAATGCTCTTTGTAAAAAGCCAAATGATGTTTACAGAAGCGTTAAATGAACAAAGACAAATATTCATCATCTCTGTGTTTTCTGTCGTCATCCAGTCGTCCTCGAGTACCACGTGAGTAATACTTGAAGTGTAAATAGTGGCACAACTTTTTACAAACTTTAAGTGTACTGAAGTACACCAGAGAAAATCAGGATGCGTTCAAAACACACTTGCAGTACAGCTGTATTATGTTGTTACCAATGTGTTTATACAGTATACGTGTATATACTTCAATTGAAGTGAAATTATAGACGTTAATCAAGCCTGCTAACAGTGTTGTAGAACAGACTTGAAAATAAGTACTTAAGTACACTTTATTACTATGGAAAGTATTTGTAGTTTAGTACACTGTTACACAATTTATAATACACTCACAATAAAGAAGGTTTTTTTTTTAAGTACTTTGAAATACTGCTTTAAGTACTGCAGGTGTAGTATCTTCATGCACGTTTACCTGCTCGGCCCTCCAGAGGTCCATAAGAGCTCCGACCCTCGTCAGTCTGCAGAGGGTCGGCGTGCAGCGATGGATCGACACCACAGAGTGAGAGCTGCTGGTTTCCTGTTCGACACCATCAATGTTTTCTCCTTTAACCGTCACCGTGACCAACAGCCGTCATTTCAACCCAAACCACTGACTTCCCTCGCCTTGAAAAGTTGTCTTTTTGCCTGAACCTTCACAAACCTCGACCAGCTGCAGAGATCAGACACCTCTGACCCACTGAGAGCTCAGATGGTTAGAGATGGACGTTATCTCTGACCCTGACCAGGATAAGCGGGTACAGATCATGGGTGGAAGGACTCCTGGGACACTGAAGTGCTGGTTTTCCTGTCTTTAAGATGAAACCGCTGATCTTCCTGTGAGCTGCAGAGGAAACTGACAGAACAAAAGCATAAATTAAAAGACACTTAAAAGAATCCCTGAAGGCTTCGTCTGAGGAGGGTCATCCCAAGTTGAACGTGAAAGTCACACACAGCCGACCTGAAGCTGAAAAAGAGTCAACGCTGCTATCACACGAGAATTTGCATGATATTAAATGTGAATCAGATATTTGCTTCTGCTCAAAGCAGCTTACAGTAAGTGCAGTCAAAGCACTGGGGAGCCAAACTGGGAGCTTTTGAAAAACTGAGAGCGCGTTCAGGACAACCGCTTCGACGTGTTTTGCATTTTGTTGTTTTTCTCTTCAGCAAAGCGAGGGCTGTTGAGACGGATCTTCAGCTCTTCACTCGTGTGCAATGATGTTTGAATATTCTCCTTTTAGTCAGAATATTGTTAGTTTCATAGCTGACAGACAGCAATAAATAAATTCTCTCTTCCACTTGTTGCAGAGGGTCTTTGCTGATGTTTCACGCTCTCATACTTTGAGTGCGACCAAACGTCACACGCAGCCTGAGCTGATGACACACGAGTCGGACTGCGTGCTTGAGCTTGACATCGTCGACGCTCTGCTGTGAACTCGTGTCCAGCAGAGAGGCAAAACATCCTCCTTTGTCTCCCTCCAGCAGGAATAAATGGTGCGATCACCTCTCGGAGCTGCTGAGAAGGTCAGAGAGTTTGACAGGCCTCCGTTAAAGCCCCCGTGTCAATGTTTAATTACACCACAATTACACGCATCAAGCCAAACGGCTCCATCAAGGACTGCTCCGTGATAATCGATGCTTTCAACCAGTGGTGCACTCGCTCTCTGCAAGCTCGGGGGTCACTCTGCTGTTACCAGAGAAGAAGAAGAAAACAGCAGGCGGGAAAAAAACATGGTGGCATTTGGAAGGAGGGTAAAGAAGACAGCAAGAAGAGAAAATCCTTTGACATGTCCCTAAAACGTCTCAGAGCGCCTCAGAGTTGGTAATTACTCGTATTATTATTCTGTATTAATTCACCTTAATGCCAAAATATTACAGCCTTAATCTCGTGCAAATACCTGCCTGTCATGGCAGTCTTGCGTGTGATTATGACAACGAGGGGAGAGGAAGGGAGGAGGGAGCACAGCTGCCACGTTGATTAAGGAAGCCGAGGCTGAGAGCCGGCGGGAGGGCGCGGCGACGCTCGGCACAGGCGAGAATCCTCCAGGAAACACGACGCGAAAAGAAACCCGAGACACAAGACCTGAGCGGCTTCAGGCCGACAAGTCCAGCTCGCAGGGCCTTTTCTCCAGACCTGGAGCAGCTTTTGGTTGAAAACTGTTTAAACTGCGAACCAAAGACCTGAAGAGTGAAACATGAGTTTTTATAGTCTGTGCATGATGTTCATACACACAGTTGATTCTCTGTGAACTTTTTATCCTTTAGTTTGTTTTTGGTAATACTTGCTGGCTTTAAAGACTTAATTTTCCTGCTGCGGGATCAACAAAGTCTCATCTTATTAATCTTAATTTCACCGTAAAAGACGAACAAACAAAATGCTTCCAAGCTTTTCGGCCCACAAACGTGTAAAAATGCACAAAACCATCGTTCTTCACTTTGTTTTCTTATTCAGAAGGTTGTTCTGAAACATTCAAGCCTCTGCGACCAGCACGGGCCCTGTACTCAGCCAGCCAATCACAGGCTTCGGTGGAGAAGTGAGTTATAGCTTTGATGGCGGTTTCTCGGTGGAGACGACTGCAGCTCTGCAGAGCCTCGGCGGCCGCGTTACCTTGATTTCTGTACCAATGTGCTTTTAGAAACATGCGTCAAAGTTCTAAGTTTGTGTTTGACTTTACACACCTGACTGTCCGAGCGGGCGGAGTATCTTCATCATCTCTGCTCTCTGGGCTCATCGAGGTGAGACACTGACTCAAACTGGAGGCATCTGAACACCAGAGGCCTAAAATGATCTTTGTTACCTTTTTAATTCTAGACTTCTTTTCGATGAGCTTCGCAGCATCCCGTCGTCTGAGGACAGTGATTCAGAGACCTCCGGCTCCCTGACTCTCCTCAGATGCTGCACTCACTCCATCACCTCCATCACTGAGGAGGCAGCACCTCCTGATGTCGTTCTGTTCATGTATGGAAATATTCAGGCCTTTATAGTTCCAAACAAATGTGACATCATGTGGCCTTTAGGACTCTTTGGTGATGCAGAACGCTCAATTTTACAGTTTTCATATTTAACAAATAAACAAATCCAAGTTTGTGCCTTGAAAACTCCTTTTTTGCGCATTAAAGGCGACCAGGGTCACGACTGTAAATCAGGGTTAAAGAAAAGTAAGCTTCTTATTAATTACAGCTGAGTTTGACGAGTTCAAACGTCTTACATAAGAAAACTGTGTTTGTAGATGAAATAGTTTCCTCTCACTGCAAACATCTCAACAGCACATTTATTTGTCTGAGTGTGTGTGTGTGTGTGTGTGTGTGTGTGTGTGTGTGTGTGTGCGCGCGCGCAGTGAATACATTTGTCTCAAAGCAAATAGCAGATGCAGTTGGCAGAGTTCTGCAGTTTGTTGACAAATCATGTTTACCTTCAATCTGCATTTCTTCTTTTCCTTCATATTTTCGAGGAGCTGAAGGAGCTTTTGTCTGACAACAGGAGGACGATTGTAATGCTGTTTCTTGGTTGTTTTGACCCTGAGCGCCGTATAAAAGCAGCCATCTGCTCTCAGTAGAAAACTCCACTTTCGCTCACAGCGCTGGTGGAATATGAAGCATGAAAGCAGAAACACTCCGACGCTAACAGCGTTAAATAAATCCACATCATCGGCGCTGAGAGCGGAGAGGCGGCAGGTGAGGAGCTCCTTCCTGCTTCTGCTGCTTCCATCAGCTGATTGATCGATCTGATTGACGAGCTGGGACGATCCACCACGTGATGGGGACAAACTCCCCTCTGATTAAGCAGCCGAATGGAGGACGGCCAATCCCGGCGCTCCCCTCCACGAGCAGTTAAAGGCCTCTTATAGATTTTCCTGGAGCGTTGTTACTCTTCAATCACTGCACTACTTCATCAAGAGGCATCAATCAGCGCGCAGCAGAGCGGCCGGTAATTACAGGGGCCGCTTCCAGCCACTGATTTCTCCCGGGGTGGTGGCGGCGGCGGCGTCAGCGCTTCAGTAGCCAAATCCGGGCCAGCGACGGTTTGATCCACTTAGAGCTGGCAGAGCCTTTAAAGTGGTGGCACACTTCAGCCGCCATCATGAGCCAGGTGGCACTTTTTTAACAAGTTTGACTGAACGTGGAGGAACGAGGTCCAGCTTCCGGAAAGAGTCCAGACTGCAGCACAGAGGTCGGAGCTAGCGTCGTCTCCTGTAGACCTCCCGCCGCCTCTCCCGCTAACACATCCGATGAGGCCATGACACCACGTGAAAGGAGCCTGAACCCGCAGAGAGTCGTCGGCTGAGTCTGTTGGGCTGCACGGGTCTTCATGGAGACGTTTGGTCCGGTCTCGCTGCTCTCATGGCCTCGTTTCCAGGCTTCCTCGGGCTGGTTGGTGCTCCAATACATCCAACTCGACGGAGACACACTAAACCCAGCCCCCTCCTCTACTCCTCCCAGGACCCCAGTCCCACCTTTATTTGATCAAATACAAACCCCAACCCCATCCTCACACCCTCCCTTAATCCTGATCCCGTCCCTGAATCCCAAACCTCTTCAGTGCACCGTCACAGATGTGTTATTGATCTGGCTTCATCACGTATTTTCTGTTTTTGAACCTCAGTCATCGATCGCTCTCTCGCTCTCCCAGACTGCTGACTTATAATTTAATTATAGTTCTGACAGGAATATCCCGTGTTTGACTGCTCATTGCGTTTTACCTTCTGTGTTCATCGTTATTTTAGTAAATATGAAATTCTTAAACTGAGCTTCTCTTGACTTTAATGCTTTCTGTCCTTATTTCCTTCCATTTGTCTCCAAACTGATGCAAACTGAGAGACTGACCATGATCTCCTCCTCTTCCTCTGCATCGTGTTTCCCTCCACACTGAACTTAAAGGACAGGTACCTTCTTACAGTCACACTTTCATTTCTCTTCATAATCTGGAAGCTTGACTTCTGTTATTCTGCAGTAAACCGTTATCGCTCGGTATCTTTCATGCTTTGCTGACAGCGTAGAAAGATTGATTTTCAGATGATATTTACCATTAGTTATTTCATAAAAAGACCAGAACAAACATTTTGTTCTTGGTCTTTTATTGACTCTTCTAAAGACGATATAAATAACCTCTAATCTGGAGGCGTCTGAGGATCATCTCACTCACATTTGAACTTGAGTGGATGAACACAAACGCTGATTTATCTCTTGGACTAAACGTGTTGTCTAACCTTTCGGTTTGTGTCCAACCTGCCGGATCGTCTCACTGCTCGTGTCTCTTCACACGTCCGGCTTTTTTTTTTTTTTTTCTGTTCTTGCCGGTAAAATGTCCGGCGTGGAGAAACTTCAGGATGGAATCCCACCCCAATTAACTTCTGTATTCATAATTATTCAGCTGATCAATAATTGACCAGCACTCATTACTTTAAACTGAGAGAGAGCAGCGTGTGGTGTTGTAATGGGGTCAGGCCCGTCTCAGGGGAGGTCATCAGTGCTCTGTGTGTGTGTGTGTGTGTGTGTGTGTGTGTGTGTGTGTGTGTGTGTGTGCGTGCAGAAAAACTCTGCTGACTCAGCAGGTCATGTGACAACGGGTCCCAATCCCAGAGCAGCCGACCAGGCCGGGAAAAGAAAGGAAAACCAAACACCCGACAGACGCAATTAATCTTGAAAAAACAAAAAGAGAGGCAAGAAAGTGGAAGCGTCCTGGGTGACAGAGAGGATTTTGGGTAATGAGGTCGCAGTACATTGAACAGCAGCCACAGATGAAGAGATGGAAGCTGGATGAAGCTGATATCTTCCTCATAATATTAGAACTAAGCAGCTCAACAGTGCAATAACAGAACAGTGCTGCTTCTTCTCTCCATCAGCTGTGAGGACCATTAACTTTATGACATGCAGATCGAGCCTCACTCTTCATCATGTGGGTGGTCATCAAGTCCACATCTGAAACTCTTTCACAAGGTTCTCGTTTTGAGTCCATTTAACGGCAAACATTAAAATGACAGCTGGTGACCAACTCATCAAGCTAGCTGCCGCTGAAAGCCTGCGATCGCTGCTGAACGTGAAGTTTCTTTGTTCGACTTCTGTCTGAAATCAGGACCGATGCGCGGCAGTTATCGTAAACTGAAAGGTCGACCCACGTAGCAGCAGCAACTAAGAGGGGCGGGGCCACGAGACCAATCCCAGAATCCACAGCTCTTATCCAGGAAGGCGTTCGTCCTCCAGATGTTTGCAGCTCTGTTCCGTCGTCACAGTGTTCAGGCTTGTTTCTGGTTCCTGTCACATCACACACGAGGTAGCCGTAATGTTTAACTAATGTTTTATCATACTGACACTCCGACGCGACGCGGCAGCTTCCTGCTGACCGACGGACAAACACAGTGACATCTCTTTCCTGCTAGTCTTTGGACATTTGCTTAAAACCTGTGAAGCTCTCAGATGGAAAGGTGCTTTGCGAGCACAGGTGTTGGACGAATTTATAACCATTTCATTTCCACATGTTGGCATGAAACCACGCACACACTCACAGAGACTCAGAGCGAGTCAGATGGTGACAGTAATGAGGGCCTCGGGCTGCGGTGCAGGTGATGTGGCGTCACATCCAGCCAAAGAAACACGCATCGGATTAGATTCACCCCAACAGAGGCTCCTTCCACTTCAACCAGCCACTTATTCCTGTTTCATAAGACGAGCAGAGAGGATGACACTTCAGAGGGAGTGAGCGTCTCCCCTCCTCTCTCTTTTCCTCTCTCTCTTTCTTTCATGCACAAAGAAATCAAGAGGAGAGGAGGAGGAGAGATCTTCGTCCTCTAACTTATTCTGATGGCGTATCTTCTCCCCATCAGTCACGCATGGCTGCTAATCCTCTGCTTTGCTTCTCCAGAAAAAAGAAAAAGAGGAGCGGGGAGAGACGGAGGAAGGAGGGGGAGTCAAAAAGATGTGACGGAGCGTATTTGCATTTGGGGGGAAAGTTATAGAACGAGGGATGAATCCTCGATGGGAGAAGCCATTATCAGCTCACAGGTTAGTCTGACGGCAAGACGAAAAAAGGGAAAGAGAATGAAAACGAAGGCAGAGAGAGAAATGTACCTGCCGCTCTCAGGCTGCGTTAAGCTCAAAAGGTGAACAGTCATCCGGGCCCATTAGAGAGCCGAGAGCGATGCTTCTTCAGCTTCCTTTTCATTCTTTAAGATGACAGACGGAGTCGCAGGCAGCTCTCAGATCAGAGCCTGACAGGAGGTGACGATCCGATGGTGGCGACGATCAGAAAAAGTGGTGGCGACGGTGGCACTTTAGAGAGCAGCAGGTCAGGCTGCTTTAAAAATTCAGCCCTCAGAGCGTGAGCTGCCAGTCGTCTCATAGTCTGATTGTCTTCAGGATAATCACTTCCAGATCACTGCTTAATGGCCTCCATCGCCGCTTCCAGTGCCTCCGTCTCAGAGCTCCATGTGCACTTAAGAATTCACATCCTGATGCCTTCATTTATTCCTACTTAATATAAAAAAAATCCAAGATTTATTCTCATAAAAATCATCGTCCAAGACTCGTCCTGCTTAATCTTTTGTCCCATGTGGTGAAAACTGGTCAGAACCAAAGAGAAACAGAAGACACAAACAGACATCACAGATCATGAGGTGAAGTATCTGAGGTCCTATGAAGACGTGCTTTACATAAAACACCAGCATCGTGAAACAAAGCCACGACAATAACTTCACAGACTGACCTTCAGATTCAGTCCACCTGTCGGCCTGTTTGTCAGGCTTCATGTTCACCACCTGAACAACCTGTAAAACTGAGCTTCACTGCTGTCAGAGGGTATGAGCTGATGTAGAATCCCACATCCTATTGGTTGTTTACATCCCTCCTTCGGCCAACAAGTCGCTCCTGACTGATGTCATTCGCTCAGACGCAGCACTCGACAGCCTTCGTCATCGTATGTGAGGACTTCAACCTTGATTATGCTGAAGGCTGTTACACAGCTCCATCGTCCCCCTTCTCCTCGAAGATCAGACCACAACCAGATCTACCTTCTGCGCCTGTTTAAGCCTCGAGTCCAGCAGCAGCCAGGAGGTCACAACGCTTGGATCTGTGATTCACATGTGATGGTCTCACGGGTCCTGAATCAACACCCGTGAGGAAAACGTTGCTCCCTCAGAGATCCAGGGTCACCAGAACCTTCAGGGACGGGGAGGAGATGAAACCAGTTCAGAGAAAACTTCGAGGATTACGGAGAGCCACAAGAGGAAGCTGGAACAGACGGCAGCAGAACAATGTGAAGGATGTGTGGAGCGCCGTGAGGAGGATCACCGGCAGCCAGGTAAGAGAGGCGGACCTGACAGGACCAGCCAAGAATGGATCCAACCAGTGTTTTCTCCAGCTGTGGATGGAGGCGTGGGTGGATGTGCACAGTCCTCCAGAGACGTCAGAGACCACGTCCCTCAGGTTCGCTCAAACCCTTTGTGAAACCACATCCTGTGTGTATTCATGTGTGCGCTGAAAGGCGTCACACACACATTCAGAAGCCACAGATTGTGTCTAACAATGCTGCTTTTCCACAGGATCTGGATCTAATAGTTTTTCTTCCACTGGCAATAACTCAGGCTGAGTGACTGATAAAAGCTCCTACTCAAACTGCAAAAAGCAGCTTTGTTAGCTGGCGTGAGAGTGTGTGTGTGTGTGTGTGTGTGTGTGTGTGTGTGTGTGTGTGTGTGTTGTATCTCACTGCCAGTCTAAAGGGACGCAGACCCCCCTTATGTTCACTAATGGATCGCGGCCCGTGTCTCCACCTGATGACGGCCATCCCTGTTAAAATGTTGTCTGTCGTGTTCACAAATTGAAATAATAAAAGCAGAATGAATTCTGGGTTATTTTCTCTCTTTTTTTTTTCCTCCCCTGAAACCCCACACACACACACACACAAACACACACACACACACACACACACACACACCTCTTTATTTAAGGCCAGGACAGGAACGAGGCTCGCTTTCGTGATGCAGGACGGTAATTAAACCCCATTCTGTCTCCTGCGTAGCGGCGGGACAAATGGATTTCAGTACAGTTCATGAATTCATAGATGATGAAATTGCCAATAATTGCTTCAGCTCGAGCCGATGCAGAAATATTCTTCTCCGTCATCAGCTCAGACACAGTGCCCCCCCCCACGAATGAAAACCGCTGCAGATTGTTTCCTAACGAGGTCGGCGAGCTCACCGAGACGAGACATCTGCGTCCGTCTGATGTTCTCCTCCGCCGGTTGCTGTGGCAACCGCGATAAGGCCCGCTTCCTCTTGACCACCGAGCCGCTCAGGAGCACCTCCATCATTATCCCAAGGTGCTTTCCGACGAGGAGGGTGGAGGTGCGGCGGCTGGCTGTCTCTCTCCTGCTTTTCTTTTGCGCGAGGCTGCTGTCAGACAGAGTCCCTGTTAGAATGAATGGAAGTCAATGTGGTGAAAGAAATGGGACACGGGCTGAACTCTGGGCCCCCCAGCACCGAACCTGAGGCCCCGTGGTTCATAGTCAGCACCCGAACCCTGGAACGAGTTTCTAAAATGACGTTTACTGTCAACTTACGATAAAATGTGATGCAGGACAAACTACTGCGTCGCAGTGAATATCTGCTGAGTCACCGTTTGATCTGAACTGATTATCAATGTGAAATCTAGAGCCACTTCAAATCATCGCCAAGTTCAGGCTTCGACTGTGAAATGACCTTAAATCTTTTGGACCCCATTTCACACAAACCCACGACGCTGATTACCAGATAAACTTTGCACATTTGTGGCGCCCCCTAGTGGAGTTTGGTTTGATGTATGAGCGATGATCCTGACGCAGTTTCAGATGATTTCTGACGAGTTCTTGAAAATAGGTTTGAGAAAAAGTTGCAAAATTTGATATTTTTAGCGAAAAGGATCATTGAAGCTAAAATGCAGATAAATGGAGAAATTAAAACGATGAAGCCACCTCGTCGTCAGTGTCGTGTTGATGAGCGGTGGGTGGAGTCGGGGTCCACTTCAGTGACTTTTGGTTTAAACGTCACAGCGTACGAACGTCACAGAAAAAAATGTCAAAGGGAGGCCGCCGCTCCCCAGAATGCACTGCAGCAGCTCAGCTTAAAACGATTCCTCTGAGCTCTGTTTCTTTGTGGAAAATACGTGGAGCTCCGCCCTCTGCTGATCAGCCAATCGCTGACTGAGATGACTGTCGACGCCACGATGATATCGACAGGCTTCTTTTTTAAAACGACGACATTGTTTATTCTGCGAAACCTGAGCGAGAAACAGACTTTGAAGGTGAGCGAGACGCTGACCTGGAACCAGGCGGGACGAGCGCCGAGCTTCATTAAAAATGAAAATCTAAGGAGTTTTGTTCTTGCTCTGCTGCACTGAAAAGGTTTTTGATCGATGCGGCGCATTATATCAAATCAAACCTGGAGTCCTGTTAATCACATTATTGACTTCCACCTGCAGTAATCAGATGGATCCTTCAGAGGAAGCTCCTTCCTGTATGTGTTAGCGCAGAGTTCACAGAGTTTCACACCGTCAGACTTTAACTAGCAGATCTATGAGTCGTAATCAATAATTTATTCTTTTCTTCCACAGTTTAACAATGTTTCATTAATATTTTATTACCACCATAAAGACACACACTTTAATATGATTTTATTTGTATTCATCCCCTTCATTACCGCCTTTTCCCCCACTGTTTGCTCTGTAATCTGTACTCCTCCTCACTGCTGCTGTTAACAAACCAATTTCCCCTCTGGGTTCAATAAAAACAAAACTGCCAGAAACAGGTAGACACAAAAACGGATTCAGATTCCAGTCGAGTCTGAGGAAAGAACAAACCGTCAGGATTTACATCTCAAATACATTTTCAAACACGCTGGGCCCAATCAGAAAGCAGACCATGTCCCAAAGTCAGAGGAGCTTTGAAGAGGCTGCACACACGAGGAGAGGACTTGTAGCCGCGGTCGGAGCTTAAATGGAGCCAATCAACGTCCACCAGAGTGTTTACATGAACTCCACAACGTCCACGATGGCTCTGCAGAACCCAAAGCCGGACCTGAATCCAGCGCGAGCCACAGACGACCTCTGGGGTCACATCCGCTCGTGTTTATATGGCTGGAAACGTCGACTCAGCTGCATGAATGTGAGCCTTCAGAAACATCACTGATGAACGTGTTGGATCTGGTGAGAGGAGCGCCGTGACAGTTTGTGGTCCTTTACCTTCTTCCTGTCAATGCAGGCTGACCTGTGACGGGGAGTGGACATAGTACTAATACTACAAATCGTAGTAGTTTGCGCAGAAGAAGGTGGTGTTCAAACGTCTTCACGGATTCAAGCTGAAACGGGCTTAAGTCGGGCTTTAACGGCCTTCATCTGCTCCTCTTCCTTCAGCATGTTGTTCGTCTGCTGTTTGCTGCTGAGCTCAACCAACAGAACCACACAGGAAACGTTCATCCATGTAAAAGTATTGATAATGCAGCTTCAAAGCTGCTGGAGGGGAAACAAAGGCGGACGTTAAGGGCTTTTAAATTTAACCCCAGTCTAATCCTGAGCCTAAAAAAGCTGCAGCCCTCAAACAGAAAGTGAGGAGCAGACAAAACGTCTGTTGCTCTGAAACTCTAATTGGTCCTCACAAAACACACACACACGCACACACACACACACACACACACACACACGCACACACACACACGCACACACGCACACACACACACACACACGCACACACAGTGTCCTCCCTGACCCCGAGCGCTCTCTTGTTTCCTATTAGTTTTAATTGACTCCGTCTCCCTTCATGTGTCGACCCCCTCCTCCCTCCCCTCTTACTCCCTGACAGCGGCTGTCTGCAGATCGCCGCTGTGACGTCCTCGTCGGCCTCCGTCAGCGGCGGCAGGAAGTTGTGTCAGGAAGTTGGTAGTTTGGGGAGGTGGATGGAAGGTGACTCGTCAGGCTGAGCGGCTCGTCGTGTCCGGCGGCTGTCAGGACGCCTGACCTCCCCCTGCTCTCGACATGACAGAGAGGATGGCTGAGTGTCAGCTTAACTGCTCCGCCTGTCATGTCTGTCACGCCCGGCGATACAGGAAGTCATGTTTTCTGAGTGGACTCGAGCAGCTGAGGCATTATTTATTTTTTATCTGTAGGAAAAGGAAGTGAAGGACATCCCATTTCATCCCAGATTCAACTTTTTCTCCTCCGCACGGTGCCAGAGAGCTCAGGAGCAGCTCGCTGTCACCGCCATGACGCGTCCTGCAGGTTTCTCTGCAGCTCGTAAAGGTTTCATGGGCGGAAGATGAGTTTTCACAGAGAGCAACAGCCCCAACAGCAGATTCTGTCTTCTCCATTATTAACGTTTCGTAGCATCGTGTGCAATCAGCATTAATATCTCACGTGACCGCCGCTGTCACAGCGACCGGCTCGAACCTTCAGGACAACCTTCACCTCCACGTCAACAGCAGAAGCCAGCGCAGATACTCAGCAGCCAACATCTGATAGACACATCAAATCTTAACCAGGAGCTTCACCAGCTGCTCAACTATTCATTAGGCTGCCGGGGGGGCCCAGGGCGAAATGGAGCTGTGGGCCCCCGCTGACACCCTGCTTCTTCCTGCTCTCTGCATTGTGTGCTGCTGCCTTTAAGCGCTCATTAGATACTCGGTGGACTGCAGCGCCTGTTTCAATCCTGTCCACAGCCTCCAACAGACCAGCACTTATCTTCAGGAACAGCACCTTACCCCAAGTCCTCAGTCCGCAGTAATTTGATCAAACACAGTACACGGCGACCGCGGCAATGTCTGCTGTTGTGTTTCTCAGGTTAGGGCAGCGTGTAGGAAGAAACTCTTCACAATGAAAGTACAAGTTTCCTCCTCTTCATGGTGCGGCTGTGGAAGCGTCCACGGCTTCATTAATGCTGTGACGCCTCAGTGCTAACGTTCATCTTCATCTTCAGCTCATGTTTCCAGATGATGGAAGCTAACAAAACATTCAAAAAATGACAAAAATAAAACTAAATTTGCCGAAAGAACTAGAGATTTATTCAGCCTGGGTACAGATCCAGGACCCTCTGGACCCCCCCTTGTCATTTCAGTTGAATTAAATTTGGAGTTATCAGGTCTCCGCAGACAAACTGCTGCACAGTGACCCTCAGGCTATCGGGGCCCCTCAGGGTCTGGGCCCCTGGAGGAGGTGCCTGCTTTGGATTTTGGCCGGCGTCAGATTTGCTGGCTGGTTATCTTTGTGAAGCTTGTATGAGTTTTCACCTTAATGCTCTCTAACACTGTCACAGGTAACGTGAAGCCCCATTAAGTGATATTTTTATGGCGCCATTAAGTCGGTCTGTTTTCAGGCTGCTGGAGTTTGAAACCCACGGAAAAGTCATCAGCTCTGCAGCTTTTAGCCGCTCGTAGCTCGTAGCTCTGGATCTGTGCTGATTCCACTGAAATGAAGCGATTTCATTGAAGTGTCACTGATGGAAGTGCAGGTGAGTTTTCACAGGATCCAGGATGAACTTTGGCAGAAGTTCATGTCATACATTAAAAACACCGTCTGTAATGAAAACATGAATCAAACCCAGAGGATGAAAATCCTTCATATGAAGCTGAACAGGAAGGCTTGAGTTGCCTTCACAAGTGTGTTTCGGGCTCTTCATCCGTTCTCATTTATTTCAGTCCATGTTGTGTGAGTCCAGGTGTTACTGCTGTGCTGATACAATGCTGTGCTTTGCATTACTTCATTTGTTTTCATTTGGAAGGAGTTAGACCCAGAATTTGTCTTTTTTCCCAGCAGCACTTCACAGAAGTGTGCCATATATTTTGGCTCTCAGCAATTCAGAGCGAGCTCTCCTTCCTTTATTATGCCTAATGGAGTTTTAATGACGCTATTGGTGAGGTTGGAGGAGAGCAGAATTAAGTGCACACCTGAGGTGTATTGAGTGCTGGTTTACATAATGTATACCAAGGAGGCTTTAACTTCTTAATGAAGAAACATTCATTCATACTGGTGGCATTGTAAAAGCTCACATTAGAAAGTCAATTTTCTCCGCAGTTCAACATTATCAGGAAACTGAAGGAGTTAACGTACGCCGAGGCTCTTTAATGTTTTCTGCCCCTGCAGGGAAAATAAGAGATCAGCAAAAAGGAAACGTTTTGCTCCAAATCATCACAGCTTCCATTCAATCATTCAGCTCAGTCTCCGTCTTCACAACTCATTTAGAAAACTGACTCCTGAAATCTTGTTTTCTTGAAACAAAAAGCTTCGAGGGGCTTCGGGAGCAGCCACGTCCGGCCTGTCGGGTCATTAAACAAATGGACAGAAAGTGTTCAAGATGTCTGCCAGCCTCCTTTTCAATGACTCAGCCATGTCCCTGCAGGGACGTGGACGTCTTTCTCCAGGTGAGTCTCTATGAATGTACCTTTTCTTCCTTCCATGTTACATCCCACCTGTCGTGGTTTACAGTAATTACAAGCCTGTGCTTCATTTTACTGAGTTCTGTTCAAACCAGCATGTTTTCATAGAACAGATCAGGACAAACTCAGTGAACTCGAGCAGTGCGACTCTCTGCCGACCGCTGACCAAAGCCTGTGTTTAAACACTTACTGGAATCTACCATTAACATCAGCTGCAGGGAAGAGCACATTAAGAAGAGGTCATAGACAGAGCGAGCTTCCAGTCACTGCTCCTCTCACTGATTAAGCCTCTTCTCGCAGTGACATCAATGAACGGTAACGACGAGAAGACTGACAATAAAATTCAAGCTGAGCAACTTCACAAGCTCTGAATCCAACTTCCCCCTCTGCCCCGGCTCATGTGGTGGAGTCCAACGAGCAGCAGCCGCCTTGTAATGCATCACACCTGACCTCAATCAGGACGCGGAGTTTAAAGAAAAAACAGGTTCAATAAGCAAAAACACAGAAGAAAAATCAGTCAAAAAAAAAAATTAAAATAAGCTGAGAACAGAAATAAACCTTTTCCCAGTAAAAAGATGTCATGTTTCACAGAAAGCCCATTTACACAAAGACAAACTAAGAAAAGCAAACAGCAATGAAAGGAAAGTGTAATTTTCCAAGAGGGAAATCATTTCAGCGTCTCACAAAAAAAACCCGAATCCACGCTGGATTTATGAAATATACGAGCTACGACAGCACAAAGCTGAAAAACAAAACTAACAAGAAAAAAGGAAAAAGAGCTCAAACACGACGTCCAGCACACAAGAGAACAGGGAGCTGGATGGGTGGAGTGTGACCGAACGCGTCATAATGAGTCATAGAACAGGTGACTTCACACACACGCAGGTGCACAGTGTGTGTGCACGTCTACACACACTGCGCCTGGATCCGTATGTGACGTACATGTTAAAAAAAAAAACTGTTTAGGAGCTGGAAAATACAACCAGTAAACAAACGAGTGCGATTCGACAGAATAAAATTCATTCAAATGTTTCCTCACAAGCTCACTTAGCATGTTAGCATGCTAACGAGTCACTACATGGATATTTAGTCTACATGTTGTTTTTTTCTTTAGTTTGTGTCTCATAGGAATCAGTTGATCACGTTCGATTCGTCTGTAACTAAAATATATTGTGGTGGTGTGACGACTCTGCAGACATGTCAGAGAGGAAACATCAATGAATGAATCCTCGAATAAAGCTTTAATTAAAGTTTGTTCAGTTTCAGATCTGCGGATGTCACTTTTGCCCCAAAGCGTCGTTCTGATCGGTGGCTTTGTGCTTCCCTGGTGCAGAGCGGCAGGTTGATGTTCGGTGTATACTATCTGCCAAATTAGTTTTCAGTGAACATTACGCAGCCGTGTGTGTGCTTGAGTGTGTTAAGTGTGTGTAAACTGGGACACAGCATGTAAATAATGTGCTAAAATGCAGATTTTTGGCAGTGAAGGGCTTGTTTATCACTGGATGAAACTTTGGAAGGACATTTGTTTTGTTGAAAATCTCAGTGTGATTGATGAAACATCAAGGGGATAAATCCGTCACCGTTATCATTACCAGCACGTCAGCTCGACTTTGAACACAACACGGTGCAACCTGCCAAGGAGAAATGCTAATTATACTAATTACAAAACATAGATGTTATCCTCCGTGTGATGTGAACCACAAATGGACGTGGATGGAGGTGCCATTTTGGCATCGATAATTGCATGTTACCATTTTACCGCGGATGAGTGCATTAGATGGAGAACTCTTTGAAGCTTCGTGGCTGTTTTGCAGCGCCGAGGTCTCTTCCATAAAACCCATTAGCTTCTGTGTGATAGTGGACCGAGAGCGGCCGCTAAAATCAGCCGCCGCTTTCTCACGTTGACCCTGAATGCAGCCTGAGAGCGTCCAGGGCTTCAGATGAGGGCTGCTGCTGAGCAGTAATTACATGACAACCTTTAAATAACTGCAGCCTATAGCTGCCATTTGATAATGTGTCTGTGCTGGTTTGTCAGGGAGAATATGGCCACGAGTGTCTGGAACAGAGCGGAGCAGCAATTCATCACGGCGCTTTGGCAGCAAGAAATACACCATTAAGGCTGGAGAGAGTACTTTATATCTCTGCTGCTGGGTGGAAACTATTTTTCCCCAAATTTAGTGATTTTCACAATTTGGAATCAGCTGGAGAAGAACATTGTTCAGTCCAGCAACATCACCCAGATGAAGTCGTTGTTGTCTGTAATGGGATTTACAAGAGAGAGATTTTAAAATGGTCAAAATAGATGCAACAGATTTGGAGATCGCCTCACTTTTATTCTCCATTTTGGCTCAAACTCCAAAAATATTGGATCCTACACTTCCCATAATGCACGTTGAAACCAAATCCCCACAAACAACTTCGTGACCAGGGTCGACTGAGTGCACAGTACGAAGGGAAATAAAGGGAAGTTAGTGTTGAACTCTTAAAAATGATCATTAAAACAAGCTGATCGTATGTGTATCACACACAGCAGCCACAGGGATCCACACGCGTGTGGCTGTGGATGAGTTCATATCTGGTCACGTCACACGTCTGTCCTGCTCCCATTCTCTTCTATTGAAGCTCACTTTAAATTCAAGGATGTTTGTCCAGTTTCGCTGTCGTCTGCAGCTCACTCACAGTTCAGAGTTCATCTTTTTTCAGCCTGTAAATAGAAAAGTTTCAACATGTGTCCTGTGTGTGTGTGTGTGTGTGTGTGTGTGTGTGTGTGTGTGTGTGTGTGTGTCATCAAGGATGTGAGTGGATGTCTACGTTCATCTGAAAAGTCCTGTTTTTAACAGCATCTCAGAGGACAAACACACGATGATCTAATAGAACATGATGCGCTGATGTGGATTAAACTAGCCAACAGTATATAAAGTGTAGAAATTTAAAATGATCATGTATCAGGATTATTATTAGTTGTTAGTTATTTTCTCCTTCATCACTGTTCATTTTACCACACAGGCATCAAATAAGTAAGAGGTTTTGTTTTGCATGTCATTAATGGTGATACTCTTCATTATTTGGCGAAGTAAAAGACTTCATATTGTTCGTATTGTGTGCGGCTGTCACGCTTTAAACTGCCTTGAAGAGGTTCGGTTGTGAGGTTATACGTAGAACTCCATTACAAACACACCACCTCCACCGTTTGTCTAATCATCAAACATGGTGGACTCCGTGAAAGAGCTGAATGCACAGAACTTATTTTAAGGGAGCGAAAACACAATGATTCGTATTTTCAGATGACGTAAATTATCACACCAATGAAAACATAATCAGGAATATCAAATCACATTTCTGCCAACAGATCGACTCACTGGACCTTTAAAACCTGAACTTGAACCGTTTACAGAACCAGGTGACGAGTTCAGGACATGAACCCAGAGAACGCTGCGGTCATGTGACCCAGTGGCTCTTTGTAAACATTAAATCCTGAATAAAGCAGGATCAGACTTGTCAGCAGGACTCTGACATGTCATGGCTGCAGAGTCAAACAGGAACCGTGACCCCACCCTGAACAGACCTCCGTCTCTCCGCTTCTTACCTGTGATTGGTGGTCAGACAACGACAACACACACCCGTTGTCATCCTCGCGGCTGATCAATGCTGCAATTCCACGCCGCGCGACCTCAGTGACGGCCGCCGTGTGAGGGCATAAGTCAGTCCGTCTTTGTTGAGTCGGCGGTCTAACGTGACTATTTTCACCTCGTCGCCATCGCTGCAGCAGCCGCCGCCGCCGCTCTCCTGTGCTTCTGACACGGGCTGATTGGTGTGTCATTGAGCTCCCAGCTTTATTTGACTGTCCATCAAAGCTGAAAGCTGAAGGGTCCCTGTCTCCCTGGTTAAACCTGGCCCCCCAGGGGCCCCGAGCGCAAGGTCACCAGGCGAGCGGCGTGCTGGCGACCTTGGTGGGATGGGGTATAATATGAATACAATCATGCTGAGTGGCGAAATAATGGCGCCGTAAATTCAATAAACAACCCGGCGGAACTGACATCACCTTCCTTTCATGACATCTTTTTCTGACAGGACAAAGTAATACAGCGCTCCCCCGAGAGTCCCTGAAAACAGTCAATTCCTCTGTACTAAATGTCAAGGCAGCCATGCGTGGAAGTATGAAAATGGAAGAGCAGAGGAGGAGGAGGCACTTAACGCAGAGGAGAGGACAGCAGCACCTGCTATCAGCACCAATCCCACCGTCTACCCATGTGAGACGCAAACAGCCGACCAGATCCAGAGAGGACGATGAGCTGCTGCAGGTTCGGAGGACACTAAGCAAGCCGGCGGCCATGTTTGACTCTGGCCTTCACGTGAGCTGCAGCTGGAGGGAAGTGATTCATTAATGCTTCTGTCACCTTAGAAATATCTCAGAGGAAGAACCTCCATGTGGTCCTTTTCCTCCAGACCTGTTTTAAGACATCTCCTCCACTGGACTCTTCGGAGGTTCGGCCATGTTGGATGAATTATTACCGACAGGAAGGATGGCAGAGCTGTGATTTCCCTTTAAGATTTAGCATTGATGACTTTTAGAGAAATCACAGGACGTTTAGATGAGCGTGTGATCCTTCAAGTGATCTGAAGACGTGGACAGTCTTAAAATGGGAGACAGAAGTCCTTTCAGGTATTAACATTAGACTTTCTCTAATTAATCTGACTCGTTTGTTTGTTGTCATGCTGCACTCACCGCGCTCTAACTGCGTTAATCACATTAGAATGCAGTTCAGTTCTGTACTGTCCACTGGAAACTGGACTCGACTGGACTCCACTGTGCTGTCGTCGTCCATGCGTTCAGCCTCAGCTCGTCCTCCTGCAGGTGAGCAGGGTCTTCAGCTCAGTCGTAAACCTCTCAGCAGCCTCACGGAAAGCCATTCAGCTTTGATGGACGTCGCCTCTGATGAAGGTAAAGCTGCGCTGACGCCTTTAAAGGACACTTCCATCATGATTACATTTACATTTAAAGGGTCAGTCCACGCAAAACACACATCTTTTTTGTAGCTCCAGCTTTATGAGCTGAGGTGTTTAAATATCAGCTTCTGCAGAACAATGGAGGTGAATGGGTTACTGGAATATTACAGGGAAGCAGCGAAAAATGACATCTGAAGCAGTTAATAGTCCCAGTTACAAAGGAGACTTTTCACAGTGTACCTCCAGAAAAACACACATCTCTGGCATCGGCCTTAGATAGTTTGGGTCATCTTTGCAGTAGAATTTTTTTCTGTCTCACATCATAAATCTACGCGACGTTCACACGTTAAAAAACCAAAACGATGCCCGTTTAGAAAAGCATGGTATGAAGCACCACATCAGTAATATTCCACTGACATACGCTGGCGCTGGCCTCCTGTGCATGAAGGCAGCAGTGTGATAACATGCAGAGTTTATCTGCACAGCAGCTGCGAGCACAGACAGCAAGGTCAGAAACGCCTGGAATTCTTTATCCATGTAGGGCGAGCGGCTGGTCACGACTGACGAGGCCCAGCCAGGACGCAAACGTGACTGTTTGACAAAAGTCTGCGTTCGTGAAAATGTTTAAAGTGTTCCTGATGCATTTTCATCGTGCACCTCACAAACAGACTCAACTACAGCAGCCTGCATGTCACCTGCTTTAAATTTAGTCTCCGTCATCGCAGGTGACCACAGCGCGTTTCCACTGCAGTCGCTTTTTTTTTAGATAATGAGTCTGTGAGATGAGACGTAGGTCCCATAAACAATCATGTAACAGCTCCGCTTCCAGAAGGAAAGGCTGCATGATGTTTTAATAAGAGTGCATAATGAAAATATTACTCCTGAATAAAGTGGATGAAGTGATGGATGGAAAGTGAAAATCTATTTCGCAGCATTAACTGAAGCCATAAGAAAGATGCTCCTGTCTGACTTTGGAACAACCTTCATCAAAGCCTCCTCGCAACCAAATCAGGTGAAAAATTTAAAACAGGCTTGTGTTCATTATGATTTTCCCAACATAACGATCTCATATGTGAGTCTGCTCTGACTGTTAAAGGCTCTGCTCACAGTGATGGAGAGCCGGACGATAGCTCAGCAGACTCCGAGGAGCAGCTGACCTTGTAAAGCTCGATGAGCTCAGCTGGCGTCTCGCTGTATGTTTTGACATATCTGCTGTATGTTTGCATGTATCTATGACTCGGGGAGATTTTTTATGGGCTTTCTCTGTTATCTCAGTGCTGCATTAATCCTCGTGTTTTCTCCTGTAGCGCTGCAGGCCGGCTCTCTGCAGCCCCCCTGCCCTCCCTCCCTCCCCCGGGAGAGGCCTCCTCCTCTGCGTCCAGACTTGTCAGAGCAGATTCTCATCAAATTACCGATGTCCTGCATCGGGGTAATTGCTTGCCAAACCCACTCCACTGATGCAAATTTAAGGGGTCGCCCGTGATGGAGATAATGCCAAATTGGTTTGGAGATTTTGAGATGTCTACTCAGCATGGATAGATAGATATGTTGGGCCTTAAATGAAAAAAAGAAGAAATGAAATAAGGTTCTGTGTGGAGAATGCTGATTTGGCATTACTCATCATGGGAGAAGACGGATGGATTTCTCCTCCCTGCAGCTCGCTTCTCACCGAACAAATAATTGTAAAGTATATCTGGAAGGCTCGTAGTGCTATATAACAGACTCATACACCGCAGCCATAACACCTCCTTTTTCGTCCCGTAATGTTCAATTGCTTCAGCTAAGTAGCCATTAATCGCGGCCAGGCTAATGGCCAGAGTCCAGCTCGGCCGCGGTGTGACCTGCCTGTTAATGAGGCTGAAAAGGCGGCTCAAATCGGCGTCTCGGGCTCGGCGGCGGGCGGGCTGCTGCGGGCCTCTCTGATGCTGATGTCACCTGATGTGAGAGGCCGGCCGGTGCCGTACAAAGCACTCGATTGGCTCACCCGAGGGGAGATATCAGAGCTCGCAGCTCATTTCATGAGGATTAAACTGTGGAGGCTTTAAGGAGTTAAGCTGAGAGTCCTCTGGGGAGGAACCCTCTGTCTCTGGTGGTGGAGGGGTTTTAATTTCAGAGTGGCTAAGTTGGTGGTAGTGGTGGATTTGGTAATGATGGTGAGGGTGGGGGGTGTTCATGGGTAAATTGGCAATGACAATTAGAGAGTGGTAATTAACGGGGTTAGGAGGAGAGTGCCCTCCAGGGGGGGGGAGGAGGAGGAGGAGGAGGAGGAGGAGGCTCAAGAGGAAACACAGAACATCATCAAGTCCGAGCGACGTCAACAAGCCTGAACGCAACGACCTGCAGAGTTTAGAGTCAGCTGAGGGATCCGGAGAAGGAGAGTGTGCTGATGGAAGTTCGTGCTCTTATTGTGCAAATTTGGATTTAGTGATGTCGGAGTTGTTCTTCTGTGGGAATATTACAGATCTTCATTTGTTAACAACTGTATCAGCCAAACGTCAGGCGCTAATCTCTGAGGGGGACAAAATGTTCTGAGATGCACAGATTCAGCTGCAAAATTCAACGCGCTTCCTCTCTGATAGCCGAGAGCCGGAGACGGCCTGTTTGCAAATGAGTGAATATTGAAATAAACCCGTGAACGAGCTGCTTGGCTGAGTTCACGTCAGTTCAGAAGCTTCCCAGTGATGTGTGTGTGTGTGTGTGTGTGTGTGTGTGTGTGTGTGTGTGTGTGTGTGTGTGTGTCAGATGTCCCTCGATGGCTGCCGTACAGAAGACAAACCCTTCAGGTAACAGCTCGACGCTCGCTGCAGGACGGACAAACTGTGTCTGATTTGATCAATTTTAAATTGTTTTCTAAAAATGCATGTCGGTCAGTTTCTCGCCGCAGATCAAAGTGATCGCGTTCCTTTGACGGAATGACAAACTGGACCGTCGTCTGCGATGGATGATGCATCAGGAAACGTCCGCCGGGTGATTTTTGGAGAAATGAAGTCGCTCTAAAAGCTAAAGGTCTTCAGTGCGGTGAAGTGAGATTTTTAGCTAATTAAACAAAGCAGCGGTGTGATCCTTCATTAACAGCTGGGATTTCCTCGTTATCTAAAGATTTGTCCTGCAAATGAAAGCGGAGACGAGGTCCGCGGCCTCGGTCAAACCTCGCACACTGCCGCCAGTCGAAGGTTGATGAGCTCTGGTTGTTTGAGTGAGCCAACATTTCAGAGGCTAATGAAATATTTTGTCATCCTGCGTCGTCCCCCCGGTCTTCCCTTCATACCTTTGTCACTTCGCTTCCTTTTCCTTCACAGCGAATGCTCAACGCCGCCGCTGCGGGACTTAACAAGCCTGGAAAATAATTAAAATTCAACCAAATGATGAAACACTTGCAGCAAAGCGTCCTTGAAGGGTCGGCAGGGCCCGTTCTGAAAGCAGCGAGGAGAGCGGGAAAGAAGAGAGCAGCGTTTTTTTTCTCTTCACAGAGAATAATGTTAAGCCGCTGCTCCCAGCTTAAGGGCCTCTTAAATTGGAAAGGCACTGGCCTATAGAGACATGTACCTGTCAAACAAATACCACACGCCTCTGATTCTTCTCTTCTCTTTCTCTCCGGCCTCGTTTTAAACTCTCAGATGGTATTCGAGTCAGACGCGGGGTGCCGTGGAGATTGTCGGGTTTGAGAGCAGAGATGGGGATTCGCCTCTTAGAGGTATCACAGCGACGCTGCTGTCGGAGGAATTAAGAGGCGAGCTCAGCAGCCCTCCGGTGATCCGCTCAGAAGATGTTTCTCACGGCCCGGAGGTGGAACGTACGGTGGCGGCGCGGTTAGCGTGTGGAGATGAACACGTGAAAGACAGACTGAGACAGAGGAACCTGAAGCAGGTTTGTGGTGGAGTTATGAAACGGACACGTTAAATTCATGCAGCTTCAGCGTGAATCAGAATGAAACTGATGTTCTTCAAGTGGGGATTAGCTGCTGTAAGGATCCTTTAAGGGTTTCGGTTCATATCATCATGAAGTATTTAAATTAATGCGTCTGAGAAAAAGGGGGTTCGTATTCTGGAGCTCGATGAACAAACAGACCTCATGCATGCTTCATGTGACACAGTGAAGCGGAAACGAAATAGAAAACAGAAGCGAGAGAAGGAATGTGACGCTCAGCAGCCGACACGTCGACAGCGACGCTCGCTGTAATTCGTTCGTCTGCTGTGGTTGAAGTCAGAGTTTTCTTGGCTGTCGGCGTCACTTTCTTTTTGTGTTTGTGTGGACTCTTCATTTCATCTCTCTAGACTCCACTTCAACACAAACACCGTAAACTAAATCATTAATTATCTTTCTGATGAGTGATAGTGATGACTGAGATGCTCCTGCTGCTGATGGCTTTCAGGTAATGAATTAATGCTCGTACAGATGCTATAAATAGTCCTGAGTAATTGTCATGCATAATGACAGCCACCCTGAGGCTGTAGGAGGACGTGGCTAATACAGCAGTCAGATAAACTGCACTTCTGTCTTCCTCTGTCTTCTCCACCAGTCTGTAGACCATGATGGTCAACTGGCGGCCGGTGGCCCTCATCCAGCCCGCCTAAGCTTCCTCACCAGTGGAAGACGTCCACGTCCGTCCTGAGAGTGATCATCGTTCCACTGAACTGGATTATTGTCCCACTCCATCGTCTCAGCTCGTGGACGCTCCGTCAAACCTGTCAGCTCTCAGGCCGATCGTTCCCTGGAGCCGACAGCAGCGCGTTGGCGGGTCTATGGGAGGTCCAGAGTCACCGAGCTTGTCTCGGACACAAGAGGCGTCACTCTGGTTTATTTTGGTTGGCCAGCTGTTGTGTTGAGTCTCTGTGGGTTTTGCATCGAGCTCTGACTCCTCGGTGGACGTCTGAGAGCATTTTCTAGTTCAGAATCTGGTTATCTTTATGGATTTTTCATGTTTTTTTAGGAGTCTGTTCACACTGATTTAGACTCATAAAAATGACATGAATCTGAAAAGAAAGTGAAAATCTGAAACTATAACGAGCTAATTAGGCCTGAATAAATGTTTACATGGATTCATGGCTGAGACTCAGCTTCAGGTCCTTGTTTGCACTGAAAGCCCCAAATTCATGGTAGATGCTTAAAGTCTGATCTGAGTGAGGTCAAATACACAAATATTGAAATTATAAAGCACCAAATGTGTATTAATGCGCTCCTGAAAATAGTCCCCAACAAATGCATCATTTCCTCTGGTCTGAGTAACGTTTGCTATAAACCACAACAACCAGATGTTTTTGGATATTATTGAACCTTTTTGAAACAATAAAATTACATATTTGTGATTGATAGTTATGTCTTCAGGAGGAGCCAATGGGCTTGGAGCTGTTGGCCACAAACAGGTGTTCAGGAAGTACTGACAGGCGGACGAACACACTGCTGGTTTGGCTCATTTTACACTATGAACTTTAACAATAACAATAATAAAACTTATTTGTGCAGCACCTTTTATACAAGAAGAGCAGTTTTAGAAATGCAGCTTCATATAAAAAAAAACATATAAGGAGCATAAAAACCATTTGATAGGACTAAATAAAAATAAAACAGAAAAAAACACAAGCTGAAAAATAAAATAATAATAAAATAAAGATAAAAAGAACATAATGCAAATGCATAAATTCAAGTGAAATGCAGAGTTTCAGAAGAAGTTTCAGGCCTCGATCAGGAAACATGTATGTCCTAATATCTTTAAATTACACATGTGGGTGTGAACAAAGTGCAGCAGCGTGTGAGAATAACGTGCTGCAGCAGATTCCAGCTGCGTCCGTCCAGACTCACAGAAATCAACCTTTTCACTTCGCCTCAGCTGATACATGATGCAGCTTTGCTTTGGTGAGCAGATGCATCAGTTTCATGATCCCAGTCCTGCCTCTGCCCTCTGTGCACTGACGCTGTGTGTTTCCCTCCATCCCTCCATCCCTCCATCCCTCTGCTGGCTGTCAGTCTATCAGTGTCACGCTCGAGGCTGGCGTCCCTCCCTCCGTCGGGGGAATTGATCTGTTTGGTCCCCTGACACTCCCTGTTAGCATTGATTAACCGGTGAGTCACGCTACCTCTGCAAAGACAACGTTTGAAGCTTTCATTTTTTCCCTTAATTATTTAGAGTCACAGTGAGGCGCGCGCTCATTCCTGCCTCATACATCATGCAAAATACTCCGACTGACAGCCACACTGCTTTCAGGCCTTTTTTTTGTCAGTAATGTTTGTTTTAGTCTCAAGCTCTGGGGCAGGAGGTGCAGTTAGTGTGTGCTGTGATGGGAAGCTGAGAGCTGAATTACCGCTAATGGCTGCGGCTGAGAGGAGTGAGGGATGATTTTATGGATGAAGTCATGTATTTTTCCTCAGATTTAAAGGTCTCTCTGAGAGGCCCGTTAGTGTTCACTGCTGCATTCACTGGGCCGTTGTTCGACTCGGGCTCAGTCTATTTGCACGGTGATAAAAGAGCACAGTGATTAAAACGGTGTGATAAAAGCAGTGAGAAGAAGAAGAATGCTGCTGCAGCGGCGGCGGATGTTTATACGACCACAGAGAGCGTCAGGTTTATTAACGACTCAGATGTGTGTCCGAGCCTTTATTTTGAAATGATTCACACGTGTCAAACCGTATTAATCAATATTTTCAACATGACCATTGAGTCAAATGACTCGTCCGCTCAGAGGCTTCTAAACATGAACAGAGTCTGGACTAAAAACCAAGTCTGCAGCCTTGTTAGCAGCTCCAGACTCATGAAAACAAAGGTTCAAGATGGAGGAACCACCAGAAGACAACTGGGAAAAAATGCAAAGTTTGTCCTGAGGGTGGCGCCAGAGGAAAGATCATCTAGTTACCTAAATTAAAAGACCTGTACGGTGGCCATTTTAGGACATCTCAGAGTTAGCTTGTCAGGCTCAGCTCTGCTTAACTCGACCAGTCAAAGCTGTAATTTGTCAGGCTCAGCCGTGCAGCTGAATGCTAATGTTAGCATGCTCAGACGGCCGCGTTTGCATGCTGACGCTCGTATGCTAGCATGCAAAAAACACTCAAGGGGGGGAAATAAACTGACTGCTCACACAAATTAAGGAGACTCGGAGACTTTCATGCTAATGTAATGATTTAGTTGTCGTCTGTTAAAATCAGGGTTTACAAGCATTTTCTCGTTTGCCTCTATGGAAATATTGTGAAGATCTGACAAACAGCAAGGCTGAAAATTCCTGCAGGGACTGTTTTAAACATAACTTTGCTTTTTTTTATTTTAAATTGGCGGCCAAATGTCGACTGTGATCGATTATCAATCTGCAGCAAGTTTCAAATCTCTGCAAGTTGACTTTTACAGAAATGAAACCAGTGGCTGCCTGGAAGGAAGGAAATCAATCTAAAGAGTTAGAAGACGGCGAATAGTCTGTGCAGTTGTGTGAAGTGTATGAAAATTATATTCAGTCGGCTAAAACATGACAGAAAGCTCCACAACCTCTTGTTTACGACCAGAAAACCCGCAACAAGAATCAACAGATCAAAGCAGATCGAGAAAATGTGAAATATAATAAACTCGTCTCCATTTGCTTCCAGTGAAGTCTCGTGCTGATCGTGGCCTCGTCTCAAAGACATTGTTTATATGCACCAATTAGTGTTGAAACACTTCTGACTGAGAAACTGTCCTGAGTTCGCAGAGGCCCCTCGTCGCCTCTTGTCTCGGAGCCTCTTCCTCCTTCCAGCAGCGTCTCAGAGAGCAGAGCCGAGCTTTCATGTGAAGCCTCGGGGACGGAGCCGGAGCACGAGCCATTCTTCGTCTTTTAATTGGCGCCTCTACATGCTCGTTAGTTCACAACACTTTAATTTGGCGGTGGCGTTGAGGATCGGCCCTTTCATACAAGACGAGAAGTTGATAATGCTGTCAGTAACTAATTAGCAGTGATTGCATCTGTCAGGAAATTGCATGCAGGGGCAATTAAAAATGATGCACTATTAGTTTTCGCCAACCTCGCTGACCCAGTTAGCGTGGGCAGTCGGGGTGGGCGGGGCCGAGCGGGCACGTTCAGGAGCGCTTTGAGGTTATTTCTGGAGCGATCTTCCTTTGGGCTGCTTTGACTTTATGTTTGAGGCTTTTATTTTTCTCCTGCTCACACATATTTGGCGAAGATGTGTGCAGCACGCACCCTCACGGGGGCCAGCCTGCTGTATATTGTGTGCTGTCAGGAGCTCGAGCTGTGCTGACCCTCTGCGAGCGGCTGCCAGCACCTACTGAGATAATAAATGTCAGAGTTTTAAGGTGCCTGTCCACATGCTGCAGGTTGTTTATACATACAGCACAAGAAACAGGAAGTCAGTTTGACAAAACCCAGAGTAACCCAACAGTCATGATCTGCTCGCTACCGCAGACCGAAGGACAAATTCATCCAAAAGACGGCAAAAAAAAAAACTATTAGCAGCCCGAGAGCGGCGATGTTGGTCTGTCCGTCTGCCAGGATCTCTTGTCCAGAGCAAGAGGTCTCAGATTTGATATGGATTCTGGTCTCGAGAGGATGATTCCTAATGATTTTGTTGACCTCCTGGCCTCACTCTTCTCGTGCCATCGCCAGGTCAAAATATCCACTTACACAAATACAGAGTCAGGAAATTTTCTGAGCGTGTCCTTAGAGGATGAACTGTTCTGATTGTTGACCCTACGACTGTTCTTATAGCGCCACCTCAGGGTGGAAATGTCAACTTTGAGTAAACGGTGGCCGGATTATCGTGTCAGTTCATGTGGTTTTACACGACATAAAGTCTTGTGATTTTGCTGATTTGCCTGGAGGTTAAACTGTCGACATCACCTAAAACATGCTGCTTTAGTCCGTCCAATAAAACGTTTCACAAGTCCTGGATGGTTTACCATAGAGCAAATATTCATGTGCCCCTCAGAAAGACTCGAATCCCTTTGGTAACCTTCATCTAGCCTTCGTCATCATGTCAAAGTTTAATTTGTCCAGTACTTTTGCTTTAGGACCAAATACCTGAAAAACTGACAGCCAGCTTCAGTTGTACTTTGTTAGCATGGGGGAACATGGGGAGCTAAATATTAGCTTGTTCATGTGCTAACTGTAAGCATCTTTGGAAGCTAACATTTGCGCATAAGCATCCTGAAGGGCACGTTAGCATGGAGGAGCTGCAGGTTCCACAACTGTTTTCTCTCTCTTCTATTTCAACGTTTTCCTCACCAAAGGAAGGTTTATGATATGGTCATGAATGTGAGCTACTCCATCTTCAGTTTGACACGGTGGATGTCAAAGCAGCCTCATCATCGCTGCTTCATCATTGCAGCCGTGAAGAAAAAAACACAGCGAGTGATTTAAACAGCTGAAGGTTTCCGCACAGTGTCAACCTTAGCTTAGCTTGTTAGCAAAGCTTTGTGATTGGATGTATGTTCCTGAAATGCACACTGGGAGTTTTCGTCTCGTTGGCAGAGCTGCAGGTGCGTCTGCAGTCCTTCGTCTCGTTGTTTGATTATCACGGTTGAAACAGTTTGAGTCACTCTGTGACTTGAGCTCTTGTCTTCACGCTTGTCGGTGTTTAGTCATGTGATTCCTCCTCTGGCGACAGTCATCCCTCCTCCACGCTTCCTCCCTTCACTTCCTTCACACACACACTCTTTTGTTTGTTTGTTTGTTTGTTTGTTTGCTAATTACAGACTTTTTTGACACCTGTGCCAGCTCTGGTGGTGTGAAACATACAGCTCTCTGCACACGCCCGACACACTGCTGCACACAGATAAACACACACACACACTCTCTCTCTCACACACACACTATCTCTCATTTGCACTCCATCTTTAATACACACACACACACACACACACACACACTCGTCCCC
The DNA here is from genome assembly GCF_051107435.1 of Chaetodon auriga. Classification (NCBI taxonomy): domain Eukaryota; kingdom Metazoa; phylum Chordata; class Actinopteri; order Chaetodontiformes; family Chaetodontidae; genus Chaetodon; species Chaetodon auriga. The sequence continues at coordinate 27,975,567 of NC_135082.1, forward strand.
TTGTGTGCAATTACCTCTTCTTTATTATTTACCTTACTCTGCACGCTAGCTGTTTTTGAAGGGTTGCAGGTAAACAAAACATGTGCACGCTCACACACACACACTCACACACACACACACACACACACACACACACACTCACACGCACAGCTCAAATCCCTCAGCTGTTGAACTGCAGCGTTGGAGATGAACCGGCTGAAGGTTCCTCGTGTGACGTGACCCGACCCTCCGTAAACGCAGTCCATCACAGCACACTGTGTTTCACCCCAGCCTCCCCACCGTGCAGCCATCCGGGGTGTCAGGGAGTAAAATTATCTCCTGTCACAAACTTCAGGTGGTGTCACATGTCAGGTGCCTCCCCCTCGAGCCCGCCGGCAGCAGATGGGTTCAACATGCGTTTTGAGGTGTGGAGCAAAATTAAAGAAAAGCAGGAAAGAATCCCCTCAACGCTCCTCTTCTGGTGATTGTGGTTGTTGTGTCGCGGCGTCCCCGGCGGGCTCCTCCCCCTGCTGAAGAGCTCTCATGCAGCCAGCTGAGTGATGAGCTCGCCGGCGTCGCAGATGGAGGCGTGCACAAGAGCGTCCTACAGGGAAGACGTGACCATCTGAGGAGGGATGCAGCTTCAGCGACGACCAGAGTTACTGAGTGTGTTTAGCTACCTCTCAGAGCCGCGGTGCCTTCAGGGACCATCAACCTCTCTGGGCAGGGCGGTGCAGTACCGTCTGGAACCCTCAGCAGAAGAATAAATGCATGAGTTCGAGTGGAAGCAAGTATCCTGGAAGCAGAGTCCTTAGAATAAGACTAAAGGAGAGAACTCAATCTGAAGAAAGCAGGTTTGAGCACTGTAAAAAAGGTTTTTTCAAGGTGTCATGAGGAGGAAAATGGTCTTAAGGGCACATATATTTTGTTTTAATGAGAAGCACAGAGAGAACAAAGTGGATTTGTGAACAACGAAAACTCCAGCAGGTATCTTTTAATCAAAATACAGAAAGAAAGACCAGGAAAAGTAAGATATTACATTTCTAAATTGAGTTATTTACCAGTGACACGACCCTGAGCAAAAAATGGCCTGCTGAAAATAAATGAGGCAAAAAGTTTGGGCTGAAACTGAAATTAAGTCGCAATAATTAGAATCACAGAACATTTGATCAGATTTTGGGACTCATATTTGGAAAATTGAATTTTAGAGCTAAATTGTTGAATTAAGGTTGAATTTCGGAGCTGAGCGGTGACGCTGACCTCAAACCGTATTAACTGGATTAGAAAATAATCCTCACTTCGAGCACAACGTGCTGTTTCACAGTTCACTGTTTGGGTTATTTAAAAAGAATATCCATATATTTATGTATAATATACATGTGTTTCTCTGCAGCGATATGATTTTGACAGATTCAGTGCAGTTAAAATCAAACCTGTTTCTAATAGCAACGTCCAACGTGGACCAATCAGTGATGACGTGACGCCTGAACGTGGCTTCACATTAGTTTAAAGGTCCAGTGTGGAGGATTTAAAGGGACCTGTTGGGAATTTAATATTCAGAATTATATTTTCGTTATCTTAGAATGAGCTCTGTGTATCCACAGAGGGAGCAGGTCCTCTTCCATGGAGTCCGCCATGTTTCTACGGTAGCCCAGAATGGACAAACCACACACTGGCTCTGCAGAGGCCTTTCACGCTTCAGCCTCCAGACGTGGTCCTACAAGTTTCGAAAATGTTTTTTTCAGTTAAAATCTGAATTTAACCAGGATTCAAATCAGTCGTGTTGACTATTAGTTTGGTCTCCGCCATAGAAACCGGCTCCTGGTCTTGGTCTAAAGTCTGGTCTTGGTGCATTTATTATCTCAGAAGATTCTCGGTCTTGTCAGTGTTTCGACTCTCGGTCTCTCCCTCCATTAGTGTAAATTGCAAACTTTGGTCTCGGCCGAGTCCTGCCGGCTTTGTTTTCCATTTCCTGCAGAAGAAAAACAAACTGGATCAGACCTGTCCTTGAACGTGTCGTGGTCCAGGTCAGCAGAAGCGATGCTGCTCTGTGGGGTCTAATCATCCTCCATTAACATGCACAGATCCCATGTTTGCACCAGGTGGAGGTAAGTTTTACCTTCCATGCTGCTTGATGTCGACTCTCACTTTCGCTCGTAAAAATCAAACGTGTTGAAACTGTTAATGAGAAGCGAACGACGGCCAGCGACTGAGCTCTAACGGCAGCGCCGCCGTGAGGTCAGCGGTCGCCGTGAAGACGAGGCACTGATGTGCAAATGCTCCAAACATAAAGCGCGTATTAATCTACAGAGATGTGAAAACTACAGTGAGAACGTGACCCTTCAGAGGCTCTGCGGGGGAACAGAGGCGGCTGATAACCTCCAGGCCGCGACAGGAAGCTTTTTCCGCAGAAAGAACACGAGGAAAAAGACCCGGACTGATTTAAAAAGAGAAAAAAATTATAAAAACCTGGCTGACCAAGATGGAGTTGCCTGGGGACAGAGAGGAAGAGAAAGAGAGATGAAGGGAGGGCAAGTGAGATACATTTATATTATGTGATTAAAGGGGAAGGGGAGGCCGGTCGGCCGGTGACAGACAGAGTGATGTAGTGGGAGTCGAGCGGCGGCTCTATACTCTCTAATTGACCCCGGTTAGGATCCACACACCCTTTCCCCGGCTCACAAAGAGGGCCTAATTGCTGCAGCTGATTGGGTCCTGATAGAATTACAGCTGTCAGTGAAGGTCATTAGGCTCAGATTCATCTTCCATCTCGGGGACGAGCAAAGCCGCCCTCCTTATTCCACAAGCCGTTTTAACGAGCTCACCATGAGCTCTTTTGTCAGGGAGAAAATCCCAGATAAAGCTAAAAGCCGCCCTGCCCGTGTGTGTGTGTGTGTGTGTGTGTGTGTGTGTGTGTGTGTGTGTGTGTGTGTGTGTGTGTGTTTTCAGCATGTTGTCTGCCTCTGATCTCGAACACACGGATCGATACGTGAGAGCGAACAACTTTCTCTCCCCTGAAGGCGGAGGGATACGCAGCGATGTAAGCTTTAATCTTGGAGGTCAAGCCGAAGCTTCCTGCAGCCGCTCCGCTGGTGGTGAACAGGAAGTGGACGTCTTAGATAAAGACAGCGCCACAGCCGACCGCCGACGTTTCTTCTTCTGTGAACATTAACGCCGAAGCAGATATGTGCTATGAGAGGAAGGAAGGACGGTCCAGCTGAAAGCTCAGAGCCGCCGTCAGTGCAGAAGGTTAACGTACATGTTCAGAACCAGAACCAGACCAGCTCACCTGGTATCCGCCTCACCTCCAGGTAGCAGTGCTGCATCCTTTCTGCAGCAGCCCTTTGCTGTTCGTGCCGTCTCTCTGAAACTCAGCTGTTCTCTAAACTGTTAACAAGAATACAGATGGTGCCATGACGCCGAGTGCAAAGACTGCTGGGAAAAACACTGAATTAATAATGTAGTAGGTTATTTTGTGTACATGAAGTGGGTAGTTATGTACATGTTTATACTTAGATTTCTATGGTACATGTTGAAGCACAGAGTGTATTTAAACTATGAAATACATCATTTAAAGGTACGCAGATGTTTTACAGTTAGAAGGTCAACATTCCCATCAGCCTGTGTGTTTACTGCTAATGAGCAAGTGTTAGCATTCTAACACGCTAACTGACATGATAGACCTGCTAAACATCAGCATGTTAGCATTGTCATTTTGAGCATGTTATCACGTTTCAGGGATTTTCTGAAAGACCGCAAGAAAACTAGGATGAAATATTTTCACTGTTCTGAGTAGACAAGGCCAAAACGACAACATGAGGACAGTTTTTAACCACCCTGTATGTGTTCGAGCCCAAAGCCGTCGCACTGCTGTAGGTGGTGGAGTGTTTGTGTTTGTGCATGATCACACACAGTTCAGTCCTTATGTTCTCCATCAGACACTCTCCAGAAGACAAAGGCTGATAACAGGCCTTCTGAAAACCTGCTGATCCCTCACAGCTCTGAACAAGGTCGACAATCTGCCCGAGTTTGTGTTCGCTGGAGTAAAAATAAAACAGCCAGAGAGACACAGAGAGGAGGAGAGAGACAAATACAATGTACCATGGATTTAGTTCTTAGCGGGAGAAGCGGAACATCGATGATGTCCGCTGCCTTCGCCGTGTCCGCTCGCCGGCGATTTTCAGGATTTACTGTGAGAAAATCTCACAGAGCCAAGGAGGAAGAGGAAGAGGAAGAGTCCGCAGAGAGACGGTGAGTCCTGGTCCGTCAGTCCAGAGCTGAGCTGTCAGGACAACCAGAAAATCTCATTTTGACTATGACAGAGCACCATTTTAATCTAACTCATCATTCAACCTCTACAATATGACAAATTACTAAACGTCCAAACCTGCAGCTCAACAGCTTGACAGTGTGATGCCTTCAAGTTGCATCGTTCAAACGGTAATTATGAGCTGCTGAGTTGGAAAAAACAAAATCTCCAAGTTCTAATTCCAATTTGGAAAAATCAGAAACTTCTGAATGAAAGTTGGTTAAAACAGCTGCAGAGCTGCTTAATGTAAAAGGAGATTTTCACTGTCCTGTTTCACCTGCTCAGAAACGACTGCAGGCGTCCTGCAAACGCTCCCCCGTCGGACAAACGGGAGGTTTTTACAGCTGAGTGGACAGCTGAGAAAACATGTGAAAAACTGGAACGATAATATCAGAAATGAGCAAACTGTAGGTGCATATCATGGAGAGAGAGAGAGAGAGCTTGCATGGTGTATAACACACACACACACACACACACACACACACACACACACACACACACGCTTTGGATGAGCTTCACTGGAGCTGCACTTTCTGAACAGTAACAAATTGATCTGTTTAAGTTTTAAGTGAACTCCTGAAACATGCGTCGTGTTTTCACAGATGCATGCTGAAGAGAGCCTCGCTGTGAGATTCTGTCGGGTTGCAGCTCTTAATAAGCTGAATCTCAGCGTTCAACACTTTTCCCCACACGCTGAAAAACTATTGAGCTCCAACATCAAGACTTACTACACCAGTGCACAAATTATTTCACCTCAAATCAATTTGCTTCAAGAATTTTTTACAACCAAGTGACGTTCAGTGGTTCTGCCACAGCGATCTTTTTTTATTATTATTATCATTTCTGTAAATGTGGTTTGGAAACTGAGGAACAGAGTTAGTAAGAAAGTGGAGTTGCTCGAATGTGCAGAGGTGTTTTCAGCAGCGGAGATGAAGTGAGCCTTTAGTTAAAAGCACTCATATAATTATGACATAATAATCTTAAGCATACATCTAATTATTAACATCAGTAGGCAGTAAACGTGTTCATTTTCAGTTCAGTTAATGAAATTTATTTTAAGCCTCCTTCTCAGAAGCGTCCGAATGCATCATGAACACCGGTTAACGTGTCTCCTCTGATCATTTGCACGATGCTCCTTTAGATGGACGTTCACCGAGGACAGAGGCTCCCATTCAGACACCAGTGAGGTCCGGTGGTGATGCTGGGTGAGGAGGTCTGCCTCAGTCTGGGTCCAGGTGTTGGATGGGTTTGTCAAGCTGAAACAGGAAACAGCTGGAGGAACGTTTGTCTAATATCACCGTGTGAACGGAGGGTCCCAAACCAGGAAGGACAGGAGTGTCCGCATACTTTTGTCCACACGTTGCATGAATAATTCAGATCTTCCAGTTATTTAAAGTCATTGTGTTTTGTGGAGCATTTTGCAGAGAATCTGATTAGTCGGCCTCAAACTGCTTCAGCTACACATCATGTTGGATCTATATTTGTTGCTGGGTATTTCTGGCTGAATGGAGGCACAAATGGCTGCTGTTGCTACGCTCAGCGTGTGTTTTGCTGCGCAGAGATGGAGGCCCGCGCTGCCGGCTGCTCGCCGCTCTTCAGTACATTAAAGCCCTCCAGCTGTCCATTAGTGCACCTCTGTCATGTTTAAGAGCCGGAGGTGGGAGGTACACATTAGCTGAAAGCTAACACGAATAATATAGATGTGCAGAATTTAACCCTTGACCTCTGTTAGCACGCCCACGCTGCCCAGCGGAGCCGCCGCCACCCGCTAACGCGCTGGGAGGGAACACGGAGTAATCAAAACAAATGAGTCAGTGAACGGAGAGGAAACCGGCGCCGTGAGCAGATTTCTAATGACGACTAATATTAGCATAACCTAATATGCTTGTTGATCAAGGGTAAACTTTTGGGGGAGGACATGTTAGGTGCAGAATAAACAAAAGCAGCTGCTGCCAAGGCTCCAGCAGCCTTCAGAGGGAGGAGGAAGACGCCGAGGCCATTCTTAATGTGGGCTGAGCCCGCCGCATGGATATGAGGCAATCTGTCGGCGCGGCGCACGCTTATCGACTGCAGTTTCATTTCAGCAGAGTTCTCAGAAGCTCCAATTAAATTCGGGGGGGAAAGGGGGCCGTTTGAACAATTGCATTAATATATTTATTTTTCTCATTTTACCAAAAAAGGAAAAACATTTCTGTTCTTTGTTGCGTCTCTCCCCCAGTTTTCCCCCGGCAGTTAATTGCACGAAACTCCTCAGTGCTTTCAGTTACAAGGCTGCCGTGTCCCTTAAATATTATATGAAGACTTAAGTAACAATTGTTGTTCTTTTGCCCATCAACTATGCATGTTCTCTAAGTGAGGTGCACCATGGGAGAGGAGTGTGGGAGAAACCCTCGGCGGAAACCTGTTTGCAATGCATTTTGGGCAAAGTAAAAGCAAACACTGCAAAAATAAAGAGTTTATTTTAACAAGCTAATTCAGGCTAACGTTCAGCCTTCAAGCTGGATCCTTCACAGAATCAGAGAACCGTCGAGCTGCGTTATCGTCACTAACTCGTGCAGTGCAGCCGAGCTTTGTTTGAATTACAGACGGCGCGTGATGACAGCTGGAACACTTCAACCTGACGACACGGTGAAAAACATGAAGTCTAGAGTTTGACGATTTCCCTCGATGGACACATCCAAAAGCTTCAATGAAGAACTGAAACAACGTGATACGATGCACGTCTGTGATACGACTGTCAGACAAGGTGGCTTTGGGGTTTTTATTTTCTAAATTTAAAGGCTTTTTGTGGGAAATTTCAAGGAAAGTTAAGAGTCCCGGAGATTTAGCAGGGAGGTAAAAATCCTCATGTGGACACTCCAACAACAACCAGGACGACCATGTGACAAAGTACAGACGCTTCCAGCTTTAATCAGCAGCTTCATACTGTAATGACAGTAAATCAGGGACTTTTTTTGCAGTGTGGGGCCCTTTTTGACATGGAACACACTGCAAAAAACAACATCTGTGGATTTCAAGAATGTGAAAGGAAGTTAGTGAAAGCAGGTGAAGTGCAGGGTGAGTTATCATGGAGTCATCTCACCTCGTTAACCACAACTTCCCCTTTGTTTTCAGAAAATTCGACTTAGCAGCCGATGATAAATGAACCTCAGGCTCATGTTTGGTTTTTACTGTGTTTACGCTGTAAATGCAGCAAGCAGAAGCAGAGGCGCCATTACTCTCCCCATGTAATACACACACACACACACACACACACACACACTCATACATAAGAAAAATACCAACTCCCAAATCTCAGTGAACCACAGTGGAGCCTCAGAGAGTCTAATAAGTCAAACTGCAGGCCGAGCAGGCAGCGCATGAATACCAAATGCAGCCTAATTGATTACCTAATTTATGCAATAACCAGTATTTTTTTAATTATAGTTATTTATGGCCCAAATGTTTACAGAGCTCGGCTGATTCATCGGCGGTGTGTTGAGCCACGGGTCAGACTCGGTGGACCCTGTTTATAACGCTGACAGGAAAATTATCACAGCTCCACTTCATCATCGCCGCTGCTGCAAACTGAAAGCCGGCTCTCCGAGGAGGCCGAGGACGAGGCGGAACCTCGCCGTTCGTTTTCGGAAAATCACCGTTTTGTTCCAGTGTTTTCGTGGGACGCAAGTAAAGAAAACGCAGCTACAGTCCTGAAACTCGCTGTGTGTGAAAGTCCTGCAAACACGTTCTTTCCATCAACTGTGACTCGTTTTGTCTACCAGGAACAACTTATGGACGCAAAGATCGAAGTGATTCAGTGAAAACACGCACAGTACCATAGAGTACTGCGCAGTACCATACAGTACTGCGCAGTACTGCACAGTACCATAGAGTACCGCACAGTACCACAGTACCAAACCCCTCGACGTCGACGTGAAGAGGTTTGGCAGCGCAGTGACGGCGTCACTCTGCCTCCACCTTCGCAGTGATCTCTGCAGTAACATCTGCTGTATTCTGGAAACAAAATGGAGATTTTTACAGTGTGTAAACAACGACGATTGTTTCTGTGTCAACAAATTCAGATACAGAAACGAGCAGTGACGCGTGAGCGGGCCGTGGAGACGAGGGATGTTTACTTCAGCCAAACCGAGGAGCAGGGGGAGCTGGGTAATAACCGCCCGGTGTCACAGCGCGCTGCCAAACACTGTAAATGCAGAACTCTTGTACCGCCATTAAACATGTAGCGATGTATGCGAGTGACAGTGAGGCGCTGGATGAGCGTGAGCTTGACTCCACACGACAGGAAGTTATCTAAATCCCGCCGGGACGGCAGGATAATGAGATGGATTTCTTAAAGGCAGGAGGACTGAAACATGGAAAGGATGCAGAGAGAATCCCATCGGAGGAGATGTGTCACCGCTCCGCCGCCGCCGTCCTCGTCTTCTGGCGAGCACGCTGGAGGTCCAGCTTTGAGGAAAACCTCAAGGAGGAGAGGACCTGCAGACGCCGGTGACCTCTGACCTCCCGCTGGAAGAAACAGCTCCGGAGTTCGGCTCCAGCTGCCACTTTCAATTTGAAGCCTCCCTTCTCTCTTCACTGTCCTCCCAGAATGCCGCTCTGCATGTTGATGCAGCCGCCGGCGCTGAGGTCTGTCCGCCCTCCTCCAGTCCCTCTGCAGCGGACTGAATATCAGCTGATCAGACCGCTCGATCTCCAACCTGTGATGGAATCAAAAGCAGGAAGGTGGATTTAAGGTCCAATCACACGTTTAGGATTTCCAAAAAAAAACAGCTCTTCAGCCTCTGAGTGGGCGGGCCGGGGCAGTATTTGATTGACAGCTGAGTGGACTCTGTAGCTCACAGACTGAAGCGGTTTAACGGCAGAGTTTCTGCAGAATGTGAAGCGTTTAACGGAGAAATGTGACATCTGCTTCCTCTGAAACCTGAAGCTAACATCCAAAAGTCCTGGTTCAGCCGCTGAGTTGAAGATGAACCAGCCAAAATATTCATTTATTTAATATTTAAATGTTTTACAGGTCGAAGAATCATGTTCTGCTCGTAAATGTTTGACATATATTTTGCATTTATGGAGAGAGAAGCTGAAAAGGTTTGTCTATCTCACACTGATTGATCCATTGTTGATAAACTCGTATTGACGAGCGCAGATCAAACCTCCAGAGCTGCAGCTGATTTTAATTGGATGAGTTTCTTCTGGTGAAGCTCGAGCTTTTTTTTTTTTAATGCAACATGAAAAAAGTTTAGAAAGCATTTTTCATTCATGCAGAAACACAAATTTATATCTTGTTAATTAGAATCAAGGACCCGAGTTTGCTGCTCGCATCATTTAATTGAGGACATGTGATCTCTTCTTCTGTAGTAAAAATACATGTATCTCTCTGTGTTTGTCTCCTCGGCTCTAACGGGCTGCAGGTTTCAGCTTTTTTTAAATAAAAGTAGTTTAATTGTTGGATCCTTTGTGTTTTGTCATATTTTTAGATTTGGTCGCAGACTCAGATCAGGTTTCTTCTCTTGGCTGCTGTCAGCTGCTGATTAGTGGAGTCTTGGATCTGCTGATTGTCCTCTTTCGCTAATGGGCTGGCGACGACTTCAGACCCGGACGACCACCTCGTTCAAAGAAGCTCCACGTGGCGATCGACGAGTCGCGCCACCTCTTACTTCTGATCGCCGGGCGCCGAGTTCTGACGTCCGTCCGCGCTCTCCTCTGCCAGTTTGACTGCGAACCAACACGACTCGGTTTCAAATAGCAGCACAATCGAGGCGAGCTGGAGGCGAGTCAAAAAGCAGAGGGAGAACATGGCGGTCCGGGCAGTTTGCTGTTGGCGGGCGGATCTGGCCTACATTTCCCTGCATCGGCGTCTGAAAACAGGTAGTAGGAGTTCCTGATGAAAGGAAAAGAGGGAGCGCTTGGATTGAGTTTGGGTGATCTGACATGTTTGATGAATGAAGAGACAATGCTTCTCTCTGCTCGATGAAACAGAAAGAGCTGGAGGTGTGTGTGTGCCAGCCTCGCTTCGCCTTCTGTTCTCCGCCGAGGACCGAGCGACACCAATTAACTCCCAAACAGTGGTAATCAGGGGACCTGTAAGATACCACACAAATTGAATTAAACCGTCCCCAACCATATGCCAATACGTGTCGTCTTCAAAGCCCGTTTTCAATACGGCGAGGGCTTGTGATTCGGCGGCGACGAAACAGAAAGCAGAGAAATGAATCAATAACAAACCACAGCAAAGAAAATATCATCCTCAGCTCTTTCATCTGAAAGCAGCTCCGGGAGTTCAGATTTGAAACAGAGATTACGAGCAGCTCCTGAGCTGATCGACGCTTCTTTTAATACCAGGAGACATCACGTTTAATCCTGAAGAGTGTCGCCGCCGTGGCCCCGCCGTGGCCCCGCCGTGGCCCCGCCGGTTCAGCAGGAGCACGAAGAAACGACTCGACGGTGGGAGGAAGCTGTCCTGCTGCTCCTAATTGCTCCGGTTTGTCATCGTCTAACTGATGACAGGAAGAGCCGGAGGGCAGCGCAGGAAATGTCCCTGACAAACCGTGACCCCGGGCCGCCCACCCGCTGCCACGCCGGACAGTTCAGCCAATCAGATCAGGCAGAAGGTGACGACCTCGTGGCCCCCTCCTCTCTGCACTGATCTGGCTCTCGTTAGTCTTTCAGAGGACCGGTACAACGAGCGCAGGGGTCCTCGTTTCTTAGTCGTCTCGTCCTCCACCGACTGGGAACAGATGAGGCCTGATCCCGGTCCATGAGCCGGAGATTGGGAACCTGCGGACTTTTTAAAACAAACATACCATAATATGCTGTTTGGAGTTCATTAAGATAAGGTCATTTTTATAAACTGGGACACTGATTGGCCAACAGCCCAGGTGAAAAATATTACACTTTATTTACACTTAAAACATGTACTTAATACACTTTGTGCTGTTTTTGTCACCTTCAAGTACTCTTTGAGTAATACTTGAGTACTCCTTGAGTAATACTAGAGTAAACTTTTTACAAACTTTGAGTGTATTGAAGTACACGAGTGAAAATCAGGATTCGTGAGCGTTCAAACACACTTGCAGTACAGTTGTGTTGTATCACCAATGTGTTGGAAATATATTTCAAAATACTTCAAATGAAGTGAAATTAAAGTACTCTTTAATGAAGCATGATACTAGTGTAATAGAAAGGACCTAAAAATAAGTCTACTTTTCATGAGTACACTTTATTACTATTTAAAGTACATGCAAATTAGTACACTTTTTAAAAGTACACTTAAGTACAATACAATAGAATAAAGTGCACTTTTTATGAGTACTCTGAAATACCACTTTAAGTGCTGCAGAATTAGTACATTCATTTTATTCCAATCTATTTAGACGAGTCAAACACAGTTTAAGTGAAGCACAGCGGATGTTCCCTCAGAGTGAGTATCATGTGAAGTAAACGTGTGCTTTTCATTTCTTTCTGCTTTTGTTTTTTTGTCCTCTGATCTCAGTTCAGTTCAGACGTTCAGCATTTTAAAATGTCAGTTGGCTCTTTACTGACGAGGGAAGCTTCTGTCGAGTACACGCGGGTGAGTCATCTGGGACGTCATTGGTTGGATGTCATCTTCACACCTATCAGATGTGGGTCTTTCAGGAGTAGGGGGCGCTGTAACAGCGACATCAGGCAGACAGTGGAGGACAGACCGGTCCCAGAGTTCATGGCGGTCGTCGTCTCGTGGTTCTCAGTAACTTTGCGAGCTGAGAAGCGAAGGCTCGAGCTAATAGCTCTGATGAGGATGGACTTGCTAATTTGCTAATGGCTTCTTCTTCCTGTGGGCCATTAGATAAGCAGCAGCAGCCGCCACTCTTTGAGCCGGCGTTATGTAAACCCCACTGATCACTATCGGCCTGCTAATGGCCTCTGAAAGGGAGAAAACACATTCAATCACATTTAAACACAATGAAAGATACGGCGTGGTGTAACGCTAACCGGAGCGGATCTGCCGTTCGTTCCGCCGTGTCACGGCGCTTTGATTTAGCGCTCGATACGCTGTTAGTTACTGTGCCGCTCCGTTCTTCTGCATGTGTCAGGCGATGGGCTTTAATCGTTAGCGCAGGAAGGTCCAGGCCGTATTGATTTGGATGAGCGCTGAACCTCTTCACCGCAGCTCATCATTAACAGACACTTTACAAAGACAAACCACCGACAGCACACCGAGACCTCGCACAGACCTGCAGGTGCTGCCGCTGCTCACAGACGATGAGATGCTCAAAGATCCTGTTTGTGGTTGTTATTTCCAGGCAGCTCTGTTTGGTAACAAAAAAAAAAAAAAAAAAACTCCATTATAAAGGCCAGAGGAGAACTTAAAAACAGCCATTTCACACGCAGGCTGATCTCTGCTGAGGCCATCTGCATGTTGGTAAGGTCCCATTATGAGAGCAGCTTTATTTACCTGTTGTTGAGACAGTCAAACATTTCTGTGCATAAGAACACAGAAGCAGAGCAAAAACAATCTGAACGCCTCTGCAGAATAAAGGTTCTTTTGATGTGAGTGAAGCAGCGGATGTTTGTTCACGGGGGCTTCGCACCTTCGACTGCAGCAGCTCACACCGTGTGTCACCGCTAACACGACAGCTTCCTCTGTTCTGAGCCCTTCAGCGCTCAGCGGCTAAGATGCTGACCCTGAACCTCACTCGCTCACAGGTAGGACAGTGAAACCTTTCGCTGCAGGTCAAGAGCATTTAATTACCACTAAACCTTGCGGCTTGCCAGCGACAAAAAGGCCACAACGTCACCTGAATGCCTCGATTGTAGAAAGGGCTGAAGGCTTGACATGAAACCGCAGACGGTTGAGTTTAGTTCTGACACGACTTGCTCGGGCACATTGTTGAAGGCAGTTTTTTGCAGCGTGAACGTCCTGCAGTTGACCCTCAGCCTCTCCCTGACACACTCACTCTTCCTCCTCTCTGACAGAAGTGCTTACTTGCAGTTTGCCTTCAGTCCTCAGACTGAGACTCGGCTTCCTTTGTGCTTCAGTCGCTCTGCGCTTGTTGTTCAGCGGCCCAGCATCCGTCTGACAGCGTCTCACATCCCGACTCACGGCCTGTCGTTAGCTCCTCGGCATATCAGAGCTGCGTAATGGCGTTGCAAAAACCCTAATTAGATCTAAATTAGCGTCACTTTCTTGACTCAACATTATAAATTGAGGATGAGGGACTAATTACGCTGCTATTAATGCAGAGAGAGGTTAATGACGGGGGAGTTTGTCACCAAAACAGAAGGAGGAGGGACGTGATCGCCTCGCCTCCGCTCGCTCGGCCGCCGGAACCAGACGCTCCTCTCCTTTCTGCTGAGGTGAGCTGTTCTGCCAGTTTGTGAGCCGGCTGCACTTTTCACTCTGCACATGATCAATGTACACTTTCTATGTGGTAAACAAATAATAACTCAAGTTTACAGGCAGTCAACCGCTCAGTAGATTAAAGCATAACTGCGGTGAGCCTCAGGATGCGTGGACGCCATGTATTCGCCCGTAATTATGTGTGTAACAAATCATCCGGAGGTGTCTGTCTGAACTTTAGATTACAGGCATGCACAGGTGGGGCTTTTAGCACGATCACAATACTGTGTGACACAAGAGAATAATGCATGAAAGGCAACGCTGAATGAAGAGCAGCAACGTCTGCTCATCAAACTCGACTGATTACACTGTAAAAAACCGCATGTGAAGCCACTTTGTTGATCATGGATTCCTCAAAGCTCATTTTCCTTTGAACAAAAAGTGTCCAATCCAACATTTCCTCGTACTGAAAGGACTGAAGAGGAGGATCGTCAGCTCCCAAAACGACAGATATGATAGTTGGAAAGTGCCAGGAAGATGACGACCTTCGTCATAGCGGACATTCATCAGCGTTAAATGACTAATGACGTCGTCAACGTCAATGTTATTCAAGTCTGAATAAGTCAACACTGACGTTTTATTCCTGACACTTCGTCACCTGACTTCCTCCTTCCGCTCTCGTCATGATTACTTCAGCCACTAGAGGTCGCCACCTGCTCGCACAGACCACCGATATGAAGTTTTGACAAACATATCGCATATCAACGACTGAAGTATTTTCATAAGCCTCACCAGCAGAAGGCTCAAAGAGCAGCAGAGGAAAAAAGTTTGAGGTGCTGGATGAAAGGTCACAGGGTGAATCAATTAATTAAGATTTGTTCAATATGTGCAAGACATTTCATGGAAATCAGGGCAGTAATATACGATAAGAGAGGCAGAGAGACTTTGAAATGATGGGAAATAAAATCAGAAACTGAAGAAGTGAAATTCAAACGTTACGTACATGAAACACTTTGGGCCACGTGCTGCATGTGATTTGTGCATTTTACAGCTATTTGTGCAGTGAATGTTCAAAGATATGAGGGTATGTGTGAATCTAAAAAGCACAAATATGTCCCAATCTCTGCTGAACTGGTGATTTTAGTGAGGAAGTCACAGACTAAAGAAGAAGAAAACAAGTTTATAAATCTGACCAGATCCTCGGTGTCAGCCTTCAGTGCTTTTTAAACGGTGCGACATTAAAAAAAAAGAATCAATACGCTCTATCTGTTCCTCAGCGCAGACTAAAGCTTGTTGTTGGTTATTTTCCTCCTCTTTGTCTTTTTAAATGTCGCTCTAATGCATTTCGTTGCCGTGCATCGAGCTCGTGAAGCGCCTTTGTGTTTGTTGTACAAATAAACTTTCCGACAGATGCATCACTGAGAGAAACATGTTTGAACTCCAGGTTTTTCTGTGAAAGTGAGAAAACAGCAGTTGAGGATGAGCAAGCGAAATCCCAGCAGGTAAGAATAAGTTCCAACAGGCTGTCCTCTTCATCTGCCTCTTCATCAGCCTTCAGACTCGGACTGAGCCGTCAATCACACGTTCTGGGTCATGAGGGGATAAACTGAGTCAGGACTTCAGTGGCTGACATGAAAATGACCAAGATATCGACCTGTGAGCGTTTTTCAAACACACTTTTTGCACAGTTTGCAGGATCAGGTCTTACTGTGTAAATAAAGCTATAAATTAACCTCCTGGGACCTCCGTCAACATATGTACACATCACATTTTGGGTTGTCTAGACCACAATATTTTGCTCTACAAGGGCCTGATGTCCACATACGAGGACATTATACTGCTAATATTAATAATATATATAATATAATATAATAATGATAAGATATATTTAAAAAATAATAATAATAATATACTGACGATTCTTGCTTGTCTGCACAGATTTCCACAGATCGTGGCGTCCACTGTGAGCCAGCTACCCATAACACCCTGCTCTGTGAAGGCCTCGCGTGCTTCTGAAGTCTGGATGAGAAGTCCAGACTTTTGGGTTGTGACCTTCTCGCCTTGATGGAGCCTCGCAGCAGCACAGCACATTCACAAAAACATCAGAACGTGGACCAAACACCTGCCAGCCAATCAGAAATGAGGACTTCTCATCAGTGTACATAATGCTGTTTGGATTTCAGGTTGTGGCTTTGAAGTAGGAGAGTTCACTGTGTGAAGCAGAATCTTCATGTAACCGTTAAACTGTGTATAATTAGTATATTTATGTAATATAAGTTTTGTCTTCTTGCTGAATAAAATTAGATTTGATGAAAACTGTTGACAGAAATGGGAGCAGAGGCGAAGTTTGGCCACAGTTGAGTGTTTGAGGGTGTGACTGATGGGAGCCGGGGCCTGGGAGCAGACGCCACTCAGCCAGCCGGAGCGCCTCCACGTTTCCTCCTTTTCCACCACTCTTAATGTGACTCCGGAGAGAGGCTAAATGTGGAACTAAACGCCAAAGACAAAGTATGCAAATGAGTAATTAGTTCAATAACAGTTTCCCAAAACATCAGCCCTTAAGCAACCGCTCTGCATCTATTACAACAATTACCATATGCATCGGCGTCAAGATGGATCTGCCCCTCGCCGCCGCCGCCCTCCAACCGCAGACAACGAATGAGCGAATAGCGTGCTGATGGGAGGCAGAGGAAGGCTGAAAAACAGAGAAAGCACGTCCTGCCCAGCGTGACAATCAGACAAAGAGAAGAGAAAGAAAACCCAAGAGTAGGAGGAAACTCTGCCTTATTGACCTTGACAGACAAAGAAATATCAATTAGCTCCTCAGTTAATGGACGCGTCCTTCAGTCCTCTGCTGCAGCACGCTGGAGAGTCCTTCACACTGTAAAAATAACAACGCAGAAAAGTCAACTTCAAAACGTCCATCCATGACTCCTGTTGTTTCCACTGTGTTTTTAATAATGATAATAAAAAGCTCCCAGGTGATTTGAATCCTTTCCGTCAAGCATCAGATTGGGGTCGAGCTGTTGGGATCCAGGTGAAGAAACAGCTGCGTCGAACTTTTCCACCGTCATGGGGAGACGTGTTTCTCTAGAGATTCAGTATCTTGAAACAAACCTGAATGATGAAGATCACAGCAGCAGAGCTGAAGAAATCATTCCAGCAAATGTGCAGCAAAGCTGTTGATGAGTTCGTTTAATATTCAGGGACATTGCACTGCACTCAGGTTGATTTCTTTGGCTTGAATCTGGTGTGGATTGATCACACAACAAGCTGAGAAATGAATTTTTGGGGCTAACCGCTACGTAAAATCTGACAACAACAAGCTAAAATTTTGCTGCTTGATCCACGTTATGTTGTCAAATGGCGATGACGTTTCCTTTATACTGTCGGACGATTGAACCCTCCAGCTCTAATGTGCTATATGCTATGTGCTAATGTCATATTTTTCAGTGTGAACACTAATTATTTTAAAGTAATCCGTCCTCAGCTGTCAGATTATTGTACCAGTGTTTCCTCTGTGAAGCAGTGAGTCGAGCTCTTTCTTTAATTATTTGACAAACGGATGAAAGTACATCTCCGTTACGTAACAACAGTTAGCTTGACCTTGAGATACAATTATGAGCCTGAGCTGCAGTTAGCCGCAGCATGGTGGCGGTGTGTCTCCATGGTTACGGGCCGTCTCTCTCCGAGCTGGCATACGCTAACGACGCCGTTGATTTGTCGCCCGGTCTCAGCAACCTTGTAAGGTGATGGCGAGGCGCGGGCCCCGTGTACGCGGCGGCGGCTGGACCGCTGGTGATAATTAGTCTCTGTAGCGCCGGCGCTGTGACTGGGCGCACATGTTTCAGCTGTCACAGGTGTATTCTGGGAGATGCGGTTCGGTGACAGCAGTGACAGCGCCATCTGGACCTGTCCGTATCGCGGGACGCTGACTCTGCGTTGACAAGCTGCAAGCGGCGCCGGGAGACTGCGAGATGAGCGTGCACGTGTCGTGTGCGTTTTTGTCCACTGTGTGTGTGCGTGTGTGTATGTGTGTGTGTGTGTATGTGTGTGTGAGTGTGGGTTTGATGTCTTGCCTGAATATTTAGGATGCCAGCAGGAGTGCATGTTGCATGGTGTGTGAGCAAATGCATGTTTCACACAAGTGGGATGTGTGTGTGTGTGAAACTCACGTTGCTCCAGTGTGCAGTTACAGTGTGCTTATGTGTGTGTGGGTGTATGTGTGTGCACGGTGTGTGTGTGTGTGTGTACTGTAGGTGGATGCTCGCTCTGTGTTTCATTCTCTGAGTCTATATTTGGCCGTCCAACAGGAATTCATGCTGCTTCCACACACGTGCTTCCAGGAATCACACATGTGCAGTTTATATGTGTGTGCACGTGATTGTGTCTGCGTGTGTGTGTGTGTGTGTGTGTGTGTTTGCAGTCGTGTGTGTGTACTGAATGCACGTGCTTCAGCTTTTAATGATAGTGTGTCCACACAAACAAACAGCCTCTTTCAGTTGAAGTTTGGCAGCACTGATCGCTCCGTCCAGCAGTTTGTTTCAGAGACCGTAAAAGCTCCTGCTGGATGTTCCAGGCTGGCAGAAGATGAACCCTGACGCTGAGCGCACGCTGCAGGACTGAAGCCTCCATTTTCACTCACCAGCAGCTTCTGGAGATCGCAGACAAACTGCCTCGGATCAGAGGGAAACCGACGATCACTCGGCTCCCTCAATCGCCGTGCGAACTGTTCAAAGACGCGACCGGAGAGCGTCCCGATGCCTCGCAGTCGCCCGAAAGACGTCAAGCAGGCTAAATATCCGATCGTGTTGGCGACAGTTCAGAGCGGCGAGTGGCGAGCTACAGCCAATGAGATCAGACTTGAGGTGGGGGAGGGGAGGAGTTGAGAAGCCAGAAACCATGTCCAAACCACAACTATCTCTTTTTCTTCCTCGTTCTTCGCTGCACATCAGCACACAAACGACCTGGAGCTTTATTCCTTCCAGACAAACATTTTTGAAGAGAGAAATCCTGCAAAGCGTCGCGTCATTTCCTGGAGGATCTTCTGCTGAGTGATTGCCTGCTGATCAGTCATGTGGTGTGAAGACCACTTACAAGACAGAAAGTTGTGCTGTGTGAATAACACAGCGATCTGAGAGTCACATGGTGTGAATACACACCGAAAGTGACCTTGTGTTCGGGATAAAATAATGTAATCACACTTCTGTTCTAGACTATTTCAATATTACTGCACTTAATTAATCAAATTCTGATAATACAAAGAGTCTCATTCACCTTTTTACAGCTGATCCTTTTCCAATGATTGTGTATCGAAATTGCTTTTTGGGCAAATGTGCATCAGAGGATGAACCCAGAAGCTGCAACACCGAGTGTGGCCACTACACCAGAACGGCCTCAGAGCAGCTGCTGCCTCGGGCTTGCACAGGTTGACCAGTGACTTGAATAAAGGGAGGCACCATATGGACCCAGACTCATATCTAGCTAGCTGACCACACGTGTCGCATTAAATATGTGTGATGATCCAGTGAAGCTAATATTTTCAAAAACAATCACAAAGTTAACTTTTTTGACTTTTGGCTGCTGTCTCACATTGTTAAAAACTGCTAGTTAAAAAGCAGCAATAACTAAAAGACCAGTAATGACATCTGCAGGCTGCTCTTCAGCTAAGTTAGGAAGAAAAATCACTTTGATAACGACTTTGGAGGCTGAGATGAAAATATTTTAACAGAGCAAAACATTTGTGCTCATGTGATTTAGGACTGAATGACACCTGAAGACGGAGGAGAGGAACTGGAGAGAAACAACAGGAATGAACAGAGCTCCTGGTAAATTTGGAGATTTAGGAGTCAGAGTCCTCACAAGAACACACGTGCAAAGGCATACTGGTTCATGTGTGTTAATGGGGACCATCTTTTTAACATCATTTGTGGGGACCACACACACAGTTGTGTTTCCGTCATTTTTGGGGACATTACATAGACTTGTGTTTTGTCTCCACAAGGAAGGTTAGACACCCCCCCCCCCACACACACACACACGCAACTGTTTGAGCAACTGTAAACACGATTCAAGACAGAAAATTAAGGCAAGAAAAATTGATTAATCTGCAATCTCATTAATGATTTAGGCGACCCTGTGACCTTTCCTATAGCTCCACCATCAGGTCAAAATTTGCAGTTATACACAAGATACAGCAAAACAGTCCCGAAGCAAAGCGTGTTTAGAACTGCAGCTTAATTAAAAACAAGTCCTTCAGAGCGAGTGAATCTCTGAATGAGTATCAGCTTCAGATGCTTCTCAGTCTGAGCTCAGAGTCTTTGTTCCTGCAGGAAAATGATGGACGTGATGCTACTGCAGCTAGCATGTGTGTGCATGTGTGTGTGTGTGTGCGTGTGTGTGCGTGTGTGTGCCTGTGTGTGTGCGTGTGTGGGAGAGATGAAACAGCAGAGCAGATGAAACGCTGCGTGTGCGTGTTTGAGAGTGTGTGGTGTACATACGTGTGTGTTTGAGAGCTTGTGGTGTGTGTGTGTGTGTGTGTGTGTGTGTGTGTGTGTGTGTGTGTGTTGGGGGGTTGGTGGTGCAGCAGAGTGAGATGTTGCCCGTTACACCGAGCCTCCCCCTGGGCTGGTAGCTCTGGAAGCCCTCTGGAAGCTCACTTCACTCAGATACATGCAGATCAAACGCTGCATTGATCTCTGGGCTTCATAACACACACACACACACACACACACACACACACGTACACACACATACCAGCTCCAGCACCCATTCTATCAACACCCCCGTTCTTTCCACCAGAAGCTGTGTGAAATATGAAACACATGTTAATCATGATCAAGCCAAGTGTCAGTTACCTTTTTTTTTCCACTCAGGAAAAGTGAAATGAGCTCAGGGCGTTCTGATTGGCCAATATTTATATCAGCAGGAGGTTAATTGAAAGCTACTGTAATTTACTTTTTGCCACTAGAGGGCAGAAAAGCTTCACAGCAAGATGACGGACGTGGTGATTCATTTGTGCCTCACAAAGTTCTGTCTGATGTGCTCAAGCAGCAGCATCATTCGAGGTTGAGTCCGGTGTTCATGCTCCTTTTAGCTCTCTTTTGGTCTCCACCAACACTTATATTAATATACTCTTGGAGGAACGGTGACTGGCCTGTTAGCTAGCATGATGCAGGATGCAAATCAGCAACATTAAGAGTAAGTTTGTGTATTTTTAGTGCTTTTTTTCAGTACTTCGACACTTCATTTAAAGGGCCACTACACCGATTTATGCAATAAAGTCTGAACTCTATGTCTGGCTCTGGAGGTGCTTCGTCACATCTGACAAAATAATGTCACAGTGATTAGCATTAGCATTACAACACATCATCACGTTACTGAGCTGCAATGCAAGAAATGTTGGATCCAACGTTTCTGGAGCTCAACTCCTACAAACTAAAAGTCAGGATATCTCTGCTGCTTTAAATGTGGCTGCTGCTGTTATCTCCTGCAAGTCCTCCATCATTATGGAGGTGAAATGAAATCGAGTGTGATGGATGTGGCCCTTTAAAGAAGTCTAGATTGTGCAGGCTGTGTTTGGTCAAATCTTAGTACTGACTGTGACGTGTCCTCAGCACTGAGCATCTTATACTGTCTAATTATCTAATATCTAATATTCATGGACTGAGTTTATTTACTCTCCTGCTTTAAATTATTTTACTAAATGAAGTTCTTGTACTGCTGATTGTGTTTTATGTACATTTTACATTTGAGAACATGTTTGTGTTTCTGAATGTGAAGCATCACAGAATTGTTTCAGAGTCACTTTCATACCAGAGCTGTTTTCAGCCCTTTGAACCGCTCACAGGTTAGTCATGAGGCTGTGTGTACTTATGCAGATTACAGCGTTCAGATTTCAGCTGTTGACTCACCGTGTTTGTCAGTGACACAACGGTTTAGAGATTTTGCTCCATATTTCAGAGTGTGTCGAGCCGCAGTGCCTTTGAGCAACCAGCAGTCATTATCAGTCAGAGACACAGCAGATAGAAATGAAGAGATATACATGCAGAGTGCACCAAACTCTCCTCTGGGGCTCTAATTGTCTGCAGAGTCGCTTGGAGACAACAATCAACATGAGCGCTCACACACACACACACACACACACACACACACACACACACACTGATCTGTATGCTGTTGGCAGCATGTCAGTTTCTGCAGCTTCACCTGCAGGCCTGTAATCTACAGTGCAGATGAGATGGACAGTGAACGGAAAACACTTCTCTTATTTAATTCAAATAGTTTGTTTATGCATCACAATAGTGTGAAGAGCCTTGATTTAATTAAAATCCCCCCGGCTGCAATAACAGAAGCTTAACATCAGCGACAGACAAAGCAGGATCGGTTTGGTGAGGCTAAACATGCCCTGTAGCGAGCTGACAGAGTTAGCTTCAGCCTAATGAACGCTCTGCTCTGTATTCCTGCGGCACACGTGGACTCGCGGCCGCTGTGTTCTGAATTAAGTTACTCCACTTCTTTGGTCCAGTCTGAATATCTGCACAACTACTGGCCATGAAACTGAATATTCATGGTCCCCAGAGGTTGGATTTAAATAATTACAGTGACCCCTGACCTTCCCTTCAGGACCAGCGGCAGGCCAGAACTTCCACACTGATTTTAGATCGTGTTCCCTGGAAGAGCATAAACATCCAGAAATATTTGGACTCACCACATGTGACTGTTCTGGTTCCAGTCTGTCCACAGAGGCTGAACCTGCTGCTGCATTCAGACACCAGAGCACCGCTGAGGTCCAGCTCTGATGCTGGTGATCAGGTCTGGCTCAGCAGTTCCAGTTCGGCTCCAAACGGTCGGATGAGGTCAGAGTTTTTCCTCAGTGAACTCTTCATGGACGGACGCTTTGTTAAAGGCTCCCCGTCGAGCGTTTACGAGTGCGTCCTCGTGCACAAAGGTGCAAAAATAATGTGAAATTAACGGATGGAAATTTGCATATTTATTTGTATTTTATTAAATTTTTCAAGGTTACATTTATTCCATCTATGTCAGGCTTTTATTGTACATTCATTTTGTGTATTTCTGCTTATTTTACTTTGTGGTACTTCCATGCAGGAAGCCGGAGCTCAGCCTTTTCTTCGCGCTGGAACGCGCCGCTTCTCACGTGCGACAAGAAAACTTCAAACTCAAACTTTATTAATAAATTGACAGTGAGCTGTAAGCAGCACACTCTGCACACGGAGATTATAAAAGACAGACAGAGACACAGATAGAGACTGTCTGCATCACTGCACAGTAGGATGTATTTTCATCTCAAACTAGATTTCCAATCAGAGCCATCTGCCTGTTCAAGCCTCTTTTCTCTGCATTTGGACTCGTTTTGAAGAGCTCGGCTGCACTCGTGTGAAACTCTCCCGCCCGTCGCTGAAGGATTACACACCCGCCTGGCAGGTGACACACCTGGAGGCGGGTGAACGCTCCCTGGAACTGGACTCCAGAGGAGGCTGACACAAGTCCAGAGGAAACAAGATCCTGAGGGTTCACAGTAAGTATTTGTGTCGCTGCTTTTTTCTCATCCTCACGTGAGTGTTTTTTTTTTTTTCAACAGGAAGTGACCCTCCCTGCTATCAAATCTCCAACATGTGACCACGACAAACGTCACCCCCGCATCACGCCGTCACATTTTGAGTTCCCCCCTGGATTTCCTGCCTGGTTTCAGGCTCCGGCGCCGTCACTCCTCCTCCTCCTCCTCCTCCTCCTCGTCTCTTTGATGAAGAGGAAGTGGATCAGCAATCAGGGCACCAAACATAGCGTGACCTCCCAGACTTCACATGCATGCATACAACAAACACACACGCCCTAACACACACAGCAAACACACACACACACCCTGCAGTGTCTCCCAGGCCTCCATAATCCTCCGATTCGTTCCGTTTTTCCAGGCGGGCAGTTAAGTACTCGCACTCAGACACATCAAAGACACACTGCAACACTCCCTGTGTGTGTGTGTGTGTGTGTGTGTGTGTGTGTGTGTGTGTGTGTGTGTGTGCGTGTGTGCCATTCAGAGAGCTGATAAGGTGACTGTTGCATGTAGTTGTTTCATGTTTGTGTGTGTGTTTGTGATGTGTTATGTTTATAGAGAGTCAACGAGTTTCAGCTTCGTCACGCATGAGCAACGCTGTGGATGACACACACACACACACACTCACACACACACACACACACACACACACACACACACACACACTCCAGCACAGCGCTGAGCTGCTCTGCTGACCCACAGCAGAGAAAAAACAAAGCACAGCAGTGAGTAAATGTTTATTCAGTATCGATAATCATCAAACACTCAGTTTGCGAGTGTCGAGCTGATGTTGAAGTTTGGCATGTCGGCGGTACACACGTGTTCTCGGACTGTTCGTGTTGATTTTTATTTCAGTGTAACATTTTCATTAAGGCAGTGTACCCAATATCATTTCCAATTTGGTGTTTTTGCACCATGAACATTGAAGCTGCCATCATTAAGACTGATCCTCCAGAGTCCTCAGACTGGGCTCACTGCAGGAAACGGTCTTACACCACTTTGATACCAGGATGAGGATCAGATCTATAGATGTTTGTCCTTGATCTGAATCACAGAAAAGATGCAGATTCCAGCATTTGTCTGACATGCGTGTGCTGCTCATGCTGCAGCTGAAGGGCGGCGACTTTTGACTGAAATCCTGTTCAAAGAGTCGAGTGTGAAAATGAAATAATCAGCAGTATAATAATCAGTGCTATTTTTCGCTGCTCTCAGCCGCAATCACCTGAGCTGCTAATGATGTTTGCTATCAAGTGCACTTTACTGTATTTACCCCCACAGTGTCATCTGAGCAGGAGGCGTGAGATTTCTATACGATAAATGTGTAGAATGGCCTGCATCGTGTCCACTGCAGGCGGCCTTTACAGTGATAAAAGTAGTGCACGTCGCTTTGATTTAGACGTGAAAATCACTGACTTTAGCTGCTTCCATTAACTGTTGCACAGGTTTTAAGCTCATTTCGAAAATTTGGGCAAAATCAAATCTAAATTAATGATTGTTCATTGTTTTTTATGCAAAAACATTTAATCAAAGTCTGATACATGAACGAACGTCCCTTCATGTCTTCTCCATTACGGTGATCGAGACATGTCGTCTGGTCTTCTTCTGTCTTTCTGATGGAGTGGATGGATTAACTGTGTGGTTTCAGGCTTTGTCTGCAGCGGCAGAAGAAGCAGGTGATGCAGTGTCAGTGCACTAATAGAAACTGTGCTTACAAATCTAAAATGAATCGCGACTTGCTGGCTGATCCTCGCGGGGTTGATGCAGGAAACACGAGTGCATGAACGAGCGACTGATTGTGGACACAGCTTGTGATCGTTGCCTCGGTCTCGGAGCCTCCGCGTCAGTGAGAAACTGAAGGCTGAATCGTTTCGCTGACTGGAGTTATGTGTTTACTGGCTCGAACAGGTCAGGACACACAACAGGATCCAGTTAGCTCGACTCTATTGGCTGAATACGTTGATGCACTTCTGATAAAAGCCCAAATGTTCTCTAACTGCCAGTTCAGACAGATAATAACAGAGGTGAAAACAACACATGGAGCTTTTTCCTTTCTACATTTCAAGCTTTTCTCAGGTCAGCTGAAAACACAGATGGAAACATTAAGTCCCACTGTGTGTCTCTGACCTGAAGGACGCACATGCTGAGACTTCCATTCATCAGTAATTGCTTGCCAACATTATGAAAGTGACCTTTGACCTGCTGGCATTCAGACCTGACACGCTGGTGCTTTATGTTCTTTATGATGCTCCTTCAGTCTGTCATTGTGGACGATGCACTTACTGGCTTATTGCCAGAGGTGGACACACCTCTTCTTTTATGGAAAGATCCATTAAAACCGGAACAAACTGTCAGTCTTCAGTTTAGAGTCACAAATTAACCTGCATGTCTTTGGACTGCGGGATGAAGCCGGAGCGTGCACAGGAAGCCGATGAGGGCACAGCAGAAACGTGCAGACTGCACGCAGGAACCCAGAACCTGCTGTGAGGTGACTGCTAACTCTGCAGCTCCATCGGCGGTCGATGCTGCGGATATGTGTGAGCTTCTCGGCTGCTCGGCCTGTTGTGGGGTTGCAGTGTAGCTGCGTGATCCTCTTCAAATATCCAAGTATACGCTGGTGCTCCGACAGCTACTGAGGCGCCACCTGAGGACCACGACAGCAAGAACTGCGATTGGTCAGTCCGGCCTGCTTTTGTTTCCTGATACTGGTGAGAGAAGACAGCATGAAGCAACAGGATTTCCCAAAATGTTGGACTCTCCGCCGCTCAGGAACAGCAGCTGCTCACGTTCGAGCTGGTTTCGAAGGACTGAGGATTTTGTTGGTTTGGGATGGAGCCCGGCGAGCTCTGACACAGGAGCAACATGCTCGGATTTTCTAACCAATCCATCCACAGGCCTGCTGACAGAAAAGCATATTTTAAAGGAAAAATATCTAAACAAGCAGCGCTGGTGATCTGAGACTGTGATGCCCTGCCAGAAACAGGCTGACATGAAATATTGACTTGATTAAAGCAAAATCTCTTTTCTTTATATCCTCAAACTGTTTCCATTTGTAAATAAAGGCTGATTAAAGAGCCCTTCTTCCCTGAACCTCATGTTAGCCTTAATCCAAGGGAGGGGTCAGGGGTCACTTCGTGCTGCACTCTTCTTCTGGCCTTTTCTTTTTAATAGACTTCCAGCCGAGGAGAGAAAACGCTCGTAGTAACCTGAACGAGGTTGAGAATGAGTCCCATTAAACGTTTTACGGCTCTTTGAAGCAACGCAGCATCTATTCAGTCAAATCTTTCAGCTGAATCCAGACGTGATGGAGGCAGGTCGCACTGTGGGACTGGATTTGCTTTTCAAAAGTTGTTCAAAGGGTTTGACAAAAGAAAAAAAGAAATAAGCCTCCGCAAAGTAAACTGTATACTAAAGCTGGGAGCAGGATTACAGCAACCGCATGCAGTCATTTGGGGATGAAAGGGAAATTTAAGGTTTGAGTACAGCGTCAGCGCACCCGTACGCAGACGCTTTTTCACTTCCTGGTTAATATTGAGGTTGTCAGCTTGTATATTTGCCAGATGTGAATCTATGATTAGAAATCTGAAGTTTTACTGCGTGTTGAAATGTCAAACTCTGTAAGCTATTCAGTGTTCTCAGCCACAGGCCAAAACCTTAATTCAGCAGAGACCACGTTTAACCATGTCCACGAATTCAGTGGGGGGGGGGGGGGTTGATCGCTGCTTTCAGATAACTGCACGGCCATGTCATCACGCCCACATCGGCGTTGCAAATTATTCCTCATAGCCGGCAGGCTGCTGGTTTCACTAGGCTGTAGTTTATCTTAGTAAATAAGATCCCTGT
The DNA here is from genome assembly GCF_051107435.1 of Chaetodon auriga. Classification (NCBI taxonomy): domain Eukaryota; kingdom Metazoa; phylum Chordata; class Actinopteri; order Chaetodontiformes; family Chaetodontidae; genus Chaetodon; species Chaetodon auriga. The sequence continues at coordinate 28,002,585 of NC_135082.1, forward strand.
ATGGTCTGAAGCTGAACAGCAGTTCATACCACACTGGGTGTCTGCATGTGAGGCTGTTCGATGGCCGCTGGAAAACCACACGGCGACCTCTCGACAAACAGAAGTGATCCTTTGTTTTCTGTATTCAGCTGTAGAAAAGGACAAAATTACTCACACGCTAAGCTGCTGCTCGTAGGGATGTTCAGTCCACGTGGTCGTCATTGGTGGGACGCTTGAAGGCGCTGCCACGACCACACGGGTGCAAACAAATCAAGCCAACAGTGAAAACGTATGGTTGAGAAAACACAAAAACGCAAGCTCCGATAAAACGCTGTTCACTTCCTGTTCAGCATCAAACAGCAGGCAGAAGACCGGCCGGTGAACAAACCACAGCTCGGGAGTCAGATATGTCCGCCAGGAAACGGTAGAGACCAAAAACAGAGCTAAAAGGAGAGTGAGCTGACTTGGATTTACATTCATAAGATGAACACAAACCATGCGTTGGATGTGGAAGCAGGAAATAAATTGATGACACATTAACCAGGACAACGTGTTGTTTCTTTGGGCATAAAAAAGAAGCAAAAATCATCTTAAAGCTACAATATTTCTGATTGTTGGCACATGGTTTCAACTGGGATTGTCCATAAATGGTCATAAAGTGGATCATCCTGTTTATGACCTACGTTCTATGAAAATGTTATTGCTGTCTAATGATCACAGATAAACATTATTCATGATCTGTTGATGTTTCCACTGCAGATCAACAAAGTGAACGACTTCTCAAACCGCACACTCGACGCTCTTTCCACCTTTTCTGGTGTTTTTAAGTGAGGAAAGTTAAAACTTGCAGTTTCAGGCAAAAGCAAAGCCAAAGAAAACAAATTACAGAAGTAATTAACATTTTAATAAGCCAAGCTCGCACGCACAATCATGGCATCACATTACTCTAATTTACTTTTTTTTCCCTCAGCAGTCCATGATGCTGTGTTTTCTGCACACGGTGTGATGTTGTGTCCTCACTTCATCTTAACCGTCTGCATCCTATGGAAATACACAGCAGCATCAGTGTGTGTGTGTGTGTGTGTGTGTGTGTGTGTGTGTTTATTAGTAACAGCCGTCACTCAGCCTCTGGGGTCCGGGAGTCCCTGATGATGAAGCCATCCATTATTTACCGAGCAGTCCAGCAGACAAAAAAAGAAAAAGAAAATCAATTATTTCAATGGGAATTATTCAGACGCTGCTTTGAATGTTAATGAGGAAGAGAGAGGTCGGATACCTACGAAGAATGCATAACAAGACACAGGAAGTGAGTGAAAGAAAGCTCCAAAGAAAGCCTAAGTAAGAGAGGGAGAGAGGCTCACTCATCAAGAGAGTCAAAGAAAAGAGTGTATAAAGACAAGGAAAAGGAAAAGTAAGAAGATGAAGATGATAAAGAAATGTCCAGTAGAGAGATGTCTGCGTTAGCTTAGCATAAAGACTGGAAGCAGGCAAGAAAAGAGAAAGAAATATACCTTCAAAGACGCCTGAGCGGACTCATTTACACATCTGGCACGTCAGGAAAGAAGGAAAATACTTCACCAAAAATGATCAGAACTTCATCAAAGATGTGAGGCCAAAAAAAAGGCTGACAAAGAGCAAATCCAAAGAAATGAGACAAACCAGCCCAAAGATAAGTAAGACCCACAGAAACAAAGCAAAACTCCAAAAACACCAGAAAACACTGGACAGAACTCAAAGACCAACAGGCCCAGATTTAAATAGACCAGGGAGGGAAGACTGATGAGGGACAGGTGAGACAAATCTACAATCACAAAGGAGGGAAAACACAGGAAGTAAAGCAAAAGATGACGCATGAGGAAAAACCTTTCAGCATAAAACAGGAAATAAACAGAACTTCACCCAAAACTACAAGTTTAAAGTTTCTTTTCAGCTGGCATCTGTCCACCACTTCGGTCCAGACTAATTCCTGAACAAGTGTTGATTAGATAAGGTTCAGACGTTGTGACGTTGTGAAAATATAGATATAATCTCAAATTATGAATCACAATAAATCCAAACGCTAATGGATCGCACATTAAAGGGCTCAACATTAGCATGCTAACATGCTAAACTCAGATGGTGAACATGGTAAACAGGCTACCTGCCAAACATTTGCATGTTAACATTGTCATCATGAGCTTGTAGCTTTGTCGCTAATATTGTTTCGAGCACAAAGTGTCCTCAGACGACACAGACCTCTGGTTGTTTCACCAAATGACCAAACGTGCACTGAATTCACTGAATATTCCACCTGTATGTGACAGTTGAACAGGTGAATAACAGGTGAATCCCTTTTTGTGGAGTAGTGAAACTGAAACAAAGTCAAAAGTAGCCAAAAGTATGTGGACAGCAGCTTCTGCATACTTTCTGCCACGTCTTTTGGAGGACAGAGAGGACACTGTCACGTCCTCATCTGTCTGTCCATGGGTCTGTTTGTCCATCTGTCCTCATCTGTTGGCAAACTGAGACTGACACAGAGGTGAAATATGGAAATGGCCACCGCTCTGCTCCTTCATTATTCATATTTCAGTAGGCGGTGAATAATCAGATTACAGCTGATGAACACGCTGAATTATTCAGGAGGCTGTGATTGGGCGACCGGGAGGCGTTGAGGGGAAGGAGGCCGGAAACAGGATCCCCGGGACACTCAGGGTCCCCCCTCTCCACCTCCCTGCGGCGGCCCCTTCCTCTCTTCCGTCCCTTGCCACCGTTTTCCAGCTCGGCGGCCGGGTTAATGACCGTATGGCCGACGGGAGAGAGAGCGGCGGCGGCGGGAGGCCTGATCACGTGCTGTCACTGCGACCTGCTGCGATGGAGGCGGGTTGAATAATTGAAGGGAGGTGTTGAATTGATCACCGCGCTGCATGGTGCAGTGATTGGCAGTGATGAGTTATGTAACCACCCCCCACTGCTACAAACACACACACACACACACACACACACACACACACACACACACAGTTAAAGATGCATCCAGCCTTTGTTCGTTCCTCTTGGGGTAAATTCATCTTTACAGTCTGATTAGTGCTTTCTCACACACACAGGTGCACAGAGGGACCTGCACATGAAGCTGACGTGAGATGTCAGAGTGATGGTTAGAGGGTTGGTGCCTTGCTCGAGGGCTCTGGAGGTGAACTGGCACCTCTTCAGCTACCAGACCACCTCAGTCACGTCGAGTCCAGGCTGGACCAACATTATCGCGTCAGGTAATTTCTTTTCGTCTGAACTCTTCCCCCTCAAACAAGACGAAACAGGTTCAGTCTGACAGGTGGAAACGTGTGTGTGTGTGTGTGTGTGTGTGTGTGTGTGTGTGTGTGTGTGCGCGTGCGTGTGTGTGTGTGTGTGTGTGTGTGTGTGTGTGTGCTTTGTCCTTGCTGGATTCAATCACATTTCCACAGTCACACAATGTTTCTGCTAACACTTGAACTGCGACATGCTCCGTCCACAGTGCTGAGCCTGCAGACCTACGTGTTTCTGGATGAAGACCACCTGAATGTGGTTCACAGAGTCGTCCCCCCCCCCGGTTCATTGTCTGTGGGCCCAGGTGAGGCAGTTCTCACACCATAGGTGTGGTATTGCAGCGATACAGCAGGAAGTGGAGAAAGGAAAGATGAAGCAGTGCAAAAATGCAGCGCAGCCAAACAGTAGCTTTCTTATTTGTGTTTGCTAACGAGGGAGCTAATCATTAGCTGATGAGCGCTGACATGCCGACGGCGACAAGCAGTAAATGGTAATGTTGTCTTATCATGTGACTCCTGCAGCACCCGGAGAACACGAGGCAAAGCGAAGGCCGTTGCTTTTCTCACCAACATCGGTGTGTGTTCACGCAGGAAGCAAAGGGTGGAGGTGAGTTTACAGACATCATAATGCTCGACTCGACGTTCCTCTGCAGGCGCTGATGAAACACCTAAAAGCTCTTGTCTGTGTCTCAAAATTAGAAGAAAATGTCTTCATTGGCTTTGATGGAACCTTTGCCTTCATGTTTTGTGAGCAGTTTCCAGGACAGCACCAGGACAGTGGTGTGTGTGTGCACCAGCAGCCAGCACCGACCAGGAAAGACTGCTGAAGGTGGATGAAGGCGGATGCCGCCGAGCAGACTCCATTCACGGACGAACACTGAGCCTGTGTGGAGGAGAGTCGCCGCGTTTCACTCCAGAGACTCTAAACCGTGCTGACATTCAGACGAGGACGACTCGGAGCTTCAGAGATGTTTCCTGCTGCAGCCAGTGAACCCAGCTGGGTGTGATTAAACCTGCCCGACCCGGAGTGACTCCAGAGTCAGGGGTGGAGGTGCAGGGGTGAACCTGGGCAAAGGAGGAGGCGGAGGCCAGCCAACAACACCAGGACAGCCACTGCACCACCTGCTACCCAGACAGATGGAGAGTGTGTGAGGGTGAGGGCGAGGGAGACCTGCAGTGGTGCCGCGTCGACATCCTCAGATTAAACGTTGGTGAAAAATACACATTTACTCAAGTACTGTACTTTTAATTCTGAGGTATTTGTACTTCTGTAACTTCTGCACCAATGTTGTACTTTTGTTTGGCCACTTAAATTCATTCATCAACAGTTATAATCCACTAAAACATGTTATTTTGACACCATGAGTACTTTTACCTTTTCTACTTTAATCAAGTGTGATTTTGAAAGCAGGACTTTACTCATACTTGAGTAGTCCTTCACTGTGGTACTGCTACTTTTACTGAAGTAAAAGATGTGAGTACAGCTGGGAGTGTATAAGATGTGAAAGAAATGAGGAGAGTGTGTCTGAGCAGCAAACGACTCAATTTAAACGCTGAACAGCAGATAATCCTCTTACTCCAGGGACTGAAACAGCTGATTTTTGGCATTTTGTTTTTAATGGAGACATGAATGATAACCATTAAACAATTACCAGTATTACACACACTCGGCTTATTCGTGTGACTGAGCGTCTGAGGGAATCTTCTTCATGGTATAAATGACATGAGTTTTTATTTATTTTGACTTTAGCAACTTAAGAGACGTGATTATGAATTTGAACGTTTCAGAGGATCAGAGTCGGAGCGCAGAGGTCAGTATTTCTCTGAGCATCTTTGGCCTGAACGTGTTTCATGTGGAGCGGCTTGCTGCTGTGATCAGGTTCGATGTGCAGTTACTGAGCGGTGCTTCTCTTTCTGAGGGTGGAGGTAAACTACATCACAGCCACATGTTGATTCTAATTCGACTCATTTCCTCATCAAACATTCTGCTTTCTTCCTCCTCTGAATGCCATGCACTTTAAATGGGATCGAGCTTGTTTTGTATAATTCTTGTTATGCCGTTATAATATCTGCCTTTTGAGGAGGTTTTCCTTTTAAATCACTCAAAATAATTTGCATCACTTTCAGAATTTCTCCTCTGCCGACATTTGATATGCAAACGACTGAACAGCGATGCCAGCTGGCTTCAGAGCTTCAGGTCAGCCGTCAGGTGCCTCCTCCACCTCCGACCTGCTGGTGCGGTCATCAATGGCTGCTGTTTGCAGAAACAACTGAGCCAATCAGAGCTTTGTAGGCGGGATTAAGACCGGGGATGTCATCTTCCTGTGCCACAGCAGAGCTTGGTGTCAATCAACTTACAGAAATAACAGTGATTAAATTGACATTTTTATGCCATAAATTATGAATATGTATGAATGTATAGACATGTGAGGAATGTGACTCTGGTTTGTTCACTTTTCAGAATGAAGAGAAGTGGCAATTGAGCCTGATTATGATGATTGAGGTTTAGTTTCTTTCAAGGAGAGTCCATCAGGAAAAAACTAATCAATGAAAACTGAAACAAGACTAAGAATCCGAGGCGCTGAGCTCCAAATGTCAGCACTTAACAGTTCCTGATTCACAGAGCTACAAAAACAGCTACTCCAAAGTGCACTGTAGGACTATTAGAGGTTGAGTAGTCTAAGTGATGTGCACGGCTTCAGTCCTCCACACACAGCTGCAGACTCAAGTGTGTTTCTGATTATAACTCCATCAGAGGACTCGCAGAGAGCCGCCTTTAAATGCTCTCCATGTTTGTTTCCATCTCGGTGCGTTTTGTTGTTGTGGACGGGCTCGGTGGGATTGGAGTGTGTGTGTGTGTGTGTGTGTGTGTGTGTGTGTGTGTTATCCTATCATGTGTGGCTAGCTTAGCACTGTTAGCAAACACAGCCTGGGTAAATATGATGAGAGGACGCCCTACACGAATTCACTGTTGTGCAGATTTGTACGACTGAGAATAAACACGACCGTCATCCAGGTTGAAACACTCAGACAACAAAACCAGCAGAGGGGGAAAAGGTACTCCAATCCTGTGTAAATGCAGCCCACCTTGAGTTAAAGTACATGAAGTACTGTCTCCGGCTGAACCGAGCTTCTGGCTGGCTCAGCGGTGGTTTACGTCGAGTCCAGCTCAACCAGCTGAGGTTGTGCTTAACTGGGCCTGATTGTTCTATCGAAGCAAACACAGGTTCAGTTCGTCCACAAACTTTATGGTCTGGCAACAGGTTGAGTGTGTGATTCAGGTGGAGAATACTACATTTATTTGGCTTGAGGTTGAAAACTTTTCAACTTTTCTTGCTTTATTGCCAAGAAAAAGCAGCAACCACCAACAACAGAGGACAAACTTTTATTTCCAAATTTCCTTGAAGAAACAATCAGCGGCACTTTGGAAATAAGAGGGAGGAAAGACGCATGTTCACTGAAGAGGTGAAGTCAGATTGTGATGGTTTGATATGGAATAATAACAGAGCTTCAGTGCTGCTTCACGCAAACAAGGAGCTACAGCAGAGGTTGGTGTCGGGGGGGAGAAAAAGTGTGAGTTCATTCCTTCATTTAGTCTATGATGGAGAGGTGAGAGCAGGTGGAACCAGCACCAGCCTGCTGGATCACCAGTCAGGGCTCATTTTCCCAGGAGATCGCAGCCGGTGGGAGGTGAAAGGTTTATCGGGGACTGATCTGAACTGCAGCCATTACACTGTGCAACCAACATGTACTTCATGATGATCCACTAAAGCAACAAACTCATCTATTGTCTCCTTTACAAACAGTGAAATTTTGTCTAGAAGTATCAGAAAAGGCCTGTATGATGCTGGAATGTTAGCATATAAACTCCAGATACGTCATAAAGCAGATACAGAGAAGGATCCTTGTTTTTTCAGTCTTATCTGATTAATTTACACAAAACACCATCACTGATTCTGCAGCTGCACGGACAGAGAGCCAATCAGACGCCTGGTTTCCACCCCGACTGTGACGCCACCCAGAAGCTCAGGGGAGCGAGTCTTCTGATGGCGTGCATCGCTGAGATACCCACAACGGGAGAACAACGCTAACAGAGGCAATTGTATCAGAGCCGATGAGGCGTTCATGCACGTTCACATCAGATCTGTGCATGAAGAGCACGACGAGCATATGGAGACAAACACGAAGCGCTGCAGTCGCACGGACATCGCCGTCGACCACAAACATGTCCGTCAGTCGAGGCGTTTGAAAGTTTGTACGGCTAAAAATCCCCATTTTATCAAAGTTCTGCTTCCTGTTAAAGGAGGAATTAGGCCGAGTGCTCCTGGTTCCAGAGGTGAGAGTCTGCTTCATTTCGTGTGACTGACAGTTCTCTACGGGGACACGAAACTCTCCCGGCTGAATCATCGGTACAAAAGATGAACAACTGTGCGAGAAAATATCTGCTGCTTTGATAAAAAGTCAAAGGTACAAGAAGCCTGCGGACGTAAAGACTGAAGAGAGAAATCAGCTGCCGCCTTCAAAGTGTGTTTCAGTGACAAACATCCAATCACGGAGCTTTAAATCCTGCCGCATGCACCACCAACAACAAACTGGACCCAGTCTGAAGACTACATTAGTTCATTTTCACATTCAGCTTTGGATAAACTGGACGACCACATTCCAAACTGCAGAGACGATTCATGGATTCATCAGAAATCAACTTCCTTTCAAATGGTTTACATTTCTGCTTCCTTTGTAGTCGACAACCAAGCAAAGCACTTCACAGGAAACGCCACCGTCGCCCATTCAGACACACACTCACGTGGCACAGACATCAGGGGCAGCTCAGGGTTGAGGGTCTTGCTGAAGGACACCTCGACGTTCAGACCACAGAAGCAAACCGTCGACCTTCTGGTGAATAAAGGACGCGCTCTTCCTCCTGTACAGAGAAAAAAGGGTAATCAATGCAGAATCGTGGAAAAATCACTGGATCTGCAGCTTGGAGATCAAAAGGCCCAACGCAGACGGGTTCCATCTGAACTCTGAATGCTCTGCACGGCGAGCAGCTCTCCAGCTATAAATACACAACGTCCAGCAGCCGTCAGTCCCAAATTACAGAAAGCAATTTCAGAGGAAAATCAAAGGTGAAAGAACATTATCATTTGTCAAAAGCACAAACAGCGAGCGCTGCCAGAGAGCTGCAGAGAGTACTCCAGCACTGACCTCGCACTCCCCAAACCGCAACCCAGAGCGGCCTCGTGCTCCAGCGGCCGTGTTTGTGCTCTGAGGACTGAGATGTGCTGGACGGCGGCGGCGCGACCGCGACGTCGACTTTTTAAGGCCAGAGGACCGAACGTCTCCGTCGGCCATCGAGGCTGAACTAGGTCAGCCGTCTAAACCGCCCCAAGGAGACATCCGTCGTCAAATACGAATCAGTGCTCGGCCAAGGGTGCGCTTCATTTCTGTGCCTGTGGGAGGCTGGAGGAGCCCCATCAAACCCCCACCGACCCCCCAGCAGACGAACACTCAAGGACGCATTTACTGTCAAAGCTTCTGAAATCCTGCTCTTAATCAAAGTACAGCCTTGTTCGGACATTGACCTCCTGGTTCTTCACACACACTGAAACACACACTGAGACACACACACTGGAACACACACACAGCTCAGTATGTGTACTTGGCATTTTGGTTTTTGGCCCAGTGTTTTTCGAATGCATCTGCTACAACTAAGAGCCTCTGGCTGACCCAAGATCAGAGAGTTAAAGCAAACAGAGTGCATGCTGGGAAGAAGAAGAAGCACTCCACCAAAGATCAGGTTGCTCGTCCTGAACATCACACCAAGGTGTGAAAAGTTGGCGTTGTTAAATATACAACGTCTGGTTGCGCTTTTGAAATGAAGCTTCCTGAGAAACATTTCCGATGACAGTTTCAGTTTGGTTAAATTTACGCACCAAAACTTCTCGATCAGGTTTAGGAAAAGATCAACGTCGACACAAATTACTGGCCACATGTAGGAGTCGAACTTCCTGTTGGCCCTCATGCGACTGTTGTCCTTCGCTCTGTCATTATCGCCCCCTACTGGCACTACACCCTCATACAAGCGTGACTTTCAGGTGACACACTGTCCTCTAGTGGACCGGTGGGTGTATTACACATACGAAGAGTCTGACCGTATGAGGGACGATGAGTTTGGATGTCCCCAACCTTAAATATGTGGACTTCGTCTTCGTGTGCAGGTGAAAAGTTTTACTTGATATTTTCGCAAGTTCTCCTTCATCATCCTTTAGCAATATGCAGCTGAATCAGGTGCTTCTCAAAACAAGGGCAGAAGACCTCAAAAGGTAATTTATTAATTGACTGCAGCACTGACTGACTTTGGATTTTTAGCTAATGAGTTTGCAGAAAGGGATCGATCTGATTAGCATTTCACTGGTTTACAGTGAAGCCGTGAAGCTCGTGCTCGAGCACAGCTGCATTTTATTGCTTGTGAATGTCATTTTTTAATTTGATCCTGAAGAAATGTACAGACTTAAGTTCATGATTGTTCACACACGCACGAGTACGTGAAAAGAAATGAAGGCAGATTGCTGTCAAAGTGCCACTGATGCTTGAACTGATGAAGCATTTATTCCAATGACTGCGTGACCTTTTCCTCTGGAGTGACCACGTTTAGCTTCTCGAAGAACCATCAGCGTGCTGTCTGCTCTGTCCAGCCCCCTCTTCAGCCGTCAGAGATGGGACTTTGGACGACATCTTGTCTGAAAACTCTCAAATCTCAGATAATGGGGCGTGTTTTAATGCACAGAAAATGTGTAAAAAAAGAGAAATAATTGCTGAATATGATGGATTATCTATCCAGCAAGGTTCAAGACTCTGCAAGGAGAGTTTTTGTAGGAATAAAGTGAACAAATGGCTGCCTGGGAGTCAGGAATCAATCAAAAAGTAGTCAGAAGTAATGAAATCTCTCCCAGTGATGGCCGACGGAGCCTGTGGTGCGGCCCTTTAACCATCTCCAGCTGTTAACATGGCTGTCGATGGCGTACATGTCAGATGTGTCACGGCAGCCTCACAGTCGCCTCTCAGCGTTTATTCCAGGAACTCCAGAGATGGTCGGGCGGCGGATCGTCCTGCTCGTTATCAAATTAGACCGAATGCCTCCTTCAGGGAGAAATAAATTGAAATCTTTTTCTTCTGCTCTCCCTCCTTTTCTTTTTCATTCCTTTAAGTAAATCAGTGATCACTGGAAAAACCCCGGGGACATCATAATAATCAAATTACTCTCGGCTGATCTGAAGGAGGGCTGATAATCGACAGTGACAGGGGCTGGAGGTCCCCCAGAAAGCCCTCCACCAACGACACACACACATACACACACACACACACACACACACACACACACACACACACACACACCCAGTGAAGCAAACACATCTCCAGGAGAGTCGTTATTTTTTATGTCATGACATAAAAAACTATTTGTGTCTCGTTAAAACTTTCATGACATAAATGTGTTCTGTGGTGAAGCCCCGCCCACCAGCAAATTCAAAACGCGTGATTGGTTCCTCCTGTGAGTCCCAAATTGATTGACAGGTCAGTATACAAATAATGATAGTAAGAAGTAAAAAGCAGAACTAATCATACCTCCTCATTTTCTTTCTTATCTCCTTTCTCTCTCTTTCTCCGTTCCTTCCTTTCCTTCTTGTCCTTCCTTTGCCTCCTTTCCTTCTTCCTTCCCTTTTCCTTTTCTACCTCCATTTCTTCTTTTTTTACTTCCTCTTTCCCTTACCCCCTCTTTCTCTTCTCATTTCCAACCCTCTCCTTTCCATTCTCCCTTCTTTCCCTACTTCCTGTCTTCCTTACCTTATTCTTTCCTTCACTTCATTTTCTTCCTCCTCTTCCTCCATCCCTCCCTCCTTCTGTCCTGAGCTCTTTTCCCTTTGTGTGTTCTCCTTTTCTTTTCTTGCTATATCCACTTCTCTTTCTAGACCCGGACCGTCCTTACGCACTTTCTCGCTTCCTTCTTTACTTCCTTACTTTACCTCCTTTCCCTCCTTCCCTACTACTGACTTTCCTTCTCGTCCTTCTCTTTTCTTTCTCTACTTTCCTTCTCATCCGTCTTTTACAGCGATCGTGACCTCAAATTAAGCTGCTGCACAAACTTTTTGTTCTTTTTTCCAGATGGAAAATGTGTCTCAGGTGGAAAAAACCTGCGATTAATGAGTTAAAAAAACAAATCAGAGAGGATGTGGCGCGTTTTCTCGGCTGTAATTGGCGTCGTTATGTTGTCACCCGTCAGCCGAGCTGACGAGGACAGAAAATATTTTCGGGCGTTAAAGTAAACCTCTCCTCAGGATCTCACTCATTATGCTGATGGATGAAGCGTTCAGGCTGATGGGGAAGCTCACAGACGCTTTCGCTGTTTTTTTATTTTGGTATTTAATTCAACAATTAATTTGATTTGGAGATTTGTCACAGACGAGCGGAAGACGTTGTGCGTGTCTGATGATGTTGTCACATCACCTAAAACGAAGCTGCTGACGAAGAAATGATGAACGAATCAAGCACAAGAAGCCGAGCTGCAGGAGAACACGGAACTTTCCTTTAATCAAGCTGACTCCAAACACGGATAATTGGGATCAAATTAGAGAGAAATTACAGCACAAATATTTACAGTCGTGTCAAAGCTCGGTCAGCGGCCGGTGGGCACATCTGTGGCGTCGCTCCTGGACCCAAGGACAGAAACAACAAACGATTTCTGAAGTATTTTAATTCCTGTTTTGACTCCAGACGCTGAAAGACGAGGAAACCGTCGTGGTTCTGCCTCCGTCGAGCAGCTGAGGTCTGAAGGTGTTGTGCTGAAGTGTTTGGGAGTTTTTGGGAGTTTTCAGCCGCCGAGTCGCTGGTGTTGAAGCTGCTAACAGATGGCTCCGTCTGTTTCCATTTATTCAGAGTAAAGGTTAAACAGCATCAACAAAAATAGCCCAAACCATCTGTTCCTGTGCAGTGTTTGAGCAGCAGATCCATACTGTACACACACACACACACACACACAGAGAGACACACACACACACAGAGACACACACACACACACACACACACACACACACACACACACACACACACACACACCAGAACCCCTCGTTTCACACCTCATGACATCAACACTTCACTCTGAACATTAACAATATCAGAATTCTAAAATACTTCAGGCTGAAGAAAAAATACGTTTGGATCTGCTCTCTGATTGGCTGACAGCTTTCAGGTGAAGTGGTGTCACAGGACGCCTCAACGTTCTGTCCTGGGTTGGACCTCCTGGTCTTTGGGCCTGTGCAGAACCGCAAACTACAAAAACTGTAATCATGGCAGATCAATAAGGTCACACGAGGAGCAAGGACGGTGAAACGAGGGGCCCAGGTCTCCTCCTCCTCCTCCTCCTCCTCCTCCTCCTCGTCCACGGCTTCTCCGTCGCTCTTTAAAAACCCACGCCGTGCCTCGCCTTCCCCGTGCCGCCGCCTTCCTTCCTGCGGTACATTATTGCAGCACAATAACACACATGCTGTTGGAAGTGGAACAAATTGCTGTTTTAATGGGATTATTTTCAAAACGGTGCACAAAACGCTCTCTCTGTTTCCTGTCGCCTTTTTTCCTCCTCGCTGTGTGATTGGATTGTCATTTGAATTCATCCAGGCAACAAACTTCATCCCACCTTGTCTTTTTGTTGTTGCTGCCGATAGACTGTAGGCTACAGCGCGCGCGTGTGCGCGTGTGCGCTCGCCAGTCGAACACGTTGCTTAAGGACGTCTCCAAACTGATTTTTCAGAGAGAGAAAGTGAAAATAAAATCCATTAAGGAGTAAATAAGTTATTTTTTTCTGGCCCCCCCCAGCAGACAGCCGTGCCTAAGCCCGTTGCCGAGCCCTCCTAATCTCCTAATAAGATTATAAAAGTGAAAATTTGTTTGTACATGCAGCAGCTGCAGATAATTACATGTCTCGTCACATAGAGGAGCCGCCCTGAATCGACTCGTCGCTGCTTCCAGCTTCAGATTGTTCCAGAAGGGATTTCAGAGAGTTCAGTTCAGAGATACTGAAGAGCAGATCAACCTCTGAGGCCTCGTTCCCTCTCTCCTTTAACGTTCCCTCTCTCCTTTAACGTTCCCTCTTTCCTTTAACGTTCCCTCTTTCCTTCCTTCCTCGTACTACCAACTCTGTTTATTTTCTATCCCTTTCCTTTTTACTTCCTTCCTTCTTCCTTTGCTTGCCTGCTTTCTTCTTTCCATTATCATTATTTTCAGTTTTCCTGTGTTCTGATTTCCTCCCTTCCTTCCTTCTGTCCTTCTCTACTTGCCTATTTACTTTCACACTCTTATTGTTTTCTGCCTCGTTTCCTTCCCTGCACCTCCTTGCTACCTTTCCTTGCCTCTCCATCTCCCTTTTATTTCTCTGTTTCCTGTTTTCCATGCTCACCTCCTCTTTTCCTCTTCCACCCACCGTAGTTGTTCCTCATCTCCTTCAACAGGGTGTGTGTGTGTGTGTGTGTGTGTGTGTGTGTGTGTGTGTGTGTGCGTGTGTGTGTTAATGCGACAGACAGCTGAACTGTCTCTGTTAGCTGTTGTGTTTGTGGTAAACTGAATTTAATAAAAGCAGTTTCATCCACTTTAATCAATATTTTGAAGTCTTGTGTTTACCATTAAATTCTAAAAGGAGTAAACAAATCAAACTGATGTTCTGCAGCCTTTTAGCAAAGAACCCAACGCTCCAGCTGCTGAGTTTCTCTGAATAAGAAGGAGATCACACTCGGGTGCGATGATTTTCATTCATTAATTCATTTTTGTTTAGAGTTTTTATTTCACCTCTCTGTGCATGTCTAACACAAGGCTTCACACAATGTATGAAGTGTGATACATGAAGAAATAACACACGTTCCATGATCATCAAGGGGCTTTGACACGAGGCTACGAGTCTGCAGGCATGCTAGCAGCTCGGTGAGGCTCCACGCTTTGAGCTAAATGCTAGCATCAACATGCTAACATGGTCACAGTCATAACGGTAGCATGTTGATGTTCCGCAAGTTTAATGCTGACTGTCGTAGTTGGGATGTTAGCATGCTAACAGGTATTTGGTCATAATGTCGGTCAAATTCAAACTTGCACATGATGAAATGTCAGAGGAAAAGTGTGTGAAGTTCATCCGGGATAAGACACACAACAGCTGTCCAGATGTTTCACTCTGTAGCACAAAAGACAACCTCATGGTGGCGCTAACTCCTCCAGGGAACTTGAATATTTGTGGTGGATTTCATGGCAGTTCATCCCAAAGCTGAAAAACTTTGTCCATGTACATTTGACCATGTACTGCATTTCTCACACGTTAACTTGAGAACTGTGCTTTAGTACAATTTGGAGGTATTTGTACTTTATGAGTGTATGAAGTATGTCTACTCCATTACAATTCAGAGGCAAATGTACCTTTTGCTCCACTACATTAATCTGACAGCTTCAGTAAATTGATTTTTGTATAAAATAAACCATAATGAGTTTGTCAGTTTACTGCTGAAGGTGAAGCGAGTGGTTCAACATCTCACATGAAAAACAAAGACAAAGAAAATTCATTTGTGTGTCAAAACTTTCTGCTTCCATTAATCATCTCACGACCCTTCAGATTTATCTGGCAACCAGTCGACTGAACGGCCAAACTGAATGCAAAGCAGCTCAGCGTAGCTCCACCTCGAGCAGCTGCGACAGTGAAAGTCTGCTCGTTCACTGATGCATCAGTGGTATAATGTCATGTTCTATAACGTGTCTTCACAGGGGGCATTTTACTGCAGAACGAGTACCTTTACTTTGATACTTTATGTGTAGTTTACTGATAAAGTTTTTATTCAAATCTGAATTTTGAACTTTTGACTTTTACCTGGAGTGGAGTATCTTTACTTTCACGTTTTGGTACTTTTACTTCAGTGAAGGATCAGGATACTCGCTCTTCACACTTCCTCGTGCTCTGTTCTTCCCTTCTCTTTCCTCCTGATTGAGCTGACTTTTCCTCCTCATCCTCTTTTCCTTCATGTCCAGCTCCTTGTCCTCCTGCTCCTTCCGATCAATCCACAAACTAGTCCACGAGGACACACAAACACAGAGCTGGTAAACCAGGTGTGAATATTGCTGTCAGACTTTCTAACTCAATATTTTTGCGAGATGTATAAAATGTGACTTTCAAAACAGGAAGATTTGTCCTTCATCTTTTATGTTTTTGTGAAGACAATCCATTAAAAAATGCAGCAGGAAAGCAGAGCGGTGAAATCACCAGAAGGTACTGAGGCCGTCCTCTTTTCGATGCAAACTGCCCGACCCCGATGTATAAACACTACATATACTGCATGTACGCTGTGGAAAAAAAGCAAAAGGCCATCATTTGAATTGCAGTAGGTGTGATTTAAAATGTCTCTCGGGCTGCAACAACAATGCCAGGTTCACAGTCTATCAATTCACATCAAAGGAGAGAGCACTTTTCCAAACAGACGCCTGTGCGTGTCCACATGTCCTTGAATAATAACAGCATCAATATTCAGTGTTTCCATTACTGGCAGCAGCGGCGAGCTCGGCGGCGTCCTGAGAGGACGAGACGAGGCTCCTCAAACGCCACGTTACACATAATTTCATGGGAAAAAGCTCACATGTGGATTTCTTCCATTTTCATTGAGGCTGATATTGACGGAAGATGCTGCATGTTTGATTCATGAAAGCAACCAGAAAGAAAACGACTGTGTTAGTTTCGCTGCCGTTGAGGTCAAAATTAGAGTTGTGTTATTTTTTCATGAACAGGAAGTGTGTGTGTTTCACCACGGCTTCATTTCTTCTTCTGATCTTTGATGATCCAAAAACTGAACTTCTGGACCCTCATTGACCTCAGTGAACTGGACAAAGGATATTTTCAAAAAGTGCACTGCATGGCCAAAAGTATGTGGACACCTGGACGTATGTGAGAGTGTAAAATACGACCGCGACACTTTGATGTGCTGCTCTTGGTCTCCGTCTTTCCACCTGATGCCGAAGCTGCTGCGGGGACTCGGTCGGACAGCAGAGCATCAGTGAGGTCCAGGACCCATGACGGTGATCAGGTCTGACTCACAGCCGGCGTTCCAGTTCATCCCAAAGCTGTTTGGACGGGTTGACTTCAGATCTCTGTGCAGACCTGTCCAGTTCTTCCACATCATGTCCCAGATCCACACTACACACTGTACACACTGTACTACACACTGTACTACACACTGTACACACTGTACTAAACACTGTACGACACACTACACACTGTACTACACACTGTACTACACACTACACACTGTACTACACACTGTACTACACACTGTACTACACACTACATACTGTACTACACACTGTACACACTGTACTACACACTGTACGACACACTGTACTACACACTGTACTACACACTGTACTACACACTGTACGACACACTACACACTGTACTACACACTGTACGACACACTACACACTGTACTACACACTGTACGACACACTACACACTGTACGACACACTGTACTACACACTACATACTGTACTACACACTGTACGACACACTACACACTGTACTACACACTGTACGACACACTACACACTGTACTACACACTGTACTACACACTACACACTGTACTACACACTGTACTACACACTACACACTGTACTACACACTGTACGACACACTGTACTACACACTACATACTGTACTACACACTGTACACACTGTACTACACACTGTACTACACACTGTACGACACACTGTACGACACACTACACACTGTACTACACACTGTACACACTGTACACAACACTGTACTACACACTACATACTGTACTACACACTGTACGACACACTACACACTGTACTACACACTGTACTACACACTACACACTGTACTACACACTGTACTACACACTACACACTGTACTACACACTGTACTACACACTGTACTACACACTACACACTGTACTACACACTGTACACACTGTACTACACACTGTACGACACACTGTACTACACACTACATACTGTACTACACACTGTACACACTGTACTACACACTGTACTACACACTGTACTACACACTGTACGACACACTACACACTGTACTACACACTGTACACACTGTACTGCACACTGTACTACACACTACATACTGTACTACACACTGTACACACACTACACACTGTACTACACACTGTACACACTGTACTACACACTGTACACACTGTAGTACACACTGTACTACACACTGTACACACTGTACTGCACACTGTACTACACACTACATACTGTACTACACACTGTACACACACTACACACTGTACTACACACTACACACTGTACTACATACTGTACTACACACTGTACACACACTACACACTGTACTACACACTACACACTGTACTACACACTGTACTACACACTACATACTGTACTACACACTGTACTACACACTACATACTGTACTAACACTGTACACACTGTACTGCACACTGTACTACACACTACATACTGTACTACACACTGTACACACACTACACACTGTACTACACACTGTACACACACTACACACTGTACTACACACTGTACACACACTACACACTGTACTACACACTACATACTGTACTACACACTGTACACACTGTACTGCACACTGTACTACACACTACATACTGTACTACACACTGTACACACACTACACACTGTACTACACACTGCACACTGTACTACACACTGTACACACTGTACTACACACTGTACACACACTACACACTGTACTACACACTGTACTACACACTGTACTACAGACTACACACTGTACTACACACTGTACTACACACTACATACTGTACTACACACTGTACACACTGTACTACACACTGTACTACACACTACATACTGTACTACACACTGTACTACACACTACACACTGTACTACACACTGTACACACTGTACTACACACTGTACTACACACTGTACACACACTACACACTGTACTACACACTGTACTACACACTACACACTGTACACACACTGCACACTGTACTACACACTACATGCTGTACTACACACTACATGCTGTACTACACACTGTACACACACTACACACTGTACTACACACACTACACACTGTACTACAGGCTGTACACAAACTACATACTGTACTACACACTGTACACACACTACACACTGTACTACACACTGGACACACACTACACACTGTAGTACACACACTACACACTGTACTTCATACTGTACTACACACTGTACTACATACTGTACTACACACTGGACACACACTACACACTGTAGTACACACACTACACACTGTACTACATACTGTACTACACACTGTACTACATACTGTACTACACACACTACATACTGTACTACACACTGTACTACACACACTACACACTGTACACACTCTACTACACACACTACACACTGTACTACAGGCTGTACACACACTACACACTGCACTACACACTGTACTACACACTGGACACACACTACACACTGTACTACACACTACATGCTGTACCACACACTGTACTACACACACTACACACTGTACTACAGGCTGTACACAAACTACATACTGTACTACACACTGGACACACACTACACACTGTACTACACACTGGACACACACTACACACTGTACTACACACTGGACACACACTACACACTGTACTACACACACTACACACTGTACTACACACTGGACACACACTACACACTGTACTACACACTGGACACACACTACACACTGTACTACACACACTACACACTGTACTACACACTGGACACACACTACACACTGTACTACACACTGGACACACACTACACACTGTACTACACACACTACACACTGTACTACATACTGTACTACACACTGTACTACATACTGTACTACACACACTACATACTGTACTACACACTGTACTACACACACTACACACTGTACTACATACTGTACTACACATACTACACACTGTACTACATACTGTACTACACACACTACACACTGTACACACACTACACACTGTACTACACACTGGACACACACTACACACTGTACTACACACACTACACACTGTACTACACACACTGCACACTGTACTACACACTGTTCTACACACTGTACTACATACTGTACTACACACTGTACTACACACTGTGCTACACACTGTACTACACACTGTACTACACACTGTACTCCTGGTACACAGCGTGATCCCTCCAGCAGTAGAAAACGGTCCAGTGATCAGCGAGGACTTCGGAGCTGCGGTCGATGTCGACTATTGTGCCGAAGGAAACGTTAAACTCCTCACAGCTGGAAAAAGATGATTGATGATGAGCTGTGGAGGATGATGAGGAAAACTTTTTAAGAAAAACGTTGCGTTGTCTCTTTGTGGCGGTTTGATTGACGTCCAATGAGCACGAAGCATCATCATTTCCTGTTAGTAGAAAGCAGTGAAGTACCAGCAACAAGCTATCCTTCCCATTAGCGGTTAATCTATAGACCAGGGGTATTCAACTAAAATTCAAAGAGGTCCGGTTAGAGAAAATTTCCTAAAGCAAAGGTCCGGAACATCATAATGTCATAACGTTATGATTTGTGTGATATATATACTGAAGTAGCCTAGTAGTTGTATCAACATCTGCATGTAATCAACATCTGATCAAATAAAGAAAGAACAATTCAAAAACATTTCGACAGTATTTATTGTCACTTAACATTAAACCAGGCAGATTTGAATTTAAAAATGAAATAGAGAAAATAAAATGTTTTTTGAAAAATTGTGCATTATAAAAGAAAGTGTTTAATTTTAGAAAAAGTAAAAGTGAAGCAACAGCTTGAATATTCCCTTTTCTTTGTTAACTTTCACATCTTAACAGTCTCAACTAATTTGAAAATAACAGCTGAACAGTTATACAGTTTCTCTTTCTTTCCCTCTTTTCCCACTCTCCACAATTTTTGTTGTTCAGTGAGAGAACTGAGCTCGAGCTTGTCCTGCCAGGATTTTAAACCTGGGCTGGAATGGTGTCAAGGCCATCCTCATACACACGTGCAGGTGCTCATTGGTGAGCCTGGAACGATATTTAGTTTTAATTATGTTCATCGTGGAGAAAGCTGCCTCTCGCCCTGTATCGCTTCTTTCTTTTTCTATCTTTCTAACTTTCTAATTTTCTATCGTCTCTCCGTTCGCTTCTCACTCCTCATCTGACTGCAGTCAGAGTTGCTATGTTTATCGTCCGCAATGCAGAGATGCGACTGGCTGGGTAGCATCACGTGGGATGGCTTAACTCGCATGCAATTGGTTTGTGCGTTTCCTGAGCCGCTAAACCGGTGCCGTAAAGACTAGAAAAGTTGCGCCGGTTAAAATATAAGTGTCCCGTCAAAATTTGAAATCCCTTAATAATTTACTGGTTATAGGTCCGGGTCCGTATAGGACGGTGTCTGGGTCCGGACTCGGACCGCGGTCCGCCTGTTAGTGACCCCTGCTATAGACTATTTCCAACTGTTTTGTGTGTAAATGTCATAAAAAGAGACAAAAAGCTAAAGTTTACGTTTTCAAATGTCCTGTTTAACAGTTTAACAGCTTAAAGCAGCAAGAAGCTGGAGAGCATTTTCTTCTGAGGAGCTGAAACCGGTGAATCATGCCGTCTTTGCTCAAGGGCACTCTGACACTTCACAGGCCGAGCCGGGGATCAAACCGCTCCACTGGAAGCAGACCGAACCAGGCCAGACCAAAGGCGCTCTGAAGCGCGTGGACGGACGGCGGTTCGACTCACGTTTACCAAAACTTTGCTCCTGCTGAAAGGATTTAATAATCTCTCCAAACTTGATTCCACAGGCTGTTTTTATCTAACTGCCGCCTCCTGAGTTTCATTATTCATTTATCAGTCTTCAGGGGTGAGTGGGGGGTGTATTCGAGGGGCTGGTAATCATAAACCATGTCAGGATAAATACACGAGTGCATTCACTTTGCAAATGAGGCGGCTCTCTCTCCGCCTAAGCCTCCCTCTCCGCGCTAATGTTTGCTCGGCCGGCTGATTGATGACACGCTGATCTGCAGCCTCTCATCAGTCTGAATATGAGGAGCTTCACATTCTGACCACAGCAAAGAAAGTAAATAAAGCAGAGCCGAGCTGTCACTTCTGCTCCGATAGCATCGTTCAATATGCCGCCGGGGGAGGGGGGGGAGGGCGGAGCGGGCGGAGGGTAATTTCGGCTCATTTCAGCTGGAGGAGCCACACTTCCAAAATGAAAAAGTACAAACATGAGTGAACACTCGAGTAAGAGGAAAGGAAAGATGATTCTATTAAAGTGAAGCAGCTGCAGAGTGGTCCCAGTTAAATCCTCTGTATATAATACCACTGTGTACTCATATCAGCAGTACATTATACTCACAGTATTTTTCATTTATTTGATAGTGCAGCTGAAGAGATGCAGAGAGAGAGAGAGAGAGAGAGAGAGACAGAGAGAAAGAGAGAGAGAGAGAGAGAGAGAGAGAGTGAGGGAGAGAGAGAGAGAGAGAGAGAGAGAGAGAGAGAGAGAGTGAGGGAGAGAGAGAGGGAGAGAGAGAGAGAGAGGACGACGTCTGTGGTCTGTTTGAACACATGAAGTCTGATTCTAACGAGCATCAGGCGTTCACTGCTGACTGCAGGTCAGCTGCAGCAGGTCCGCTGTGTGGGGCCCCTCAGGGCCCCCTGCTCAGCCTGGTCCTCCATCTACAGGCTTCCCATAGACTTCATGTATCAACGATATCAGGTCTATCTGAGCTGCGACCCTCAAACGACCCACAAAACTGCCTTCATCGCGTCCATCAGAGGATGACTAAGAATGTCTCAGCTAAATGCACTCTAGACACAGCTGATCCTGGGTCAGTTTCTCCTTCAGTAGCTCAGCATTGCAGGAGTCCTGGTACCACTTTGGACTGTAGTTTAGACAAACGGGTTGAATTAGTGTTTCAGTCCCGTTTAAGGTGAGATTAACCTTTAAAAGTGTGAATGTTCAATAAGTCACATGACAGCCAACAAGTCCTCACGCCATCGATGCATTACAAAATCTGGACGCCATGTTCCAAGATGGCGGCGCATTGATTCCAATTAAAGCTGCTGACCAAGAACAGAAAGGTCCCCGCACTAACTGGGGAGAGAGCTCTCTGATCGGCTGTCCATTGAGCGGATCAGCGGTGTCACCTGTTCAGCACAGGTGGCAGTGAGGATGGCAGCGTCTGTAAACGTTTGAGCGTCCGTCTTCGTCGGCCACCTGATTCTGTCAACGCTACGTTCAAACACGTCTTGTCGGCTCGCCGCTCGTCTCCTGAGGCTCTCCACTTCACCATGAGAGGGTCTGAAGACACTGCTGGACTCCATAATCAACCTGGAATATGTCTTGACGCTGCGTTTTCCTGAAGCAGATGTCTCCAGCGAGGCAGGCAGTCAAAAGTCCAGCAGTGACAGTTTGCTCGCTCTGCTCTCGGCTGCTTTGGTCTTTTATCGTCTCTGCAGCCTCTGGGCTCAGATGTGAGCGGTTTGCATTTTTCTGGTTTTGATGCGTTTCAGGTTTTTGTGCTCGTCTCAGCCTGCAGGTGAAGCGTCGGGGCTGCTCTCTTTTTACAGAATTACATGAGGTGTGTTTGTGAAGCGTGGGATTTTTCAGCCTTGTGTTTCTGTTTCACCTCCAGCCTGAACCGCCACTCACAAATTATTCATGTGGTGTCACGTCAAGGAGCTGCTGCAGCATCTGCCTGCGGGGACAGCCACTGTGTGTGTGTGTGTGTGTGTGTGTGTGTGTGAGAGAGGAGTGTGAAGAGTGTATCATGTATATTATGCAAGCTGGAGTATTGTGTGAAACTGTGTGTTATGCTAGCTTGTGTGTGTGTGTGTGTGTGTTGTAATTCCCACTTCAAATCAAAGTCCCTGACAGCTGCCTTAATGCCGGCTGCCTCTCAGGTGATGAAGGGCCCGCTGCTCGTCGCCACGGATACCTCCATCACCGCCCCCCCACCCACCTCCTCTCCTCGCCCCCCCTCCCCTGTTGATGGCGAATCAATCACTCCGTCGGCTCGCCGCTCTGTATCCCTGACACTGGCATGTATAATTAAAGTTTATTCCCCCGGACCTCCCAGCTCAGCTCCTTCCTGCAGCTTCCTGCTACAGCTCGCCGCCACCACAGAAGAAGAAGATAAATATGAGACGGCCGCTCATATTTCAGAAGTCAGCGTGGTCGAGCTCCTCAGGACAAAGCCTCCCTCCCATTGGTCAGTGAAGGGAGGAGCATTGATCCCTGGAGCAGACGACTTTTAATTCAGAGAGAGTAACCTTTCATTTGTCATCATCCGACCTTTCACATGCAGAGAGGGAGCGAGAGTCGCTTCAAAATCATTGTTAATGATTAAAGTAAAGGTAAGAATGGAATTTCCCCTCGCGGGACAAATAAAGGAATATTGATATTGAAAAGAAGGAAATAACCAAAGAGCACCAGCCTGCGTTTCCTTCCTGCTGTGGTTCCTCAGAAACATTGAAAATTTCAATGAAGTCTGGTGGAAACTTCAGCCAAGAGCAAACGATGACCCAGAACTCGAACTTCTCTTCAGTCGGGAACTGTCGCTGCTGACTGAAGTAATTCTGCATGAACATCCCATGATTCTCCATCTATCTCTCCGGCATCGGCCAATCAGGCAGAAGCTTTTTGTTTTGGATCATTTCTGGTCTAAATCAAACATTCAGTCATTTATTTGATTTTCTTTTTATTTCTAAACCAACTGGACATTAAACTTAAAAAAGTCTTTTTCCCTTTAATCGAACTAAACCAACGATATTAGAACCACCTTTTAAAATAATAAGCTGTTTGTAATATTACATGTTTTGTATTTGTAATCATTTATTTTACGCATCATTTATTGAAACTGATGAAGCCACGAGGAGAAAATACTTTTTAAGAAGATGATGATAGTGTTGTTTTGTATTCAGAACATCTTGAGTTAAAACAGTTAAAACCATGTTGGCTGATGATGTGGAGCCGCTCAGGACCAGAGGACAGCTACCTGTGACTGCACTCACCTGGGAGAGCAGCCACAGCTGCAGCCAATCAGCAATCAGAGGCTGGCGTCTTCATTCAGGTACAAGTCTGAGACTTCATGAACACCGAAACTGAGAAACTGTGAATAATAAAACAGCACTGAAGTGTGTGTGTGTGTGTGTGTGTGTGCGCGCGCTCAGAAATTAGAAAATCATTCAGTGAACCTCAGACCTCATCTTCACTTACACACACACACACACACACACACACACACACACACGCACACACACTCCATCCCAAATGAAAGAACAAAGAGTGATTTCCTCATTAAGAGCGTTTTTAATGCATGAAGAGATAATTTATTCATAAAATTAACAAATGATTCAGTGTGGCCGTTGTGTTCAGATATATTTTCTTATTGTTATTATTACAGCACCTCTTCATCGCCGCAGCATTATGTATGCACAGCTGATTAAAAGAGTTTTGATCACCTCTTAAAATTACAGTTTTAGCAGGTAGCGATGGCAATTAGCGAAGCTGCCGCCGTTACTCAGCAGCCTGGAAAACATGTTTTTTCTTCTGAACGCTGGTTTTTTAATGCAGACTCTCGACGGACTTTCTGCTCTCGGTTCATTTTATTCTTCTGTTTCATTTATTTTTCCCATTTTTGTGTGTTTGTCTTATGTTGTTCAGCAAACTTTTTAACCTTGTTACAGATGGTTTCATTGTTATTATTATCATCAGCATGAATCAAACACGTCTTACATGAAGTTTAATCCCATTTAAAACGATGATCCTTCGTATTTACAGTCGTAACTTTTACTGATGGGTGGTCAATCAGAGTTTACTGAAATGTTATTCGAGGTACAACGTCAATTAGAACAGTTATGACCTCAAATTCTGAAGGTTGCTTTGTTTCTTACTCTGATGCTAAACCCCTCCCCCAAACAACAACCATCCAATCATAACAGAGCACCCACAGGTGCACAGCAGGCCTGTCGAGCTGTGGGTTGTTTGCTTTAAACTGAGGACTGTTCAGGTGACCCAGAACACCTAAAAAGAACTCGTTCTCATTGGTGGTGCAGTTAGCTACAATAACTATGCAACATCCAGTTAGATTTTCAAAATAAAGCTTGCTGAGAAACATTTCAGGTCAGCTCCACCTGCTGCAGCCGATGGAGCTGGACGCTGCCATTCAGGTCAGTGTGATCAGTTCTGTTTCTGTTTCAGAAGACGGACAACACGTCAATCTGCACACAGCAGATGGAGCCAGACGGGAAGTCAGACAGAGAATCTGGTAAATTTTCAAAATAAAACACAGTGTGCGGACTCCTGATGGACGCAATTAAAACAGACAAAAAATTAAATCAGCTTAAATTAAAATAAAATAATTTCTCCCTTGAAGCAACAACCAGCAACAACTGGTTCAACACTGGAAAAGAACCCCAGTGTCAGAGTCACACATGAGAGACTGTGCTGGTTCAGGTGTCCACACACTTTTTTAACTGTGTTTTACTGAAAAGCAGATAGTGTTTATTTTCTATTGTTCCTCCTTAAAACATCTGCATGAACGTCACGAACATCTGAGCGTTGTAATGATGTTTTATGTATCCGTGCTGCTCTCACGTGAGCTGAGTGCAGGAGAAATGAAAGTGTTCGTTTGTGTGGTGAAGCCTCAGAGAGTTCAGAGGGAGAGCGCGGCGGCGTCAGGTGAGTCAGCCTTTGATGGATATTTAACAAAGAGAGGCTGAGCCGGGTTAATCCTGCCTTTTGCTCGCGACGAGTTCAGAGCTGACGAGTCGGCTGATATCGTCAGCCAAAAAGAAACTTCAAAGGTCGAGGACTCGGACTCCTCCTGATCCACCGCGGTGACGGTAAAACCTCCGCAGAGGCTCTGAACCGCTGGTGAAGACAATGACCTGCGGTGACCCTCGACAGCAAACAGCAGACTCAGGACAAAAGCTGAATAGTCGCTGTTTGACTTTCCAGAAGCTCTGAGCCTGAACTGCATCGTCTCTGCAACTGAAACCTTCCTGTTTCAGCTCCTTTTATTAATTCCTCCCAATATTTCCACCCAAACCAGCAGCTGTGAGACGAATCAGAGACAGTCAGTGGACGAGGTGGACAAAATACCACGAACACCTGATGGATTGGTTGGGTTTGTTGGACTGAACTATAATATTCCTGAAAAGTCATGAATTTGGTTGTGGAGTCTGGAAATATAAAAAAAAGTGTAGAAACTATTAAGTCAACACGTTCAGTTTTTTTGAGCTTTTTCACATTTTACAACGGTAGAAATCTTAAATTTGTGTTTCTGAAAACATGAATCCAGCAGCTCAGCCTCTGATGACTCCCTCTTCCTGACTGCTGGATCTTGGACAAAGCTTAACGAGACTAATTCCAAGCAGCTGCGTCAGTCCTGGTCGGAGGGAGTCCCTGCACTCCGGTCTGAGGTGATGTGGATCAGACCCTGAACGGATCAGCAAAGATCCTCAAAGCAAACAGATCAAAGTGTGGAAGCAGAAACAAGAACGTGAAAAGAGAAAATCTGAGTCAGAGTTTGGAAAGTTGACCTGAGTCACCTGAACTCATCCACTGACTAACAGAAGTTTGAAGGTTTTATTTCCACCTATTTTTTTTTTTTTTTTTTTTTTTTTTTTGCAGTTTGATGCCTGCAGGTGACTCTATGTGTTATTCATTAGCAGGAAATCACAAAGTTCAACAAAAACTCATATTGTCATGTTTTCTCTAATGTTATATGTAGGCGTCCTCCTCTGTATTCATAATTAAGGTATTTATACCCATATTTTGGTTGTATGTCTTCATATTGAGGTCATTTCCTATATTTATCACCTCAAACTGTGTGGAATGTCCCCTCGATCATCACACAGCTCAGACAGTTATTGGCTTCTCTGGCTGATGGGCCTCATATGGCAGATTGTGATTGGTCAAGTGAGGCGTCATTTGACACCTGAGTAACTGTAAACAGGTACAGGGCTGACGAGGAGCACATGGCCAGCCAGCCCCACACGGTTTTAAAGGACTTATTGTGGTACAGAACTCTGTGTGCATGGTTGCTTGATTGACAGATGTCTC